>NC_053491.1:216194608-216515858 GCF_905171775.1 Rana temporaria | reverse complement strand
TTTTACTGACCACTGTGATGGGAGGCTTTACTGCGGTGGTCAGTAACGTGCTCACCCCCCTCCTGGGAACTACATCTGTGCGGCAGGACGCTCTCTACGTGTTAGAGACTTCAAGGAGGTGTGAATTACTGGGCGTGCCGCAATTCATACTGGGAAATGTAGTTCTTACATGAACGAACGATGCAAACCAGGAAGTGAATGAGAGAACAGAAACTAGAACGCCGGAGGTGATATAGATGAAGGAATTTAATAGGCATTTACTTGTTTTTTAACAGAATCATTACACTATTCTGTCTATCTACCTTGCAGACATTAATTTTAGGCAAAAAAATGTTTTCCTTTACAACTCCTTTAAGATCACTTTTACTTGTTGGCAGTGCAATGCTTATGGCACTTGCTGATGGCAAATCTGTAATGGTAAGATTGGGGAGGGTGGTGCAGAGGAGAGACTGCTGCTGTGACACAAAGTGCAGTGGTTCTGATGGGAACACTGTTTTCAGCTGGGAATGAGAGAGCTGGTATGTGTAAGATATTCAAAACTAACATATTTGCTGCGCCCTCAGTTGATTGTCATCTGTTTTTTAAACTGCAGTTTTTGCTGTGAAAATGACAATGGTCCCAAAAATGTGTCAAAATTGTCCGATGTGTCCGCCATAATGTCGCAGTCACGACATTGGTAGTAAAAATTTTTTTTATAAAAATGCAATAAAACTATCCCCTATTTTGTAAACGCTATACATTTTGCGCAAACCTATCGATAAACGCTTATTGCGTTTTTTTTTTTAACCAAAAAATAGGTAGACGAATACGTATCGGCCTAAACTGAGGGGGAAAAAAAGTTTTTTTTTATATATATTTGGGGGATATTTATTATAGCAAAAAGTAAAAAATATTGCATTTTTTTCAAAATTGTCGCTCTATTTTTGTTTATAGCGCAAAAAATAAAAACCGCAGAGGTGATCTAACACCACCAAAAGAAAGCTCTATTTGTAGGAAAAAAAGACGCCAATTTTGTTTGGGAGCCACGTCGCACGACCGCGCAATTGTCAGTTAAATCGACGCTGTGCCGAATCGCAAAAAGGGACAAGGTCCTTAACCTCCATAATGGTCTGGGTCTTAAGTGGTTAAGACGTATGGGAGGAAGTGACGTTTTGACGTTGCTTCCGCCCTGCTATGGTATGGAGACGGGTGGGGGCCATCTTGCCCTCACTCCCGCCGCCGATAACGGTGATCTTGCGGCAAATCCACTGCAGAGACCACCATTATCGTTTACAGCCCCGCCGCCTGAAGAGATGGATACCTCGGTTGTGGCAGCAGCTGCTGCCGTTACCGAGATATCCTTCTTCAAACTAAAGACGTATTTAGTCGTGCGGCGGTCCTTAACCACTTAAAGGGTCACTAATGGAAAAAAATGTTTTCGCTGAAATGACTGTTTACAGGGTATAGAGGCATAATAGTTAACTGATTCCCTTTAAAAATGATTAAAAATAGATAAAAAAACAATCATATAATGTACCTGCAGTTTAGTTTAGTTTTTGCTGTTGTTTCCTGGTTCTCTGATGTACAGAGCCAGAGAGCCAATAGAGGGCAGTGATGGATTGTAAAACGAAACTGGATTGGTGCTGACACACAGTAATCACACCTCCTTGATTAGTCACCACAGTGAGAAATCTCCCAGTACTGTGGTGACCAGGAAACGGACAACCAGGAAGTTTCCAGAACAGAGAGGAATTACAGCAACATCAAAGCAAAAATGAACAATGAGGACATGAAACCAGGACTGCAGTAAGGTAAAGGAAGCTATTTAGCTAAAAAAAAATATTTTCCTTTAGTGACCCTTTAAGACCCGGACCTTTATGCAGCTAAAGGACCCAAGGTGTTTTTACAATTTGCCACTGCGCTGCTTTAACTGATAATTACGCGGTCATGCAATGTTGTACCGAAACAAAATTTGCGTCCTTTTCTTCCCACAAATAGAGCTTTCTTTTGATGGTGTTTGACTGCCTCAGCGATTTTTTTATTTTTTGCAAAATAAACGGAAAATGACCGAAAATGTTGATTTTTTTTTTTCTACTTTTTGTTATAAGAAAAATCAATAAACTACATTTTAGTCAAACATTTATGCCAAAATTTATTCAGCCACGTGTCTTTAGTAAAAAAAAAACGCAACAAGCGTATATTTATTGGTTTTCGCAAAAGTTATAGCGTCTACAACCTAGGGTACATTTTCTGGAATTTACACAGCTTTTAATTTATGACTTCTTATCTCAATTCTTGAGGTGCTAAAATGGCAGGGCAGTAAAAAAAACAAAAACAAATGACCCCATTTTGGTAAGTAGACACCCCAAGGAAACTGCCGAGAGGCATGTTGAGTCCATTGAATATTTTTTTTTTTGTCCCAAGTGATTGAATAATGACAAAGTTTTCACTAAATGATATATATATTGCTCACACATGCCATGGTTATATGTGGAATTGCACCCCAAAATACATTCTGCTACTTCTCCTGAGTACGGGGATACCACATGTTTGGGACTTTTTGGAAACCTAGCTGCGTATGGGCCCCCAAAAACCAAGCACCGCCTTCAGCATTTCTAAGGGCGCAAAATTTTGATTTCACTCTTTACTACCTATCACAGTTTCGAAGGCCATAAAATGCCAAAATAGCACCAAACCCCCCCAAATTACCCCATTTTGGAAATAAGACACCCCAAGCTATTTGCTGAGAGGCATAGTGAGTATTTTACAGCTCTCATTCATTTTTGAAAATGAAAGAAAATAAAAATGTATTTTTTTTTTTTTTTTTTTTTTTTGCTTTTTTAAATTTTCAAAACGTTGTGACAAAAAGCAAGATCTGCAAAATACTCACCATACCTCTCAGCAAATAGCTTGGGCTGTCTACTTTCCAAAATGGGGTCATTTGGGGGGGTTTTGGGCCATCTGGGCATTCCATGGCCTCCGAAACTGTGATAGGTAGTGAGGAGTGAAATAAAAAATTTACACCCTTAGAAAGCCTGAAGGCGGTGATTGGTTTTTGGGGGCCTGTACGTGGCTAGACTCCCAAAAAGTCTCACACGTGGTATCCCCGTACTCAGGAGAAGCAGCAGAATGTATTTTGGGGTGTAATTCCACATATGCCCATTAAATGTTTGAGCAATATATCATTTAGTGACAACTTTGCTCAAAAAAAATATATATATACATATATTTTTCCCGCAACTTGTGTCAAAATATAAAATATTCCATGGACTCGACATGCCTCTCGGCAAATAGCTTGGGGTGTCAACTTTCCAAAATGGGGTCATTTGGGGGCGGGTTTTGAATTGTCCTGGCATTTTATGCACAACATTTAGAAGCTTATGTCATACATCACCCACTCTTCTAACCACTTGAAGACAAAGCCCTTTCTGACATAAAAACATATATTTTTTTTTAGCAAGAAAGTTAAGTTGAACCCCTAAACATTATATATTTTTTTAAAGACCGACGCTTGCGTTCGCCTTTGCGCAAGAGCAGGGGGGGGGGGGCAGGGATGCTTCTTTTTTTTTTTTTTTATTGTTATCTCAGGGAATGTAAATATCCCTTATGATAGCAATAGTTAGTGACAGGTACTCTTTTTTTGAAAAAAAAAACGGGTCTATTAGACCCTAGATCTTTCCTCTGCCCTCAAAGCATCTGACCACACCAAGATCGGTGTGATAAAATGCTTTCCCAATTTCCCAATGGCACTGTTTATATCAGGGGGGGGGGGCATTCCCTCCCACTGAATGTAAAAGCAGTATAGAGGCTAATTAGCCGCTAGGTCTGCGTTTACATGAAAGCCGACCGCTGGCTGAAAAGAATGATACCAAGATGATACCTAAACCTGCAGGCATAATTCTGGTATAACCATTCACAGTCCAGCAACATACCAGTAACTTGATAGTTCTTGTTGGACATGTATTGTAATCCTTTTTTTTTTTTTTTTCATGCAGCCTGTTGGCTGAACGAAAAAAAGATTGATCGGTGGGTATGCCCACCATTAGAATACCTCCCTTCATCCACCCACTTCTAATTATGGGCATACATGCACCATTTATATATGCCGAAGCATGGGGGCATCCCCACGCAAAAAAGTAATGCCGCGTACACACGGTCGGACTTTTCCACGGGAAAGCCTCCGTAGGAATGTCAACCGTATGTACGCGGCGTTGGGAGCAAAATCGCTCCTCCGCCCCTAGCCCCCATGCTTCGGCATATATGCTCTTTTTTTAACTGTGGTGGTGAAATCACCTCCTACAGCGTTGGAGTCGCGGCGTTATATATCGTGGGAGCAAACGCTGTTGCTGTCACGCTAAATAAATCCGCGCTGCGACTGAATGACGTACCTGCTAAGCAAATGATGGTTAACATTAAAACAAAGTAACATTACACTATAACAGTAAGATCATACCATACCTGCAAAGCAAATACAAAAAAAAAACCATAGTAAAAAATAAAACATTTTTTAACGCAACCTGTGCCTAAAATATATATATGCCGAAGCATTGGGCCATCCTCCCGCAAAAAAGTTATGCCACGTACACACGGTCAGACTTTTCCACGGGCAAGCCTCCATAGGAATATCGACCGCATGTACGCGGCATTAGGAGCAAAATCGCTCCTCTGCCCCTAATGCCCCCATGCTTCGGCATATATGCTCTTTTTTTAACTGTGGTGGCAAAATCACCTCCTACAGCACTGTTACTGTCAAGATAAATAAGTCTGCGCAACAGCTGAATGGCGTACCTGAAAACGGTTAAATAAATTACATACCTGAAAAGCAAGCATGAAAAAACATAACAATGAAACTTTGCAGAATAGAATACAGTAAAAAAAAGAGCAGAACAATAGAGAGGGAGAGAACAATAAAACAAATATATATATATATATATATATATATATATATATATATATATATATATATATATATATATATATATATATATATATATATATATATATATATATATATATATATATATATATATATATATATACACACACACACTTTTTTTTTTTTTTTTTTTTTTAACTGTTCAACTTTTCGGTTCCAGGTTTGGGTCTCTCAAAATGCGATGGCATCTTGGGAGACCCTGTGTAAGTGTGCCTAGCCTGTGAAATGCTTTACCCTACGCTAATACTTCACTCGTGTGTGTGTGTGTGGAAGCGTCCAAAACATTCACTAATACAAAGACCAGGAGTGGCAGGACAGCGGGGACAAAAATAACGGGTGTCACGCCTATATCCGTGCTTGGTACAGACGCGACATCTTCTTTGGGGGCTCGTTGGGTAGGGGTACTCTCGAGGACATACGAAAAATGCCTCGCATGCAGTCGGCTAACTGCATTTGGTAGGGAATGGTGAGATGCAGAACCGCCTGGATACAGGAGTTCTAAGATGATCTCATCCTGGAATTGAAGGATCCATTCCGTCCTGAAGCTTTGTATAAGACATAAGCATTCAGTAAAGTCAATTGGAATAAATATAGAGACACTTTTTGTACCAGTGTCTCGCCTTACGGGCAATATGATACGGCGCCATCAACTGGTCGTTGAGGTCTACCCCCTCTCATATTTTGGTGGACACAGAGGCGTTTCTCCACAACACCAGCCGCTGTACGAATTTGGACTGTCGTGTCTGCGTGAAGGGTGGTAAGAACGAAAACATTCTTATTGTCCCGCCAATTCACAGTGAGCAAATTATTACACCTGTAGCAGGCTCTCGCCCCCAGCCTAAGACGGGAATCTACAAGCCGCTGGGGAAAACCCCAGCGATTAGGTCGCGTGGTGCCACATGCTCCAATCTGACAATCAAACAAGTGTCTAAAAAGTGGCACGCTGGTGTAATAATTGTCCACGTATAAGTGGTACCCCTTTCCGAATAAGGGTGACACCAAGTCGCACACAATCTTGCCAGCGCTCCCTATGTAATCTGGGCAACCCCCCGGCTCTACCTGACTATCTTTGCCCTCATAAACCCTAAAGCTCCATGTATAGCCTGTTGCCCTGTCACAAAGCTTATAGAGCTTGACCCCGTATCTGGCATGCTTGCTGGGAAGGTACTGCTTGAAAGACAAGCGGCCAGAAAATTTAATTAGGGACTCATCAACACAGACAACTTGCTGGGGATTAAACAAGGCTGCAAAACTTTCGTTGAAATGGTTTGAGGGGCCGAATTTTGTAGAGCCGGTCGTATTCGGGGTCTCCACGCGGACGACCTTGTATCGTTTCCTGGCCATGGAAGCAGAGAATATGGGCATATGGTCTTGTGGACCAATAAGTCCGCAACTTAGGAAATTGGTGTATGCCCATGTTGAGGGAAAGGCCCAGAAAGGTTTTAAATTCGAAAACCGTTAGTGGTTTCCATTCTCTGGCAAGGACGGACTGGGGATTAGCGGCGATGTAAGTACCAGCATATAAATTACTCTGGTCCACAATAGATCTATAGAGATCTTCCGTGAAATACAGCGAATAGAAATCAAGTGGCGTAAAATCGGCTGTTTCCACCTGAATACCGGGTTGGCCAGTGAATGGGGGAAGTACGGGTTCTGCAGAAGTGGTGGGGACCCAATCAGGATTGGCGAATTCTGCAGGATGGGCATGACGGGCCTGTCTTTGTCTTCTTCTTTGTGGCAGCGGGACACTACTTGTGTTTGCCACCTCGCCAGCTTAAACTGCACTTATGGGACTCGCCATGTCACAACGTGATACTGCAGTGCTGGATGAACGACCAGGGTGTACTAGGCCACTGGTGCTTGCCAGTTCACCAGAAGGAATAGCGGTGCTAGTACTGGCTCTCTGCTCCATACAAGGGTCCTGCGGTTCTTGCTGCTCAACATCCGTACGGGGTCGGGTACGCCTGGCCTTAGCAGGGACCACAACTTTATCGTCGGAGCTATCTGGCATGGAGCCGCTGTCTACAGGATCGTATTCTGAGCCAGAATCTGATAGATGCTTGACCTCCTCCTCACTATCTGTCAGGCTCAGAAACGTGTAGGCCTCTTCACTAGTGTACATTCGCTTTGCCATTTTGGGCTCTAAATTTAGTGGTACACTAGTGATGATTCACAGGTAAAAAAAGCACCTGACTGTCAGCGACTGTAGAAAATGCTTCCAAAAAAAAAACGTTAGCGATCGCAGGGATCAGGCCTGTCTCTGCGAACGCTGCAGTTGTTTGTTGTGTTTTGTAAGTGACAGTCATCCATCGATACTGCACTTGGGTGGGTTGGGCTGGGCGGAGGGACAAAGCGCAGGTGCTAGCGGGTATCTGGGCTGATTCCGCTAACAATGCGTTTTTGGGTACCCTAAACTGCTAGGTACGCTAGTATAGATCTGATCAGATCAGGTATCGATCCGTTCAGATACGATGCCACTAAGGGGGGTGTATGCTTTGCACGTGGGTGTAAGCGTTACTGGCACTAACCTAACGCTGCCTGGGGCGACGCAGACCCTGACTGACGCTAAAATGTAATTGATATGAGCGCATCGAGGCCTTCTGGTAATGACTGCGCTCCCAATAAGCATTTTAATAAATAAATAAATATCACCCGCCGGGCGATCAGGGGGTTAAACCTTTTATTGGGTTATATACAGCGGGTGCCCTGATGCTATAAACGGCAAACTAACTAACCAGCGTCAACCGTAACACTTATACGGTGATCACTGGTGAAAGGGTCAACTAGGGGCAATCAGGGGGTTAAAACCTTTGTTAGGTAATATATGGGGGTAGCTGACGCTTTATAAAAACCTGGCGGCGAACCTAAATAACTAACTGGCTCACCAGCATCACCAGTGACACTTATACAGTGATCACTGGTGAAAGGGTTAACTCTAGGGGCAATCAGGGGTTAAAACCTTTATTTAGAAAATTTATGGGGGTACCTAATGCTATAAAAACCTGGCGGCGAACCTCAAAAAATAACTAGCTACCTAGCGGCACCAGCGACACTAATACAGCGATCAGAAAAACGATCGCTTAGTGACACTGGCAATAGGGGGTGAAAGGGTTAACTAGGGGGGTGATCAAGGGGTTAAACATTTATTAGGGGGGGTAGGGGGCTACCCTGAACCTAAAGGGACCTAAAGCTAATGTCCCTAACAACACTTTTTCTTTATCGTACATCACGGGACACAGAGCGGCATATTCATTACTATATGGGTTATATGGAGTACCTTCAGGTGTTGACACTGGCAATCTCAAACAGGAAATGCCCCTCCCTATATAACCCCCTCCCATAGGAGGAGTACCTCAGTTTTTACGCCAGTGTCTTAGGTGTTGGTCATGGTTTAGCTTGCCTCCGCATCCTTGGGATTAGGTGAGCTACCGGTTCTGTCCAAAGGCCTCAGCGCTAAAGTGGTCAGTAACCGGACCCCAAACCCTTGGGGTATAGCCCATAATGCTTTTCTTTTTAGAGAGCTGGACCCTGGGCCCAGAACTTAGAAACCTTTGGGTGCCTAATGTTTCTGTTGCCAGAGTGCTATATGGGCCCAGGACAGTGGATCCTTCATAGGAACCCAGGGCCTGAAGGTCTAGACATCCCCACGGAGATGGGGGAAGATTGGGCCTCTTGCTTGGCAAAGTCCTGCGGCATGGAGCAGGTAAGTGAGGGGAAAACTTGCGGAACTTGGTTCTTAGCAGGTTTTTTCTGGGGGGTCACAGGGGACATGCCTAAAGTTATGCGCTGCATCTGGCAAACTAGTCACATATCTTAATGATAGGATGGCTCTATGTGTATTATTCCCCATAAGAAGTGACCTCCCTTGTAGTGTTGGAAAAGCATTGAGTGGGGCCTGTGTGATATAAAGTGTATGTGTGTGTGTGTCAGAGAGCTGTGCTTACCTGCAAGCCTCCAGGCGATGCTCCATCAGTCTTCCTCCTCAGAGCTTGCAAGCAGGCAAAACGCTGACCTCCTCGTGGTTCCAGGCTGGAGCAGAGAGGCTCCCTTCCCCCCCAACCCCCCCCCCTATCGGAGGGCGCGCGCGCGCGTTCACATGTTATAGGCGCAATTCGCGCCGTTTAGCTGAGGGGGGAAGGGCGGGTCAGTGGTTTAAGGAAGGGGCGGCCCTTCCTTTTTCGTTCCAAACAGCTCATTCTATATATTGGAACTGGGGAGGAAAGACCAGAGCGGCAGCACGGGGCGCCGAGGACACACAGTGGCCAGAAAGGATATTGCAGTCTTCAGAAGACTGTTTTCAAGCCTAGAAATAGGCTGTTTCTTTTCCATCTCATAGTTTTTCTTTGCAATACTACTTAGGGGGACAGAATGCTTTTTCTTTCCTGGATTTGAAACAAAAACGAAAAAAAAAAAAAAAAAAAAAAGATTGAAAAAAAAAAAAAAAAAAAGTCATCTAGGGGAGAGGCAGCATTTTTTATCCCCCAAACAGGTGTTTGGGCAATTAACTTTTATAGTTCCAAATACCAATAGGTAGCAGGTGTACCTCGGTATTGTACCATGGCATCCGGGTCAGAGGGTACAAGAGGTGGGGATTCCCCCAGAGAGTCTGAGGTCTCGGACATAGCTATGCCGCTGCTTTCCCCACAGGGAGCCTTGGGGCCATCGGGATCTGGGGCTGGAGCTGGCGCGGGTCAGTCCAACCCTAAGATGGTCACGGACGAGGTATTACTCACCTCTTTAACCACTTCCAGACCGCTGTACGACTATATACGGCCTAACTTTAAAGATACATATCTCGGTAACGGCAGCAGCTGCTGCCACAACCGAGGTATGTATCTTTACTGTCAGCGGTTCTGGTAACGATAACGGCGGTCTCCGCGGCGGATGCGCCGCGAGATCGCCGTTATCGGTGGCGGGATAGGGCCCCCCCCCCTCCCGCCGCTCTCCCGCGCCCTCCGCCGCTTACCGGAGCCGTCGGTAGCGGCGGAGGAGATCGCGACCGTTCGGGAGCTGAGCGGGGACGAGACTGAAGGAAAAATCTCCTTCGCCCATCCCCATAGCTCGGCTGGGCGGAAGTGACGTCAAAACGTCAGTCCCGCCCAGCCTCTTAAAGAAACATTTTTTTTTTTTGTCATTTGAAAAAATGACATTTTCCAATTTTTTTTTTTTTTTCTCATTTTAGTCTAAATATAAGATCTGAGGTCTTTTTGACCCCAGATCTCATATTTAAGAGGACCTGTCATGCTTTTTTCTATTACAAGGGATGTTTACATTCCTTGTAATAGGAATAAAAGTGATCATTTTTTTTTTATTTTTTTTCCCAGTGTAAAAAATAATAAAATAAATAAAAATAAATAAGAAAAAAAAAAAAATGTTTTTTAAAGCGCCCCGTCCCGACGAGCTCGTGCGCAGAAGCGAACGCATACGTGAGTAGCGCCCGCATATGAAAACTGTGTTCAAACGACACAAGTGAGGTATCGCCGCGATCGTTAGAGCGAGAGCAATAATTATAGCCCTAGACCTACTCTGTAACTCAAAAAATGCAACCTATAGAATTTTTTAAACGTCGCCTATCGAGATTTTTAAGGGTAAAAGTTTGACGCCATGCCACGAGCGGGCGCAATTTGTAAGTGTGGCATGTTGGGTACCATTTTACTCGGCGTAACATTATCTTTCACAATATATAAAAAAATTGGGCCAAATTTATTGCTGTCTTATTTTTTAATTCAAAAAAGTGATTTTTTTCCAAAAAAAGTGCGCTTGTAGGACCGCTGCGCAAATATGGTGTGACAAAAAGTATTGCAATGATCGCCATTTTATTCTCTAGGGTATTAGAAAAAAAAATATATATAATGTTTGTGGGTTTTAAGTAATTTTCTAGCAAAAAAAAATGTTTTAGTCTTGTAAACGCCAAATCTGAAAAACACCCAAAGTAGAGAAGTGGTTAAGAGAGATGGAGAAAAGAATGGGAAAAATGATAGCCACAGCTATGCGGGGCAGTAAACGGATTAGATCTCCGTCGCCCGAGCGCGGACCCTCAGAAGAGGAGGTCCTTTCCTCAGGGGAATTGGACGACCTCTTGGACAAGGACCAAGTAGGTTCAGGGATCGAAGATCCGGATACAGAGGAGTCTGGAGCAGTCTCCCAAGGGGAGAGCTGGTGGATTCAAGCCTTAACGGACTTGGTCCATAATGCATTCAACTTGCCAGTACCAGATCTCCAGGTATCTACGGTTTCAGCTTTGGGCTCACTGAGGGCGCCTCAAAGCAATGCAGTATTTCCGATCCACCCTCTACTAGAGGGAGTTTTGTTCCAAGATTGGAACAAGCCAGATAAAATCTTCTTACCACCTAAAAGATTCTCTGCCCTATATCCTATGGAAGATAAATTTTCCAAGAAATGGGCTACTCCTGCAGTGGACGCAGCCATCTCATGTATTAACAAATCATTAACATGCCCTGTAGAAAACATACAGGTATTCTAGGATCCAGTTGATAAACGCTTGGAAGCACTACTTAAGAACTCCTTCACTACTGCAGGGGCAGTAGTACAGCCAGCTGTGGCTGCGATTGGGGTTGCTCAAGCATTATCGGATCAAGTTAAGCAGATGCTTAAACTTATTCCTGCCCAGCAGGCAGAAGAATTTTCGGATGTCCCTAGGGCCATATGTTTTACAGTAGACGCAATTAAGGATTCTATCCAGCAAGCGTCACGTTTATCGTTATCCCTTATCCATATGAGAAGACTCTTATGGTTAAAAAGCTGGGAGGCCGAGCCCCCATGCAAGAAGCTCCTGGTAGGGTTCCCCTTCCATGGAGGACGACTCTTCGGAGAAAACCTAGATAAATACATTCAAACCATTTCAAATGGCAAAAGTACTCTCTTGCCAACTAAGAGGAAGTTTCAGGGGCCTGCGTTTAAACCACAGTACTCCCCTGGGCAGGGGCCCTCTAATGCCAAACAGTATCGACGGCCTCCTGCGAAAGCAAACTTCGGCTTCAACAGCAAATCACAAGGACAGGCTGCTAGAGGCAGAAAGCAGTGGGTTCGCAAACCAGCAAAACCAGCCCCCAAGCCGACCTTATGAAGGGGCGCCCCCACCCACGAAGGTGGGGGGAAGGCTGCGACTCTTTTCAGAGGTTTGGGAAGCCAGCATTCCCGACGAGTGGGTACGGTCTTCCGTGGCCACGGGCTACAAATTAGATTTCCTAAGGTTTCCTCCTCTTCATTTCCAGGAGTCGAGGATTCCAAACGATCCGGAGAAAGGAGCCGCATTAATGTCGGCATTAAATCATCTACTTTCCCAGGAAGTAATAGTAGAGGTACCAGTCCTGGAACAGGGGCTAGGTTTCTACTCCAACCTATTCATCATCCCGAAGTCCAATGGAGATGTCAGGCCAATTTTGGACCTAAAGATGGTAAATACATACCTAAAGATCCGCTCATTTCGGATGGAATCCGTGCGGTCAGCAGCTACCACACTCCAAAAGGACGACTTCATGGCGTCCATAGACATAAAGGATGCCTACCTTCATCTTCCAATTTATCAGCCACATCAAAAATATCTACGCTTCATGGTGGCTTCGCGTCACTTCCAATTCGTGGCGCTTCCCTTCGGGTTGGCTACGGCCCCCCGGGTGTTCACGAAGGTCCTAGCTCCAATCCTAGCCAAACTAAGGATCCAAGGGGTCACGATCCTAGCATACCTGGACGACCTCCTAGTCATAGATCACTCGTCTCCCGGCTTGGAGCGAGCAGTGGCCCTCACGGTCCAATACCTCGAGAAGTTCGGCTGGGTCCTAAATCGAGAAAAGTCAGCTTTCCTGCCCACAAGGCAGTTGGAATATCTCGGCATGAGATTAGACACAGAACAACAAAGAGTGTTTCTACCTCTGAGGAAGGTCAAAGCCATCAAGGAATTAATCCTACTGGTTCTAAGCAAGAAGGAACCGACTATTCGCCTATGTATGAGGTTACTAGGCAAGATGGTGGCCACATTCGAGGCGGTACCATACGCCCAGAGCCACACTCGCATCCTGCAGGCAGCCATCCTGTCAGCATGGAGCAGAAGGCCACAGGCCTTGGATATCCCGTTGCCGCTCTCATCAAGAGTCCGACAAAGTCTGTGTTGGTGGTTAGACCCTCAGAATCTACTGAAGGGGAAGTCTTTCAGCCCAGTGGCTTGGAAGATAGTGACCACAGACGCCAGCCTGACGGGCTGGGGAGCAATTTTGGATGGTTGCACTCGCCAAGGTACTTGGGCAACGCCAGAGAAGCAGTTGCCCATCAACATCTTGGAGCTCAGAGCTGCTCGACTAGCCCTCAGGGCTTGGACGTCAAAATTGCAGGGGTTCCCGGTGAGAATTCAATCAGACAATGCCACGGCCGTGGCATACATAAATCACCAAGGGGGAACCAGGAGTCAAGCCGCTCAGAGAGAGGTGAGCTTGATTCTCCTATGGGCAGAGGCTCATGTGCCCTGCATATCGGCAATATTCATTCCAGGAGTGGACAACTTTCAGGCGGACTTCTTAAGCCGCCAGACTCTTTTGCCGGGGGAATGGTCTCTGCATCCACAAATCTTTCAAGCACTCTGCCAAAGATGGGGAGTGCCGGACGTGGATATCATGGCATCGAGACTCAACAAGAAGCTAGACAGGTTCATGTCCCGCTCAAGGGATCCGATGGCCTGCGGAACCGATGCGTTGGTTTGCCCTTGGCATCAGTTCAAACTTCTTTATGCGTTTCCCCCGCTCCAGTTACTACCCCGCCTGCTGCGCAGGATCCGGGTGGAGCACATACCAGTCATCCTGGTAGCTCCAGCATGGCCCAGAAGGGCATGGTACTCACTAATCTTAAGGATGGTAGTGGGAGACCCTTGGACTCTTCCTCTACGGCCAGACCTGCTATCGCAAGGTCCGATCCTCCACCCTGCCTTACGGCATCTAAATTTGACGGCCTGGAAGCTGAATCCCTGATTCTCAGGGGTAGAGGTCTGTCTCAGAAAGTAATCTCTACCCTAATCAGAGCCAGGAAACCGGTCTCTAGGGTGATTTATTACAGGGTCTGGAAGGCCTATGTAGGCTGGTGTGAGTCCAAGCGATGGCTTTCTCGCAAATTTGCCATCGATAGAGTATTAAGTTTTCTCCAGCTAGGAGTGGATAAAGGATTGGCATTAAGCACAATCAAAGGACAGATTTCTGCTCTGTCAGTGTGGTTTCAGCGGCCGCTGGCCACCCACTCGCTGGTTAAGACCTTCCTTCAAGGGGTCTTACGTATTAAACCTCCAGTTAAATCCCCGCTTTGCCCGTGGGATTTAAACCTTGTTCTGTCAAGTTTACAGAAACAACCGTTTGAGCCGTTGGCTGAAATTCCTTTGGTTTTACTGACAAGGAAGTTAGTATTTTTGGTCGCCATAGTTTCCGCAAGAAGAGTATCGGAACTGGCGGCCTTATCCTGTAAGGAACCATATCTTATTTTTCATAAGGACAGGGTCGTTCTCCGCCCTCATCCTTCCTTCCTACCGAAGGTTGTATCCAGTTTTCATTTAAACCAGGATTTGGTATTACCATCCTTCTTCCCTAAACCTACTTCCAGAAAGGAAGGGTTGCTGCATACCTTGGATATCGTCAGGGCCATGAAGGCCTATCTTAAAGCTACAAAGAAGATCCGGAAAACAGATGTGCTGTTCATATTACCGGATGGGCCCAAGAAGGGGCAGCTGCAAAGTCCACCATTTCTAGGTGGATTAAGCAATTAATCACTCAGGCCTACGGCTTGAAAGGGTTGCCTCCTCCAGTATCATTAAAGGCTCATTCTACTAGGGCCATGGGCGCCTCCTGGGCAGCACACCACCAGATCTCTATGTGTCAAGTTTGCAAGGCGGCAACCTGGTCTTCTGTCCACACGTTTACAAAATTCTACCAGTTGGACGTAAGAAGGAAGTCTGATACAGCCTTTGGGCAGGCAGTGCTGCAGGCTGCAGTTTGAGACCCTCGGATTCCGGGGGCTCCTCTTTTTTGAGTTAAATTTAAAATTTAAGATTATTTTTCTCAACTAAGTTGGATTTATTATGATTTGAGTATTTCTCTAAATTAAATCCTTTTGTCTTGGAGATGTTCTCCCTCCCCTCATTGTGAGCATTGCTTTGGGACATCCCATATAGTAATGAATATGCCGCTCTGTGTCCCGTGATGTACGATAAAGAAAAAGGGATTTTTAATACAGCTTACCTGTAAAATCCTTTTCTTGGAGTACATCACGGGACACAGAGCTCCCACCCCTCTTTTTGGGGACCATTTTGGGAGGCATACTGCTTGCTACAAAACTGAGGTACTCCTCCTATGGGAGGGGGTTATATAGGGAGGGGCATTTCCTGTTTGAGATTGCCAGTGTCAACACCTGAAGGTACTCCATATAACCCATATAGTAATGAATATGCCGCTCTGTGTCCCGTGATGTACTCCAAGAAAAGGAATTTACAGGTAAGCTGTATTAAAAATCCCTTTTTTTCTGTCACAAATGACACTAAATGCAGTGATCAGAAAATAAATGATCACTGCAATCGGTGACACTGTGACGGGGGGGGGGGGGGGTGACTGGGGGGGTTTGTGTACCTGTGTCAGTGTGGTGCTTGGTGCAACTCACTGTTAGATGTTTTCTCTCCTCTGTGCCGGACGAAAAGACTGCCACGAGGAGATGGCAAATTTGCGAGAAAGCCATCGCTTGGACTCACTTCCTCTGCCTGTGTTTACAGTTACACAGGCAGAGGAAGCAGATGACTGGCTGGGAGCGATCGCGAGGGGGTGGCTAGAAACGAATAGCCGCCCCCTCATTCCGGATCGCTCCCACGGACGAACGGACCGCCGCATTTACCGGGCGGGGGGTCCCGATCGGACCCACAGGAAGGCAGGCACGCACGTACAGTTACGTTGATGTGCCTGTCCGTGCCATTCTGCCGACATAAATGTACATGCGGCGGTCCTTAAGTGGTTAATGCAGGTTAAGACACCGGATGCCCTACTCCAGATTAAGAGGAAGTGGCAAAAGATTTGTACATCTATGACAGGTGAGACTTGGAAGGGGCGTGTAAATCACACTTAGTAGTGTGGCCTGAAAGTAATAATATATTTATACAGTTGTATATAATGCTTTAAGCTTACCTTGCACCCCGCATATTAAGTTTAATTGGACAAACTGAGAACGCAGAATGTGCAAGGTGTTGTTTACCAGAGGTCGACTTTGAGCATTTAATTTGGTCCTGCCCAGACGTTAACAGATATTGGAGACAAGTCTTGGATATATTGTCAAAAGTGCTGGGAGAATGTATCCCATTTACTCCAGAGGTCTGCCTGCTGGGACTGATGGAGAGCCAGAGGGTGACTGGATATGCCAAGACCTGTCTACAAGAAATATCATTTATGGCACGCAAGCAAATTGGCCTTAGGTGGATGCAACAAATACCCCCCCCCCCCCTTCCAAGGAATCGATCGCATATGAGAAATTAATGTACGAGCATAGAGCACCTCAGAAATCTCATAGACTTTGGGATGGGTGGTTAAACTCATTAACTCTTAGTGGTAAAGAATAAGGTATAAGAGGGGCATAGTCAGGTTTCCTTGATTTACGGAATCTAGGAACAGTGGAGGCTACAGCCAGGGTAATTGGGTATCTTAACTCTTGTTCCTTGAGGAAGGGGTAGGAGAAAGTTGTGTTTTTCTTTTCTTTAGTTCCCTCCAGTCTCCATCCTCTTTAAAAAATAAAAATGTTAGTTTTTGGTGTTTGTTCAGGGTGAAATGAAACGTATAGTGATTTATCCTTTGTTTATTTGGTGTGCATTTATTAATATGAAAGAATTGATAATGATGAAATGTGATATTGTTAATGTTTGTAAATGCAGATTTATGAAATAAAAAGTATTTAAAAAAAGAAACTGACAGATGTTTTAATCCTTCTCCACTCTATCCAAGAATGTAAACATTTTTTTTGCCTTTTCTTTATCGTACATCACGGGACACAGAGCGGCATATTCATTACTATATGGGTTATATGGAGTACCTTCAGGTGTTGACACTGGCAATCTCAAACAGGAAATGCCCCTCCCTATATAACCCCCTCCCATAGGAGGAGTACCTCAGTTTTTACGCCAGTGTCTTAGGTGTTAGTCATGGTTTAGCTTGCCTCCGCATCCTTGGGATTAGGTGAGCTACCGGTTCTGTCCAAAAAAGCCTCAGCGCTAAAGTGGTCAGTAACCGGACCCCAAACCCTTGGGGTATAGCCCATAATGCTTTTCTTTTTAGAGAGCTGGACCCTGGGCCCAGAACTTAGAAACCTTTGGGTGCCTAATGTTTCTGTTGCCAGAGTGCTATATGGGCCCAGGACAGTGGATCCTTCATAGGAACCCAGGGCCTGAAGGTCTAGACATCCCCACGGAGATGGGGGAAGATTGGGCCTCTTGCTTGGCAAAGTCCTGCGGCATGGAGCAGGTAAGTGAGGGGAAAACTTGCGGAACTTGGTTCTTAGCAGGTTTTTTTCTGGGGGGTCACAGGGGACATGCCTAAAGTTATGCACTGCATCTGGCAAACTAGTCACATATCATAAAGATAGGATGGCTCTATATGTATTATTCCCCATAAGATGTGACCTCCCTTGTAGTGTTGGAAAAGCATTGAGTGGGGCCTGTGTGATATAAAAATATATGTGTGTGTCAGAGAGCTGTGCTTACCTGCAAGCCTCCAGGCGATGCTCCATTCAGTCTTCCTCCTCAGAGCCTGCAAAGCAGGCAAAACGCTGACCTCCTCATGGTTCCAGGCTGCAGGCTGCAGTTTGCTGGAACAGAGAGGTCCCTTCCTCCCAAACCCCCCCCCTCCCCCCCCCCCCCCCCCCCCCCTGTCGGGAGGGGCATTTCCTGTTTGAGATTGCTGGGGGGGGGAAGGGCGGGTCAGTGGCTTAAGGAAGGGGCGGCCCTTCCTTGTTTGTTCCATTCAATACTTTGGAACGGGGGAGGAAAGACCAGAACGGCAGCACGGGGCGCCGAGGACTCACAGTGGCCAGAAAGGATATTGCAGTCTTCAGAAGACTGTTTTTCAAGCCTAGAAATAGGCTGTTTTCTTTTCCATCTCATAGTTTTTCTTTGCAATACTACTCAGGGGGACAGAATGTTTTTTTCTTTCCTGGATTTGAAACAAAAACGAAAAAAAAAAAAAAGTCATCTAGGGGAGAGGCAGCATTTTTTATCCCCCAAACAGGTGTTTGGGCAATTAACTTTTATAGTTCCAAATACCAATAGGTAGCAGGTGTACCTTGGTATTGTACCATAGGCATCCGGAGAGTCTAAGGTCTCGGACAAAGTTATGCCGCTGCTTTCCCCACAGGGAGCCTTGGGGCCATCGGGATCTGGGGCTGGAGCTGGCGCGGGTCAGTCCAACCCTAAGATGGTCACGGACGAGGTATTACTCACCTCTTTAAGAGAGATGGAGAAAAGAATGGGAAAAATGATAGCCACAGCTATGCGGGGCAGTAAACGGATTAGATCTCCGTCGCCCGAGCGCAGACCCTCAGAAGAGGAGGTCCTTTCCTCAGGGGAATTGGACGACCTCTTGGACAAGGACCAAGTAGGTTCAGGGATCGAAGATCCGGATACAGAGGAGTCTGGAGCAGTCTCCCAAGGGGAGAGCTGGTGGACTCAAGCCTTAACGGACTTGGTCCATAAATGCATTCAACTTGCCAGTACCAGATCTCCAGGTATCTACGGTTTCAGCTTTGGGCTCACTGAGGGCGCCTCAAAGCAATGCAGTATTTCCGATCCACCCTCTACTAGAGGGAGTTTTGTTCCAAGATTGGAACAAGCCAGAAAAATCTTCTTACCACCTAAAAGATTCTCTGCCCTATATCCTATGGAAGATAAATTTTCCAAGAAATGGGCTACTCCTGCAGTGGACGCAGCCATCTCATGTATTAACAAATCATTAACATGCCCTGTAGAAAACATACAGGTATTCAAGGATCCAGTTGATAAACGCTTGGAAGCACTACTTAAGAACTCCTTCACTACTGCAGGGGCAGTAGTACAGCCAGCCGTGGCTGCGATTGGGGTTGCTCAAGCATTATCGGATCAGGTTAAGCAGATGCTTAAACTTATTCCTGCCCAGCAGGCAGAATAATTTTCGGATGTCCCTAAGGCCATATGTTTTACAGTAGACGCAATTAAGGATTCTATCCAGCAAGCGTCACGTTTATCGTTATCCCTTATCCATATGAGAAGACTCTTATGGTTAAAAAGCTGGGAGGCCGAGCCCCCATGCAAGAAGCTCCTGGTAGGGTTCCCCTTCCATGGAGGAAGACTCTTCGGAGAAGACCTAGATAAATACATTCAAACCATTTCAAATGGCAAAAGTACTCTCTTGCCAACTAAGAGGAAGTTTCAGGGGCCTGCGTTTAAACGACAGTACTCCCCTGGGCAGGGGCCCTCTAATGCCAAACAGTATCGACGGCCTCCTGCGAAAGCAAACTTCGGCTTCAACAGCAAATCACAAGGACAGGCTGCTAAAGGCAGAAAGCAGTGGGTTCGCAAACCAGCAAACCCAGCCCCCAAGCCGACCTTATGAAGGGGCGCCCCCACCCACGAAGGTGGGGGGAAGGCTGCGACTCTTTTCAGAGGTTTGGGAAGCCAGCATTCCCGACGAGTGGGTACGGTCTTCCGTGGCCACGGGCTACAAATTAGATTTCCTAAGGTTTCCTCCTCTTCATTTCCAGGAGTCGAGGATTCCAAACGATCCGGAGAAAGGAGCCGCATTAATGTCGGCATTAGATCAGCTACTTTCCCAGGAAGTAATAGTAGAGGTACCAGTCCTGGAACAGGGGCTAGGTTTCTACTCCAACCTATTCATCATCCCGAAGTCCAATGGAGATGTCAGGCCAATTTTGGACCTAAAGATGGTAAATACATACCTAGAGATCCGCTCATTTCGGATGGAAACCGTGCGGTCAGCAGCTACCACACTCCAAAAGGACGACTTCATGGCGTCCATAGACATAAAGGATGCCTACCTTCATCTTCCAATTTATCAGCCACATCAAAGATATCTACGCTTCATGGTGGCTTCGCGTCACTTCCAATTCGTGGCGCTTCCCTTCGGGTTGGCTACGGCCCCCCGGGTGTTCACGAAGGTCCTAGCTCCAATCCTAGCCAAACTAAGGATCCAAGGGGTCACGATCCTAGCATACCTGGACGACCTCCTAGTCATAGATCACTCGTCTCCCGGCTTGGAGCGAGCAGTGGCCCTCACGGTCCAATACCTCGAGAAGTTCGGCTGGGTCCTAAATCGAGAAAAGTCAGCTTTCCTGCCCACAAGGCAGTTGGAATATCTCGGCATGAGATTAGACACAGAACAACAAAGAGTGTTTCTACCTCTGAGGAAGGTCAAAGCCATCAAGGAATTAATCCTACTGGTTCTAAGCAAGAAGGAACCGACTATTCGCCTATGTATGAGATTACTAGGCAAGATGGTGGCCACATTCGAGGCGGTACCATACGCCCAGAGCCACACTCGCATCCTGCAGGCAGCCATCCTGTCAGCATGGAGCAGAAGGCCGCAGGCCTTGGATATCCCGTTGCCGCTCTCATCAAGAGTCCGACAAAGTCTGTGCTGGTGGTTAGACCCTCAGAATCTACTGAAGGGGAAGTCTTTCAGCCCAGTGGCTTGGAAGATAGTGACCACAGACGCCAGCCTGACGGGCTGGGGAGCAATTTTGGATGGTTGCACTCGCCAAGGTACTTGGGCAACGCCAGAGAAGCAGTTGCCCATCAACATCTTGGAGCTCAGAGCTGCTCGACTAGCCCTCAGGGCTTGGACGTCAAAATTGCAGGGGTTCCCGGTGAGAATTCAATCAGACAATGCCACGGCCGTGGCATACATAAATCACCAAGGGGGAACCAGGAGTCAAGCCGCTCAGAGAGAGGTGAGCTTGATTCTCCTATGGGCAGAGGCTCATGTGCCCTGCATATCGGCAATATTCATTCCAGGAGTGGACAACTTTCAGGCGGACTTCTTAAGCCGCCAGACTCTTTTGCCGGGGGAATGGTCTCTGCATCCACAAATCTTTCAAGCACTCTGCCAAAGATGGGGAGTGCCGGACGTGGATATCATGGCATCGAGACTCAACAAGAAGCTAGACAGGTTCATGTCCCGCTCAAGGGATCCGATGGCCTGCGGAACCGATGCGTTGGTTTGCCCTTGGCATCAGTTCAAACTTCTTTATGCGTTTCCCCCGCTCCAGTTACTACCCCGCCTGCGGCGCAGGATCCGGGTGGAGCACATACCAGTCATCCTGGTAGCTCCAGCATGGCCCAGAAGGGCATGGTACTCACTAATCTTAAAGATGGTAGTGGGAGACCCTTGGACTCTTCCTCTACGGCCAGACCTGCTATCGCAAGGTCCGATCCTCCACCCTGCCTTACGGCATCTAAATTTGACGGCCTGGAAACTGAATCCCTGATTCTCAGGGGTAGAGGTCTGTCTCAGAAAGTAATCTCTACCCTAATCAGAGCCAGGAAACCGGTCTCTAGGGTGATTTATTACAGGGTCTGGAAGGCCTATGTAGGCTGGTGTGAGTCCAAGCGATGGCTTTCTCGCAAATTTACCATCGATAGAGTATTAAGTTTTCTCCAGCTAAGAGTGGATAAAGGATTGGCATTAAGCATAATCAAAGGACAGATTTCTGCTCTGTCAGTGTGGTTTCAGCGGCCGCTGGCCACCCACTCGCTGGTTAAGACCTTCCTTCAAGGGGTCTTACGTATTAATCCTCCAGTTAAATCCCCGCTTTGTCCGTGGGATTTAAACCTTGTTCTGTCAAGTTTACAGAAACAACCGTTTGAGCCGTATGGCTGAAATTCCTTTGGTTTTACTGACAAAAGGGTTAGTATTTTTGGTCGCCATAGTTTCCGCAAGAAGAGTATCGGAACTGGCGGCCTTATCCTGTAAGGAACCATATCTTATTTTTCATAAGGACAGGGTCGTTCTCCGCCCTCATCCTTCCTTCCTACCGAAGGTTGTATCCAGTTTTCATTTGAACCAGGATTTGGTATTACCATCCTTCTTCCCTAAACCTACTTCCAGAAAGGAAGGGTTGCTGCATACCTTGGATATCGTCAGGGCCATGAAGGCCTATCTTAAAGCTACAAAGAAGATCCGGAAAACAGATGTGCTGTTCGTATTACCGGATGGGCCCAAGAAGGGGCAGGCAGCTGCAAAGTCCACCATTTCTAGGTGGATTAAGCAATTAATCACTCAGGCCTACGGCTTGAAAGGGTTGCCTCCTCCAGTATCATTAAAGGCTCATTCTACTAGGGCCATGGGCGCCTCCTGGGCAGCACACCACCAGATCTCTATGGCTCAAGTTTGCAAGGCGGCAACCTGGTCTTCTGTCCACACGTTTACAAAGTTCTACCAGTTGGACGTAAGAAGGAATTCTGATACAGCCTTTGGGCAGGCAGTGCTGCAGGCTGCAGTTTGAGACCCTCGGAATCCGGGGGCTCCTCTTTTTTGAGTTAAATTTAAAATTTAAGATTATTTTTCTCAACTAAGTTGGATTTATTATGATTTGAGTATTCTCTAAATTAAATCCTTTTGTCTTGGAGATGTTCTCCCTCCCCTCATTGTGAGCATTGCTTTGGGACATCCCATATAGTAATGAATATGCCGCTCTGTGTCCCGTGATGTACGATAAAGAAAAAGGGATTTTTAATACAGCTTACCTGTAAAATCCTTTTCTTGGAGTACATCACGGGACACAGAGCTCCCACCCCTCTTTTTGGGGACCATTTTGGGAGGCATACTGCTTGCTACAAAACTGAGGTACTCCTCCTATGGGAGGGGGTTATATAGGGAGGGGCATTTCCTGTTTGAGATTGCCAGTGTCAACACCTGAAGGTACTCCATATAACCCATATAGTAATGAATATGCCGCTCTGTGTCCCGTGATGTACTCCAAGAAAAGGATTTTTACAGGTAAGCTGTATTAAAAATCCCTTTTTTAGTTTTATAGTTTAACTATTTCCTGCACAAGGACGTCATATGATGTCTTTGACTTTCAGATATCTTCTTTTTCAGTCTGGGATTCTGTGCACCATAAGAACGATCATAGCGGCAGTTTAGCCGCTTGATCATTCTTACAGGTGGCGGGAGGGGACAACCCCCCTCCAATGCTTCTCTGGGCCCGCCTGTGCGATCGAGGACCTGGAGAAAGAAGCTGCCAGATGAAGAGGGCAGAGATTTCCAGTCTCTGACTGTTGGAGGCATGGGCGTGACGTTATGATGTCAAATCCGGGCTGTGGATATAAACAAAGCTGATATCTCAGCTGGAACGCATCAGAACGTTTTATTTATTTTTTTGATCTGATGCTTTCCAGCCTGGAGGAGAGTTGTGGGGTCTGATAGACCCCACATCTCTCCATAAAGAGGACATGTTGTGCACCATTCCTATTACAAGGGATGTTTACATTCCTTGTAATATGAAAAAAAGTGTTTAAAAAAAAAACTGTAAAGAGTGTAAAAATAAAAAAAGTAAAATAAGCAATACATTTTTTTTTTTTTAAAGCGTGTGTAGCAAACGCACACGTAAGTCGCGCCCGCATATGTAAACACTGGTCAAAACCACACTTATGAGGTATTGCCACGTGGTTAGAGTGGGGGCAACAATTATAGCACTAGACCTCCCCTGTAACTCTAAACTGGTAACCTGTAAAAAAAAAAAATTGTCGCCTATGAAGGTTTGTATGTACCAAATTTTGGCGCCATTCCATAAGTGTACGCAATTTTAAAGCGTGACATGTTGGGTATCTATTTACTCAGCGTAACATTATCTTTCACATTCTACAAATAAAATTGGGCTAACATTACTGTTTTGTTGTTTTTTAATTCATAAATTGTTTTTTCCACAAAAAAGGCATTTGAAAAATTGTCGTGCAAATACCGTGTGACAAAAAGTTGCAATGACCGCCATTTTATTCCCTGGGGTGTCTGCTAAAAAAAAAAAAAAAAAAACATATAATGTTTGGGGGGTTCTGAGTAATTTTCTGAAGATTTTTACATGTAGGAGAGGAGTTTTTTTTAGAATAGGCCTGGTATGGAAGTGGTTAATCTTTGTATCATTTATTCTTGAAAATAACAAAAAAAACTTCACCTTCCTTGTTAATCACTTTCACAATGTTTAATCAGTATGAGACGGACAGCAAAAAAAACTTAACAGGAGTTCTCTATTCAAAGCTAGCTGTTTTATTAGGTGTGGTTCATTGATGTACTTTTAGACCTGATATGAGTTACCAAAACTTTCGAATGAGACAAGTCTTCTAAAATAGGCCTGTAATATTTGCTTTAGTAGGGTAAGTAGATAGTTCTTTGTACATTAAGACAATATCTATAGCTCCAAAATGTTTCAGGTAGATTTACCTTTAGAATTGCAGTTCAGTTTACACCTCCAATGTTGATTTACTGTGTTTTTTGTTTTATAATCCTCTCAAGGTATGCCACGTAGCACAAGTCTTGATGTAATACCATCAAAAGAAACAGATTTTTCTAAAACTCCAGATTTGAAATCTGTAGATACGTTTGGGCGAAGTAGTTTAGGAGATATATTCTCTCCTGTTCGTGAAGGTAATGTCCTTTCAATGTAAATATTATCATGCTCAGATGATTTTTGAAAATATCTTGTAAAATGTAAAATATTATTATTATGTATTATTATTATTATTATTATTATTATTATTATTTTAATATATCATGCAGTTATGTTTAATTGCTTTTAGTTTGGGCTTGAGGGTTCTATTTTTTTTTTCTTGTATACATATATTTTAGCGATTTTGTGTGTGGTGTTTTTTTTTTTTTCCCCAGTAAGCTATAAATGTGCAAAAAAGGAAAGTTCTAAATTCCCTGCTAGTATGTGCTATAAAAAAAAAACATTGGATAAACATTCATAGCTTTAAAGAAATTCTTTATTGCTAAAGAAATATGTTGACATCAGGATAATAAACTCAGAAAACATATACCAACATGTATAATACTAAACGCAAATGTAGGGGATTACACAACCAAAGAGCTGATGCCTACCCAAAGACAAACAGTTTTTTATTTTATTTTTATTTTTTTATGGCTGCCGAATTGATCATATCTAATTACATTTATTTTATGAACAGCGTGATCAAATTAACCCAATGTTTAACCTTTCACTGAAAGTAGCAGCAGTACAGTTTGGAAAAAAATGATTTGATCCCCTACATATTTTGTACGCTTGCAAAGAAATTAAGGGTCTATAATTTTTGTCATAGGTGCATTTTAAATGATAGCGACAGAATATCAACCAAAAATCCAGAAAAAAAACACGATGCAAATGTTATAAATTGAGTTGCAGTTCAGGAAGTAAAATAAGTATTTGATCTCCAAGCAAAACATGACTTTGTGCTTGCTAACAAGCACATTAAATTGAGAGGACTAATCAGTGTACCACATGAGCATGTGGGAGCCAGAATTATTGTTGGTTGGTCGGGGATCAAATACTTATTTTACTCACTGAACTACAACTCAATTTAGAACATTTGTATCATGTGTTTTTTTTTCTCTACAAGCAACGGCCAGGATTGTCGGGAAGAGGCCCTTGTCCCCATCAACATGGTGCTTTGGGGTGGGGGGCGCAGTGCCCCCCCTGCCCCAAGACAAAGACATAAGTAGGAGTGGATAAGTCCCAGCAAAGGGGTATTCTGGTCATCAGTATGTCGATCTGCTCCTGCAAGGAAGAGGTGCTTTGCTCACGCTTGAAAAAGGAGCGCAGCTGCCGTGTCGTCCTCAAGAAACTCGCTGCTTTCTAGTGACGTCATCCCTTCTCTCCTGCATACCAACTAAGCCTCATTCTGAGTTGTCTCCACCGTGGCCAGCTTCCTACTACCAGCGATGTTGTATCGAGCAAAATGCCTCTTGCTCACAGCAACTGATCGACATACTAATGACCAGATTACCCCCTTGCTGAGACTTATCCATGCCTACTTCTGTCTTCTCAAATGTTAGTTGCCTGTAAGTGTTAATAAACTTGTCCTATATCTGCACCCAGAGGCGCCTCTCTTCTTGTGTCTTCTGCTAGAAAGCTGAATATGAAGAGGAACTTAATCTTTCAGCATGACAATGACCCAAAGCATACATCCAAATCAACAAAGGAGTGGTTTCACCAGCGGAAGATCCAAGTTTTGCAATGGCTTAGCCAGAGCCCAGACCTGAATCTGATTGAAAATCTGTGCAGTGAGCTGAAGAGGGCTGTGCACAGGAGATTTGGAGTGTGGCAAATATTGCCAAGTCAAGATGTCCCATGCTGATAGACTTATACTCAAAAAGACTGAGTGCTGTAATAAAATCAAAAGGTGCTTCAACAAAGTATTAGTTTAAAGGTGTGCTCACTTATGCAACATATTTTTTTTTTTTTTTTTTACTTCCCTCCACCTAAAAGATTTCAGTTTGTTGTTCAACCAAGTTTTATAGGTCACATTAAAAGTGGAAAAAAGTTCTGAAATTTATTTTCTTTGTCCCATTTTTTTTTTTTTCCATCACCGAAACCTGACATTTTAGCAGGGATGTGTAGACTTTTTATATCCACTGCATGTACTCTTTCCAAAGTGTTCACGAAAACCAGCCAACAACTCCTTGTGAATTCAACACTCACTGGAACATAGGGCTGTCATTACAACCGCAGAAACACCTGTGACACAAGTTTATTCAAATTGGGTTAAAAGCACAAATAAACATATACCGATGCAAAACACTCGCATTCAAAGCCGCTTCTGACCCAGGATCGAGCAGCAGCAAGACATCAGCACTAGAAACTCCACTGCAATGCATTTCGTCCCATCGCCAATTTCAATTTCCTTAATACAGCACTGATACGATTCTCACAAAACAGAAATGTGCAGCAACTCTAATCCACAAATTTTCTTAATGTGAAATCAAAATAATGATACCCAACATTTTACGAAGTTTATTTTGTAACAATTTTGTTTTTTATTATAGATGCATTATACTTTAAAGGGATGGATGAACTCACTTCTAAAGGAAATGGTATGTGGACTCCTTTTTTATAGTTATTTTACACTCTGCTATTCTTATTTTATCATTTTGATTTAAATTTTCCCTGTATTTGGTGTTTGCAAGAATATCCTAAATTAACACACTGAGAACCCTGTTCAAAAATCTTTATCTTTTGAACTTTCATAAAAAGCCATTTACTAAGGGACATATAAAACTGGCAGCATCATTTTTGCATAAGTGATTGGGTCATAAAAAGAAAAGAATGGTGAATTGCTAAAATGATTTGCGGTTTGAAACATTGCATGTTTTCAACCCTATGGAGCCTGTATTATTGACTCATTTTACTGATGGTTGGTGTTTCCCTTAAACAATATGGGATATTCAGTGAATAGCGGCAAAGTAGACTCATGTTGAATTTTCAAGTGGATTTCGTTGGTGAATAGGCTTTATAAATGTGATCAAACTGATAATCGGTGATGGTGGTTTTATAAATATGCACACAAGACTGTAAATACCCTTGGTTAAACAAAAAATTTACTTTGTGGGAAATGTCCATTTTGGGCAAGTTTTTGTCTTGTATCATAGTTCGTCATTATTACTACCGTAGTTTTGTTTTGCTAATTTTAGCTTTAAATTTGCTGAAGCTGTTTTTTTTTTTTTTTTTGTAGCTAACTTAGAGCTGGTATTTTTGTTTTGCATTTAGATCTTGATTTCTTGGCTCAGTTAAATTCCATGCCTGCCACAAGGCGACATCCTGTTGGTGCCAGTTCACAAGGAATGCATTCCTCTCCATTGCACTTAATTATTGGAAGCCCAATTAAAGAAGAAGATGAGCCACAAAATGTAGAGCTTAACGCAAGAAGACCGTATGTTAAAAAGCCAGATTTAAGAGAGAATTTTAAACGGGTAACGCATAGCAGTTTTATTTGACTGTTACAAGGCTTAAGCCTTGAAAATTGGTCCTTGTGTTATCACGAAAGGCATCCTTGCTCTGTGTATCTTTGGTTAATTTGATTTCCTTTCTGCAGCTAATGACCATAACATTAGGAGAAAGAGGTGGTTAAGTCTACAACATAAATTCAATATTTTGTCTTTGATTTTTTGTTAAACATCATCTTCCTAGAAAATTGGTGCACTTGGCATAGTACAAAAGAAACATATATGTTTTTTGCTTAAACTGATCAACTCCTGGTCAGGCAAGGCCACCTTCTTAACCACTTCCCGCCCGGTCAATAGGAGATTGATGTCCGGGAAGTGGTTGTGAAATCCTGACTGGACGTCTATTGACGTCCTGCAGGATTTCATGCCGGTGGGGGCGCGCAGCGCGGCGATTGGTGATGTGGGGTGTCAGTCTGACACCCTGCATCTCCGATCTCGGTAAAGATCCGGCGGAGGCTCTTTACCACGTGATCATCCGTGTCCAATCACGGCTGATCACGATGTAAACAGGAAGAGCTGTTGACCGGCTCTTCCTCACTCGCGTCTGACAGACGCAAGTAGAGGAGAGCCGATCGGCGGCTCTCCTGACGGGGGGTTCGTGCTGATTGTTTATCAGCGCAGCCCCCCCTCGGATCCCCACACTGGACCACCAGGGAGTGCCTCCCCCCAGTGCTCAATAGAGCACAAATAGAGATATAAAAAAAGTTTTAAATGCAATCGATGTGCCCAGCAATGCCATCAGTACCACCCCTCAGTGTCACCCAGTGTCCATTAGTGCCCAGTGCCCAGTGCCCACCCATAAGTGCCCATCAGTGCCGCCTATGAGTGCCCATCAGTGTCGCCTATGAGTGCCCATCAGTGAAGCATACCAGCGCCGCTTATCAGTGCCACCTCATCGGTGCCCAACCAGTACCGCCATATCAGTGCCCATAATTGAAGAAAACTTACTTATGTATAAAAAAATTAACAGAAAAAAAATTAAAACTTAATTTCTTTATCGTACATCACGGGACACAGAGCTGCATATTCATTACTATGTGGGTTATAGAGTCTACCTTCAGGTGATGGACACTGGTGTAATCAATTAAACAGGAAGTTCCCTCCCTATATAACCCCTCCCCTACTGGGAGTTCCTCAGTTTTTTCATCAGTGTCTAAGGTGTTGGTCACGAGTTAACATGTGCTCTTAGGAGCTCCACTGGAGGGATCCATGCTGGATGTAAAAAGCCTCCATAAATCCGGATCCGTCCAAGGTGCTTCATAGCCAAAGTGGACGGTACCCGGGCCTCGGTACGAAGAACGAGGTTTAGCCTATAATGCCTCTCTGCGGAGGGCTGGATCCTGGGTTCCAGAACTTTGTGCCTTCTAAGGACCAAATGTTTTTTCTGCTGCCAGGGTGCTATATAGGTCCAGGGGTGTGGTGTTCCTGCCATGGACCCCGGTCCCTGAAGGTCTAGGACTATACCCACGGTGAAGGGGGAAGATTGGGCCTCTTGCTTGGCAATACCCTGCAGCGTGGAAAGGTAAGAGAGGGACCTACGGGACTTGGTTCGACAGTAGGTCTTCTGTAGGGGACTATGGGTCTCGCCTATATTATGTTTTTATGCATGGGCAATGTAAACCACAATGTCTTTTGAGACGGGATGGCTCAGGGCACCCATATACCTCCCCTAGCCGGCATGTAGCCTGGGCCACTATGTCTGTTCAGACAGGATGGCTGTAGTACCCATATATCTCCCCTTGAAGGGGCTGGTACATAAAAAAAAAAAAAAAATGCCCTTAATCCTATGCAAAGCATTGTCTTCCATGAGTAGCTACAAGTCTTATCTGTTTTTCCACTACTATGGGCAGTAAAAGACATGCCTGATGTTTTCGCTTACCATGCTTTCCAAAGACGGAAGCTTAAGTGTTAGCTGGTCTATTGTGCGTCCCACTTCCTCAGCTTCAGGCTCTACCATGTCGCACGTGCTCACCGGCTCAGTGCAGTCGCAGAGAGGGCTCTTCAAAAAGGCCCAGACGTCAGAGCTCTGTAAAGCTAGGGGGACACAAACGCAAGCACCTTGTGTGAGTTGGATACAGATTCATCTAAGACGCCTACTCCGCATCTAGCTGTGCAGATTAGCAGGCATTGTTGCTGCCAGACTATGTTCAGCTGTTGATGCACCTGGGTTAAGCTCCTCTGCTTTTAGCTTAGGACTTTGGTCTCCCCATTGAATAAGGTCAGGGGTAGGAATATAAAAAGGAATCGCCACCTGAACCTGGTGGCCCCTTATTCTCCCCTGTAGAGACAGCTCACAGATTGCCTGACAGGTCTGATGGCTCAATCAATGCAGCCTCCCCCAACATTGCAGCCACTCTGCATGTGTTTTGTTTTTTGCATCACATTTGTTGTTCTACAAGAGGTTAACTGCTATGTTCGCAGCATCCTCACAAGAAGCAAAAAAAAAAAAAAAGAAAAAAAGCAGGGTGTGTCCCTTTTCCTGCTTTAATCCTTAAACAAAGGGATTAGAAGAGCTGGGGAGGAAGGTTCACTGTCAGAGGACAGGAGACAGGAGACAGGAGCTGCAGCCTAACGAGGAGAAGCTATCAATAGCCCTACAGGTTCTGATTGCACCTGCAGTCTTTTCAGAGATTCATGCTGCATATAATTTCCCTCTGCCTACTCGGCCAAAGCCTCTATCTTCTCCTTAGAGTGTAAAGAGAGGTTTTCCTATAGGTGGCTAGTAAGACCTCCATATGGTCCTCAGCCTGGTGTCGGCTTCAGGCTAACCAAATGCACATCTGAGGGATGCACAGTTGCTGGTACACATTGCTAACGTCTCTTAATTGAGGAAACGCACATCTACAGAGGATAACTTCCTTTTTACCAGTCCGCATGTTGCATAAGATACATGAGGGATAAAAACAAGTAACAAAGCATGTTTTATTGTGGATCGCATAAGGATACATGTTTCTGTCTGTATGGTGTTGCATGTTTGTTAGAGTTGCATAGAAATGCTTGAGTGCATAAAGATGCTAGTTACCTGATCACTCAAGTCCTGGATTACCCAAGGATATTGGGTCACACAGAGAGACTTGTTTCCACAGAAAGGCCTAAAATCGCATAAAGACGTTTGTATGTATAAAAATGCTGGATCACACACACATGGTTACCTGATCACCCAAATCCTTGATTACCCAAGGATGTTTGGTCACACAGAAGTGGTTTGTTTCCACAGAAATGCCTAAAATCGCATAAAGTTGCTTGGATGCAAAAAAGATGCTGCATCACACATGGTTACCTGATCATCTGCGTCCTGGATTACCCAAGGATATTTGGTCACACAGAGAGGCTTGTTTCCACAGAAGTGCCTAAGTTTGCATAAAGATGCTTGTATGCATAAAAATGCTGGAATCACACATGATTACCTGATCACCCAAGTCCTTGATTCCCCAAGGATATTTGGTCACACAAAGAGGCTTGTTTCCACAGAAATGCCTAGAATCGCATAAAGAGGCTCGAAGGCATAAAAATGCTGGAATCACACATGATTACCTGATCACCCAAGCCCTTGATTACTCGAGGATATTTTGGTCGCACAGAGAGGCTTGTTTCTACAAGAATGCCTAAAGATCGCTTAAAGATGCTTGAATGCAAAAATAAGCTGGATCACACATGGTTGTCGGATCAACAGCGTCCTGGATTACCCAAGGATACTTGATCACATAGAGAGGCTTGTTTCACAGAAATGCCTAAAGTCGCATTAAGATGCTTGAGTGCATAAGGATGCTGGATCGCACAGGGGTCCTTGGTCACACAAGAGTCCTTGGTCACACAAGAGTCCTTGGTCACACAAGGGTTCTTGTCCGCACAATAGTGCTTAAAATGCATAAGATGATGATCGCATGGAAGATGCTGAATCGCATAAGGATGCATGATTACTTTAAAGTTGTACATGGCGGCCTAATTAAGCAATACAGGATTCCTTGTGTTTGCATAGAAATACGTGTCTGCATGGGTTCATGTTGCACATTGTTGCATAACACGTTTATATCGCATGCTTGCTTGCAAGATGCTTGTTCTAGAGCACACATGCTATATGCATGTTTTTCTTAAAACATATTTATATGAATTCATGCTTCCAGGAACACACGCTGCCATGTACACACACTTCCATTGAGGCATATGGCTTTAACACTTGCCACATACACACATGGGGAGCCAGTTGCATATGTGTTTATTTACTTGGGTCTGCAGAGGTTGTCTGCGTTTCGCAGGGGAACCGCACTATCTCCAGTTGGTGGTCTTGCCCTTTTTGGGTTAGCCTCCGTGCCTGGGTTGTCAGGGTGCTAGGGTCCGCCTCTAGCAGGTCTGTAGGCCCAGGGTATAGCAGTAATGGCATACCGAAGCAAACTCCTGCTGTTGGGTCAGTCAGTAGCATGGCTGGACCTAAGGGTGTCCAGCATGGTCAAGTATCTGGAACTCTAAAGATACATTCTTTCATTTGACAAGAAACTGGGTATGTTTGGCACAGTCCAAAAAGGAGAGTTTTTTTTTGGCCTCAGACAAGACCATCGCTATAAGAAAACTGGTCTATGTGGTCACGGCAAGGAACAGTTCCTTACTTTTGGCCTTTTGATTAAGGCACTAGGGAAGATGCTGGCTTCATTCAAGACAGTTCCCTATACTAACTTTTATTCAGGGCTGTTATAAACAGTATTTTGTCGGCCTAGAAAGAGTGGATCTTGACCTAGCATTATCCAAAGAACCCGGTCCCAGAGATATGCTGGAATTCCTCTTGGTGATTCTTAACTAAAAGGGTTTGCCAGGTCAGGAAGAGACCATGGCCCAGGGGAAGTAGTCAAGCTCCAAGGGAGCCTTATCTGTCAGCTAGAGCTACCGATGGAGCATCTGGCTTAGGGGCCTGAACGTTCAGGTGGCAGGTTGGTTCTGTCAGAGTACAATCAGACTATGCCATACTAGTGATTTACTTAATTTACCAAGGAGGAGCTTGTGCCTTGCCTATTGGCATTCGTCATTTCATGAAATGCAGAATTGGCAGGCGATTCGCTGGAGCCGTCAACAAGTGTCTCCGGGAGAATGACCTCTACACCCCGACTGTTTTCCTGACCAAATGTCACAGAAATAGTACCCTGTACATAAGATGTATTGGCGTCCAGGCTCAACAAGAGATTGAACAGCTTGGGGTCAAGGATAAAGGATCCACCCGCATGCGGGGCAGATGTGTTTTTTAATCCGAGGGGGGGGACCAGTTGTCACTGGTTGTGTCTCTCCCCCCAGTGCCGCGACTTTTGTGGCTTCTATGCAACATTTAGAGGAGAACGGAAGCTGGCCTGATTACTCCGGCATAACCCTGACGACCTCTCGGTGCAGGAACAGTAAGGGGGTAGTAGAGGACCCACAGTCCCTTACATCTTGTCCAGGCCTACTTTGCAGGGGGTATTACATTCTGCCTTGCAACAGGTGAATTAATGGTCTGGCTATTATAGACCACATTCTCGAGGATCGGGGCTTTCAGAATCAGCGGCAATTCCCTTGATTCATACAAGAGAGCTGGCCTCCAGGACCAGATAGCCTACGGTCTGGAAGGCCCATGTTCCTGGTGTGAAACCAGATGGTGGCATCCGTGGAAGTTTGTCAAAGGTAAAATTCCTGCCTTCCTACATTTGGAAAGGAGACGGAGCTAGCCTTAAGTTATATCAAGGATCCGATCTCGGCCTTGCTTCAAAAGGTCGATTACTTCACACTCTTTGGTCCGGGCTGTTATGCACGTCACCCCTTGTATAAGTCCACCAGTTAGGTCGCCCTTGTGCTCGGAGGATTGGCTCTAGTTTTGTCGGCTTACAGGGTCAGCTCCTTGGGCCGATGCACCATATTTCCCTTCATCCTTTAACAAGGGAATTGGTGTTCTTGGTTGTGGTAGCCTCCAAGAGTTTCAGTATTGGCAACTTTCTTGGTATAGAGCCATACTCAATTATTCTTACAAGTAGAGTGATTTTCATCCTCACCCAACCTTATTTACTAGAAGGATCTAGTATTCATTTGAATCTAGATATTCTTACCTTCCCTTTTTTCAAAACCTTGTTTCACGGAAGGAAAGGTTATTGCTTTTCTCTCAATTGAGATGAGAGCAGTTAAATACCTATCTGAAGGTTTCAGATATAGAAAGCTGACGTTTTTATTGGGCTGCCAGAAGACCCTAGATGGGCAGGCAGTGTTCAGGTCAGCTATTAAAATGGTTACACTCTCTCTCTCGTTGGAGTAAGAAGGGTCTAGGCCTATCTGAAGCGGCTGCTCGGATACGGAAAACTGATGTTGTTGCGCTACCAGGAGGCCCCAGGAAAGGGCAGGCAGCGTCTAAAATCAACTGTTTTTAAGATTGATTCATCAGGTTATTATTCAGGCTTGTGGTTAGAGTAGGATTCCCCCTGTTTTTTTGTGGGGGTGCTCCCTACCAGGATGGTAAACGCTTTATGCGCAATGCATTTCCAAGCCTTTGACGCAGATTTTCAAGGCCGCAACTTGGTCATCTGTGCTTACGTTCACTAACTCCTATCAGGTGAACATAAGACGGCAAGAGGATGCAGCTTTTTGGCGCAGTATGCTGCAGGCAGCATTATAGGTCCTCACTTCTGATGGCGGTCTGCGTTGTTGGTGTCTCCCTCCCCTCAGTAAGCATTGCTTTGGGACATCCCACATAGTAATGAATATGCAGCTCTGTGTCCCGTGATGTACGATAAAGAAAATAGGATTTTTATAACAGCTTACCTGTAAAATCCTTTTCTTGGAGTACATCACGGGACACAGAGCTCCCACCCCTCTTGTTTGGGGATATTGGGACACTTATTGCTTTGCTACAAAAACTGAGGAACTCCCAGTAGGGGAGGGGTTATATAGGGAGGGAACTTCCTGTTTAATTGATTACACCAGTGTCCATCACCTGAAGGTAGACTCTATAACCCACATAGTAATGAATATGCAGCTCTGTGTCCCGTGATGTACTCCAAGAAAAGGATTTTACAGGTAAGCTGTTATAAAAATCCTATTTTTTTTTTTAAAAATGTCAGCCTTTTTTTAGTTGCGCAAAAAATAAAAATCGCAGAGGTGATCAAATACCACCAAAAGAAAGCTCTATTTTGTGGAAACAAAATGATAAAAATGTCATTTGGATACAGTGTAGCACAACCGCGCAATTGTCATTCAAATTGCGACAGCGCTGAAAGCTGAAAATTGGCTTGGGCGGGAAGGTGCGTAAGTGCCTGGTATGACGGTGGTTAAAAAGTACCATTTCATTGTTGTTCCTAGTGGCTTGCTTTTGTGTTTTTAAATAACCATCTGTCCATTGAGAAATAGGTACCCCGTCTAAAAAAATAAATAAAAAAATCTCAAGTAAACTGCCTAGCCCTCTAAAAGGTAAATACAGCATGAATGTTTGCAAAAAAGTAGTGTTGACACATAACGTGTTTTTTTTTTTTGGACTTTGTTTTAAGGTATTTAGCTAATAATAATTATGCTTCCAAGATTAGTGTGTGCTGTAAATTGCCTCCAGCATTGCTCTTGTTTCTTTCTGCTGGAGACTGCCATTTTATTGAAGCCCAGATTAGTCACTTCGTTATTGAAAACTCCCCCCCTCTCCTTGGTCTCCAAAACAATATGCCACTTTCTTCAAATAAAACATTTTCAGCCTTGATTGTTTTGGCTCAGGAGCTTTACAGTGCTGAAGTTTCTAGTGCTGCTGAGGATAAGAGGGAGGGAGATAAGATAAGACACTATCCTTGTTTAACTCTTTTTTTTCTCTCCCTGGTGGCAGAGTTTGCCCTGTCACATCACAAGACCAAAATTGGCCAAGCCATAAGCTAATGCAGATGATTTTAGGGTTGTATGAAAAAAAAAAGTATTTAGCGGTCTAATATTTATGGTTTTCTTTCTTAAGCCTGCAAAACCATCAAATGCTGAGCATATTAATTTGACTACATCACCTGTGCCTGTATCACGGACTCCCGAAGCAATTGAAAGAAAAGGAAATCTTATGCAACCCCAATTTAAACAAGATGTTCCAGCTTATATTACAAATGCAGCAAGTATGTAAGATGCAACTGTTTTCATTATTTTATGAAAAATATTTTATTTTTGCTTGCTTTTTGTTAAAGGGAATCTATGCTTCAAGTGGTTTTTGATAGATATATAGTATATGTGATGTAAATGATGCTTTGTATGTATACAGTATATGTGTGTGTATATGTGTAATATATATATATATATATATATATATATATATATATATATATATATATATATATATATATATATATATATATATATATATGTATGTGTGTGTGTGTGTGTGTGTGTGTGTGTGTGTGTGTGTGTGTGTGTATAATATATATATATATATATATATATATATATATATATACATACACATACACATACACATACACATACACATACACATACACATACACATACACATACACATACACATACACATACACATACACATACACACACACACACACACACACACACACACACACACACACACACACACTAGGGCTGCAACTAACGATTATTTCCATAATCGATTAGTTGGCCGATTATTGTTTCGATTAATCGGATAATAGCCTTAAAAAAAAAATTGCATTTTAAAAAATGTTGGGACAATTTTTGTTGGGCAGATTACAAAACACAAATCACTGCAAAAACACATTACATGCTTTTCTGCAGCTTCTCCATTGAAGTATATTGAACCAAATAAATAACAACTCCTTGCCCTTTCCAAATACGCAGCAGCTGAAAAAAATGTATGGATGTGAACGCGTCCCATAGGAAAACATGTTAATGAACTGTAGTGCGTTTCTGCAAAAAGCACCAAAAAACAGAGGTGTGACCCAGGCCTGAGATGTTTAGTAACATAATGGGGTTAAAAAAACAAAAATAAGTACAAAAAGAGCAAATAATCGCTACTGTAAGGGGTTCATTTTTTTACTGTGGGACAGTGAAAGTAATATTTACAGTAGCAATTAGCTCTTTTTGCACTATAAAGGGCTAATTTTCATTTTTCTTTACCCCATTATGTTACTGGCCGATTAATCTATTATGAAAATTGTAATCGATTAATTTCGTAATCGATTAGTTGTCGATTAATCGATTAGTTGTTTCGGCCCTAATACACACACTACTGTGCAAAAGTTTTAGGCAGGTGTGAAAAAATGCTGTAAATTAAGAATGCTTTTAGAAATAGAAGTGTTAATAGTTTATTTTTATGTTAACAAAATGGAAAGTAAATTAAAAGAATTTCAAATCAACATTTGGTGTGACCACCTGTTCCCTAAAACCAGCATCAGTTCTTCTAGGTACACTTGCTCACATGTTTTGAAGGAACTCGGCAGGTAGGTTGTTCCAAACATCTTGTAGAACTAACCACAGATCACCTGTGGATGTAGACTGCCTCAAAGCCTTCTGTCTTTCATGTAGTCCCAGACAAACTCAATGATGTGGAGATCAGGGCTCTGTGGAAGCTAAATCATCACTTCCAGGACTACTGGATGGTTCCTAATGGCATGGTGTGTTTGGAGTCTTTGTCCTGTTGTAGAATTTATTAGGGGCTAATCGCACGTCTCCTTGATGGTATTGCTTGATGGATGAGTATCTGCCTATATTTCTCAGCATTGAGAACACTGTTGATTCTGACCAAATCTCCAACTCCATTTGCAGAAATGAAGCCCCAAACTTGCAAGGAGCCTCCACTATGCTTCACTGTTGCCTACAGACACTCATTATCAAACATAGCTAAGCAATGCAACTATGCACAAATCCTCTATTTGCGATTCTCCAGTACTGTAATATTCTACTAGTTTAAAATGTTTGAGGGGGCTGGACGTGTGTCTTTACTGTGCAGGCAGATGATCTTCATTATCCGTTTTAACTAGGTTTTAACAGTCTGTCTTAACAGGGTTAAAGGTAGCAAAGCTAAGCTTCTTTAATTGCATATTAATGAGGACAGAGTTAAAAAAAAAAATCATTGCAGTCAGCCATGATCCCTTTTCCTGAGAAACAGTTTAAACATACTAAAGGGAAGAAATGTGATAAAAAAAAAAAATAATTTAGGGGCTATGCTGTGTGAATGGGAACACATAAACATATAAAACCTACAGTGAGGTGTGTTTGAATTTAATTAAATGTAACTCTACCATCTTTATGTCCACCCCCTGAGTCGTTACTAGTTCATATTGTTACTGTTAATATATGTAAATTATTGTTGAACTTTTAAAGACAAAGTTTAGTAGATTATAGTACAGTTTTCTTTGGTATTTAGTGTCCTATGCTTTTTTTCATTTTACAGGCCCAAAGTTATCTACATCAATCAGTTCAGACATCGCTTCCTCATTGTCAGAAAAAATTACCGATTCATTGGCTAGTGAGAAAAGTGGAGCCCCCTTAACATCTGTTCAAATTAATTTCATAAGAAACATGATAGAGGAAACGCTTGATGACTTCCGGTAATTCTTAATTTTTTTTTCTTTATTTTCTGCTGTCATTTTACAAGCTTTTTTATGCAGGAAGCCATGTAACTTTTTATTTTGGTTTTCAGTGGTCAGTGTGCTTTTGAAAGAAGATTATTCTTTAGGCATAGTAGTTCAATAAGATGCCGTTATGTTTACTCAACTTTTAGTTATCTCTTTTGTTTATTGAAGGAGACAGCCATGCTTCATCATGGATGGGTTTGATATTTTATTATGCAGGATTTTCCTTCTGCCAACAGTTGGCACAGTGCTTTATAGCATGAGGTTAGACAGTATAGTTACAATACAATTTAATACAGGAGAAATCAGAGGGCCCTGCTCGTTAGAGCTTACAATCTAAAAGGGAGGGATAAATGATACAAAAGATAACTGGGGTATGAGCTAATGGAGATAATAATAAAAGTTCAGTTAGGTGTGGGCAGGATAGGCTTCTCTGAAGAGAAGGGCTTTCAGGGAATGCCTAAAAGTGAACAGTGTAGGTGATAGACAGATTGGGGTAGGGAGTTCCATAGGATGGGGAACATCCTGGAGTTGAGCATGGGAGGAGGTGACAAGGAAGCTAGAGATCAGGAGGTCTTGGGAGGATCAAAGAATGATTTGGTTGGTATTTGGGGACTAGGTTAATGGTGTAGCTGGGGGCCAAGTTGTGTGTGGCTTTTTAGGTTGTTAGTATTTTGATTTTAATTTTTTGGGTGAGCTGAAGCCAATGGAGGGATTGGCAGAGTGGAGTAGCAGACACTGAATGATTGGGATGCTAGATGAGTATGGCAGCAGCATTCATGATGGGCTGAAGGCTGATAGTCTATATATATATAGGCCAACGAAGAGGAAGTTTGAGTAGTTGAGGCGAGAGCTGACTGGTAGTGAATTAGAAGCTTTGTGATGTCATTATTTAGGAAAGGGTATATTTTGGAGATGTTGCGTAGGGCGAGGCTGCAAGCTTTAGACAGTGATTGGTCTGCTGATCAGACTGTTCAGCATGGCTTGTGATGACAAAGAATCTCACTGGTGGGGTAAGAGCACTTTACTACTTCAAGCTCGGAAGACAAGACTCCCGTTGCAAGGCAGGACCCCCACCCCTCTTTTGCTAACAAAATACTTTTTCGTGGCCAGGGATATTCCTCGAAGGACAAATCTAACAAGCCTTCCACCTCCTTTTTGGCCAAATTTTTTGGGCAGCCCAAAAACCCTGAACCTGCTGTTTGTGAATTTCTTGCTTGCTCACACTTCAGACAGGTGGTTCTAGAGGTTGTGTCTTCCATTTTCAAGATGGAATTCTATTTCTTGCTTCTGGATTGTTTTTCCCTCCAACCTCCGTCTTTCTCTGCAGCATTTAGCCAACTTGCATACTTTTAGTTCTGGGATTCATTACCATAGTTCCATCCTTCAAACGGTACAAGGGTTTCTATTCCAATCTCTCCATGGTCCCAAAAGAGGATGGGATTTACCCAATCTTGAAGCTAAAGTCCTAAACGTGCGCCAGTCTTGCATGGAGTTGGTATGCTTAGTTGTAGCCTCTCTACTCCAGGGAGACCTTTATAGCCTCTGTCCACATCAAGAACACTTGTCTTAACCACTTGACCTCCGGAAGTGGAACATTTATGTAATTATTTTTCCCACAAATGGAGCCTTCTTTTGGTGCTATTTGATCACTATTTGTGTTGCTTTCTGCTATAAAGCATCCAATAATAAAAAAAAATCATATTTCTAAATGAATTTAGGCCAATATGTATTCTGCTACATGTTTTTGTTAAAGAGGATCCCAATAAGCATATATTGATTGATATATGCAAATGTTATAGCGTCTAAAAACTATGGAATATTTTTATGGAATTGGTATTTATTGTTTTAATTACTAGAAATGGTGGCGATTGTCTACTAATAGCGGGACTGCGATGTTGCGGTGGACTATGAGATACTGACACTCTGCGGGAACCAATGGCACTAATACAGTGGTCAGTACAAAAAATATGCACTGTCACTGTACTAATGACACTGGCTGGGAAGAGGTTAAACATCTAGGGCGATCAAAGGGTTAACACACTTCCTAGCCAGTGTTTTTGTGTACTGTGTGTGTGTGTGTGTGTGTGTGTGCGCTGCTTTCACTAGGGGAAGATAGTGATTCCAGTCCCTGCATGGCAGAGACACATGATCGCTCCCTCCTCCCCCCTCCTCTTTCAAAACTGAGATGTGCCTCGTTTACATAGGCATGTATCAGTTCTCTGTGTTTTATGAGCGATCGGCAGGAGCCGGAGGACATTGGCTTCTGCTGTGAATTATCACAGCAAAACATCATTGGACATTTGTATTCATTGCTTTACCATTGTGCAAGACTTGAGAATGTTTGGATGGATATTATACCAAGATATTTTTTGACTGTTCAGAGAATTCTGAAATGTATTGCTAAATTAGTGAACCTTAATGGAGATTGAGAATATTAATCCTCAAGGATGTGGGCCTGTACATAGGGCATATATGCATGGTTGATTTTATGCTGGGAGTGAGCTATACAGCATGCTCCTAGTACAGAGACTGGGCTCTCACCGAGAGCCCTGGGTCCTGTACTTAAAGCGGAGTTCCAGTTTTTTTTAAACACCCCTGTTTTCACCTAATTCCATATCCAACAGCATTAGTAGTGAATGTAGATTTTGTAAATTTTTTTAAATGTACCTTGCTGCCCCCACCGAGCGCGATCCCACCTTTCGTGTGGGTATCTGAAGCCTACTGGTTGGTATCTCCTTCCGAAAGCTGCTGGCCATCTCGTGCATGCGCATATCGTGCAAAGCACGGCGAAGCGATGCTACAAGTAGCAGAGGCCCATTGCCTCCTGGGATTGATGACACTCTCCCCAGGAGCCAACGGGCGAGCGAACATGACATACCTTGCTGCGGCGACTTACTGTGGAAGTGGAGGATAAAAACGTCATAAAATGGTGTTTGCACTGCAGGATAAAAAGGTCAAGTAGATTCTAGGAAGTGGTCAATGTGGGGGGGGTGGGGGGGTTGATAAAATGCTTGGAACACCCCTTTAAGATTGAGAACTGGGAGGCTTGGTTTTTGATCCACCTGATCGCTGTGATATCCTCTGGCCATTGCAGTCATTGTACACCCCATCCCCGTGTGTGTGTGTGTGCGTTTTTTTTTCCCTCTTTCTTGAATGGAGAAAATGTAAATTGAATCTCTTCCTCCTTACTATAGGAGAAACGTGAAACTATGTGTTAAAGAAAATCTAGCTGGATAAGTGTTTGATCTAGGTCAAGGTTGGTGTACAGGAGAATTTATTTTTGGTTGTTTTTTTTTTTTTGGTGGTAGGTTATGGTAACCGCATAAAATGTACATCTAAATATACAAAAAATATATTTTTTTTTTGTGTGTTTTTTTGCTAAATTAAAAATCAGGAGCTATCCATTACCAAAGCCCAATTTGTCCTAAAGAAAAAAAATATATAAATCACCTGGATAAACAAAGTAGTTGGGATTTGATATGAACAATTTTTACGAACACATCTCAAAGTTGCAGGACTTTAGGATTTGTTTTACCTTCTTTCGTTAAGGTGTTAAAGCGGTTGTAAAGGAAAAAAATGTTTTCCTTTAAAATAACAAACATGTTATACTTACCTCCACTGTGCAGTTCGTTTTGCACAGAGTGGCCCTGATCCACGTCTTCTGGGGTCCCTCTGTGGCTGTCTCTGGTCCTCCCCGCAATTACTGACCACAGTCATGTGAGAGCTCGCATGGTGGTGAGTAATTGCCATAGCGGCTCACTGTATCACTCGGCCCCGCCCCTCGGTGCGCCGCGTCACTGGATGTGATTGACAGCAGCGCCAGCCAATGGCTGCGCTGCAATCAATCCATCCACTCTAGCCAATCAGCAGCCAGGCTCAGGTAAGTAAAACGGGGGCTGGGGGGGGGGGTGTGTGGTGGCGGCAACATCAGATGTTTTTTCACCTTAATGCATAGATTGCATTAAGGTGAAAGAAAAAATTGATTTACAACTCCTTTAAGTTGGTGGCCACATTATGGTTCATTTTTGAAATGTAGACCATGAGCTGTGCCATAGCAACCAGTCAGGTTTCATTTCTGTTTTTGCTTCTGCTTTAATTTTTCTTTGTTAAATGTTTGGTAAATCAGCCCTAGTGTGAATTTTATACAGTTTGTGTTAAAAAATAAAATAAAAATTTTGCACACAAAAACACTTTTTAAATCAGTTCTGACCTACAATAAAATGCAAATGTCCCTTTTTTTTTTATTTCTCTGTGCCCTTTATTTTGTACCCAGTGTTCACTTGGAAGAATGAAGTGAGAGAATAACAAGGGTATTAAACTAGGTTTAGTAATTGGAAAAACACATTTTAGTAAACTATTTAAAACTTTTGTGTCTGAAGCCAATACATTTATTTTACTGACAACAAACTAGCAAGCCTCGTGATTTCACAGTATATTAACTAGTAGCCGACCAGCCACCGTCATTATACGGCGGCAGGTCGGCTCTCCTGGGCGAGAGCCCGTAGCTATACGTCCTATCGTATAGCCGCCACTAGGGGGCGCGCGCGCGCTCCCCGCCGACTCCCGTGCGTGTGCCCGGCGGGCGCGATCGCCGCCGGGCACACGCGATCGCTCGGTACAGAGCGGGGAACGGGAGCTGTGTGTGTAAACACACAGCTCTCGTTCCTGTCAGCAGGGGAAATGCTGATTTTCTGTTCATACAATGTATGAACAGAAAATCAGTGTTTCCCCTAGTGAGGCCACCCCCCCCCCCCCACAGTAAGAACACACCCAGGCATACTTAACCCCTTCCCCGCCCCCTAGTGTTAACCCCTTCACTGCCAGTGGCATTTTTATAGTAATCTAATGCATTTTTATAGCACTGATCGCTATAAAAATGCCAATGGTCCCAAAAATGTGTCAAACATGTCCGAAGTGTCCGCCATAATGTCGCAATACCGAAAAAAAAAATCGCTGATCGCCGCCATTACTAGTAAAAAAAATATTAATAAAAATGCCATAAAAATACCCCCTATTTTGTAAACGCTATAACTTTTGCGCAAACCAATCAATAAACGCTTATTGCGATTTTTTTTACGAAAAATATGTAGAAGAATACGTATCGGCCTAAACTGAGGAAAAAAAATGTTTTTTTATATATTTTTGGGGGATATTTATTACAGCAAAAAGTAAAAAATATTCATTTTTTTCAAAATTGTCGCTCTATTTTTGTTTATAGCGCAAAAAATAAAAAACGCAGAGGTGATCAAATACCACCAAAAGAAAGCTCTATTTGTGGGGAAAAAAGGACGCCAATTTTGTTTGGGAGCCACGTCGCACGACCGCGCAATTGTCTGTTAAAGCGACGCAGTCCCGAATCGCAAAAAGTACTCTGGTCTTTAGGCAGCAATATGTTCCGGGGGGTAAGTGGTTAAGGCAATCTACCAGATGGGTTTACGTCTTAAATTTCTTTAGAGGAAAAGCAAATGACAGTGGCAGTCTGTGACCCTCTCCAGTGTTATGAACCGTGACCGGGCTGGGGGGAAGGGGGGTGCACTGTTCTGAACAGATAGCATTCTAACCAGCTGTTGGATGTGAAATCCTGTGAACCACATTTGTAGATGTATAGGGAGAAGCCTACCACAGACGTGCTCCTGAAAGCAAAATCAGTTGTCAATGCTGCAACTCAAATTACGATGCTAATGTGCCCATGGGATTGAGCTTTTATTAAATCATTAACAACACACCATTAATTATCAGCTTCATTCAATGAAACAAGCATTTTGGCAACTTGATCAAACATCAGTCTATATTGATACGAAGTGCATTTTATCTTGGCAAATCAAATGTTTGGAATAAACAGCTAACACAAGCTGAAGATCTGTAGCAAACCAACCTGTTTTGTATTTTCATGTTTGTCTTTGTTATGACTGGAAGGAAAAACACTTGGGCAGCTTTCTGTTAGAGTGAACCTGTTTTTGGCAAAGGAAGTTTTTCATTCAAATGTCGCACTCCTCGGCTGCATATACTTGCCACTTTTTTTTTTTATTATTATTATTTTAGCTGATAAAATCCAGACTTGCATATTATTTTCTTTCTATCTATCTATCTTTCTTTCTTTCTTTTTCTTTACTTCGATTTAGGGAAGTGTGCCCCCTGAGTAGAAAGCTTAGTCTGTAAGCAGTCTGCATTCTGAGCATTTGTCCCTGGGCACGTTTTCTTAAATGCATGTACTGCTAGGTGCACCATCCAGTTGCAGCAGCTAATAGCCTCCCGTAAAGTTTGGCAGACCACTGGCAGGTTCACCTGTGCCCTCCACCTACAGCTAAATGCCAAAGCTTCATGCATCGGGACTAAAACACAGTGTACATGAGACCTAAGGGAACCAAGCATTGATCTGAATTCCCGGTTGCTGCCACTACCTTTTTTTTTTTTTATTTTTTTTTTTTTTTTTATTTAATTGAAAAGGTGGCCTGTCTTTAGAGAAAAAAAAAAAAAGACAGGCCACCTTTTCAATTAAAAAAAAAAAAAAAATTACCATTCTCTTATAGGATGAAAAGGCCTGCATACTTTCATAAGTTTAAATATTTGGTGGTGCAGAACACTCACACTATCCACTTGCCGACCAGCTGCTGTAGTTGTATTGCGCGAATCGCCGTACGTACCAGTATGTATGCAGTGGACACGTGTACGGCCCTGGAGCCTATGCGTGTGTCCGGCGAGCGCGATGTCCGCCGGCCGCAGACATCACGCTCCACAGAGGCAGCACGGGCATTTGCCAGTGTAAACAAAGCAGATCCTTGTTCTGTCGGGGGGAGTACTGTGTGATCGTCTGTTCCTAGTAATCGGGAACAGCAATCTCTGTACTCCCAGTTAGTCCACTACCCAACCCCACCCCCAGTTAGAAACACCTCCTTGGGACAAACTTAAACCCTTTGATTGCCCCCTAGTGTTAACCCATACCATGCCAGTGTCATACAATAATCAGTGAATTTTTGCACTGGTCCCAAAAAAGTGTCAGTCTGTCTGCCACAATGTCGCAGTCCTTATAAAAATCGCTGATCACCGCCATTACTAGTAAAAAAATATATATATATATATATATATATATATATATATATATATATATATATATATATATATATATATATATATATATATATATATATATATATATATATATATATATATATATATATATATATATATATATATATATATATATACACATACATACATACATACATACATACATACATACATACGCAGTCCCTGACAAGTCTTGTCGCTTCTCTATTTTGTAGAAACTCCTGCTATTAACCTGACTTTTAATTAATCAATTGGTGTTAAAAATATCTCATATGAAAAGCTAAAGTCCTCCCAAATGATGTTTAATGCACTGAAATAAATTAGTTTCACTGGAAAAAGATTTATCATTTAATCAAGACAGGTCAAATTTTGGCAAGACAAAAGTTTTGTCGCCTATAATGAAAGTGAACAACTTTACTGAAAATCCAAAAATATGTAAGCAAATTAAGTAGTGGTGCTGTGAGATCCAAATTTAATATCTTGTATGACTTCCATGAGCTTGAAGGACAGCATCCATGCGTTTTGGCAAGGATTCGTACAATTTATTGATGAAGTCTTTAGGAATAGCAAAGTCTTGCATGCCTCCCAGAGTTCCTTAATATTCTTTGGTTTCGTCTTCCATGCTTCCTCTTTCATCCTACACCACATATGCTCAATGATGTTCATGTCTGGTGACTGGGCTGGCCAATCCTGGAGCATCTTGATCTTATTCGCCTTAAGGAACTTTGATGTGGAGATGGAAGTATGCGATGGAGCACCATCCTGCTGCAAAATTTGGCCTTTTTTATGGTTGGGAATATAAGAGGTAGCTAAGATTTCTTGGTATTTTAGACTATTGATGTTGCCTTCCACCCTGCAGATCCCACGCACACCCCCATACTGGATGTAACCCCAGACCATGATTTTGCCTCCACCAAACTTCACTGTTTTCTGGGTAAATCTCGGCTCCATGCGGGTTCCAGTAGGTCTCCTGCAATATTTGCGGCAACTGTGGTGTAATTCAACAGAAGATTCATCTGAAAAATCCACCTTCTGCCACTTTTCCAGAGCCCATCCTTTTAGCAGGCTGTGGCCCTTGGCAAATGCTACACGGTTTTTCAATTGTCTTTTGTTTAGTGCTGGCTTATGGGCACTGATTCGACCATGGAGGCCATTTCGAGACAGAATCCGACAAACTGTTCTGGTTGACACAGGGACTTCAGGTGACCAGGTCTCGTGGCGCTCTGCTGCAGTGGAAAATGGGCTGGCCTTGGACGTTCGAGCCAAGAAACGGTCCTCTCGAGCAGTTGTCTTGCGGGGTCAACCTGACCTGGCCTTGTCCAAAACGTCTCCAGTCTCTTCAAAAAATGTTTTATCCTTTTGAACTTGACGCTGAGACACATTGAAGGTGTCTGCCACATCAGCAGTGGATCTGGTCTTCAGCCTCTTGATAATCAACACGTTAGTCTCCAGGTGAATCTTAGGCATGTTTGCAGAGGTCTAGTTACTGTTGAGAAGGTCTAGTGTACTGGTGTTTTTTATACACACCTGAGACCTAATTGATCCATTATTACACAGGTGAAGCTCATATAACAAGGCGACAACACTTATGTCTTGGCAAAAATTGACTAGAGCAGTTGGTGCTAAATGGGCAATGGATCACCATGGCTCAGATCTGTAAGGCTGCTACTTGGTCTTTGGTCCATACATTTACTAAATTCTACCAGGTAGATGTGAGAGGTTATGAGGATGCTGCCTTCGGGCGTAGTGTGCTGCAGGCAGCAGTATAGATCCTCTGGCCTTTGTGGCGGTCTAATTCTGATCTGTGTCTCCTTCCCCTCAAAATTTAGCATTGCTATGGGACATCCCATTAAGAAATTAAGGCTCTGTGTCCCGTGATGTATGATCAAGAAAATAGGATTTTTTAATACAGCTTGCCTGTAAAATCCTTTTCTTGGGAATACGTCACGTGACACAGAGCTCCCACCCCTCTTTGGAGTTAACGTGAAACACTTATTGCTTTGCTACAAAACTGAGGTACAGTTGGGAGGGGTTATATAGGGGAGAAACTTTTAATTGGGTTTGCCAGTGTCCAATCACCTGTGGTGACTACATAACCCATTAAGTAATTAAGGCTCTGTGTCCCGTGATGTATTCCCAAGAAAAGGATTTTACAGATAAGCTGTATTTAAAAAAAATCAAAAAAAAAATCCTATATTTTTCCAAAAAAAGTGCGCCTGTAAGACAGCTGCACAAATACGGTGTGACAAACTATTGCAACAACCACCATTTTATTCTCTAGGGTGTTAGAAAAAAAAATTATATATCATTTTTGGGGGTTCTTAGAAATTTTGTAGCAAAAAAAAAAAAACTGTTTTAAACTTAACACCAAATCTCAGAAAGAGGCTTGGTCCTTAAGTGGTTAAAGGCCAAGTTCACCTTTTTTTATTATTTTATAAAAAAATAATAATTGCACGTCGCAGGTAAAAAAATATGCATTTTTTTTATTTTAAAATGTGCGACCTGTAATTGCATTCACGATCAGAAGATCGTGGGTACAATGCCAGGATCATGCAGACTTGTCGACTGTCTGACGGTACCTCCGATACTGGTAGGCATTTACTGAATGGGAAGAAATATCAGTGGAACTACATAAGTGCTGGAAGATGTCGCCATCCTAGCCTCCATTTAGACCTGCAGTTGCCTTGGTGCTGCACTTGGCCAGCTGTGACACCAACCATTTGAGGGTTTGAAAGTTCAGTTGAGAGCTTACATAAGCTCTTTAACTACTGTGACCGGTGTGTGTGCTGCCGGTAACCCGCTTCTGCTGTGATTTGACACAGCGGGGGCCAATCAGCAGGGTCCGGTGGAAGCAATGTCCACCAGGTCATTGACAGGAGAGGCAGGATGGCAGTCTGCCTATGTAAACAAGGCAGACCACTATTCTGTCAGAGATGGAGATCCTTGTGTTTCTGCCAAGCATAAATACAGATCTGTTGTTATCTTCCCGTTAAGCCATCCCTCACGGTTAAAAAGCACTCCCTAGGTGCACACTTGACACTTTGATCATCCTTGATATTAACCTATTCCCTGCCAGTGTCAGTACAGTGAGTGCATTTTTTTTAAGCACTGGTCCCCGTAAGTGTCACTTGGTGTCCAATTGCAGCCATTACTAGTAAAAAATAAATCCATAAATCGATCCCATAGTTTGTAGACGCTATAACTTTTCTGCAAACCAATCAATATACGCTTATTGGGATTTTGTAGCAGAATACATATTGGAATAAATTGATGAATAAATTCGACTTTTTTTTACTTTTTTTTTTTAATTGGGTATGTTTTTATACCAAAGTAAAAAATACAATATATATTTTTCTATATAAATATATAATGTGTGTATGTGTGTGTGTGTATATATGTATTTATATAGCAAGAAAATAAATGCTGAGGCGATCAAATACAACTGAAAGAAAACTCTATTTGTGTGTGTGTGGGGGGGGGGGGGGGGAGACATTGTATTTGGGTATAGTGTCACAAAAAATGGCCTGGTCATGGGGGGTAAACCTTCCAGGGCTTAAGTGGTTAACAGAGGTGTGCCTTGAATGTAATGGTTTTGGAAAACTGTTAAATCTGCAGGTTTATTTTAAAGCCTCTATTGACAGATCTCAATCTGGAAGCTTTGCCAAGTATATTGGATGTTTTGATATATAGAGTATAATGACCAAATTACTTTTATTTCTTTTCTAGGGAAGACTGTCATAGAGATATTGTCAATTTACAAGTGGAGATGATTAAGCAATTTCATTTGCAGTCGGTATGTATACAGAAACGTAGTTCATTCACCTAAATATATGTAAGATTATTGATGAAATGGTCTGGCTCTGCCCGAAGATCCAGGGGTTTTGGCGGCTGGTGGCGGCGGAGATTGAGTCGATCGGCGGCGTGGCTGTTGGGCTGAACCCCCTAATCCTACTGCTGGGTATTACCGATAACCTCCACACACAAAAAGCTTTTTATCTTCTATACAGCTTTCTACGCACGTAAAGCGATCTTACTCCAGTGGAAGGCGACTGACCCGCCTGGTCTACCTGCCTGGCGGAAACTGGTGAATGACATCCTCCCCATGTATAAGCTCACGTACATGGGGCGTAACTGCCCCAAGAAGTTTGACAAGGTCTGGGGGGCTTGGGTGGCGGCCAAGAGGCTGACGGTTTAATGAGCTTGGGTCTAGCTGCTTGCCCCCCTCTTCCCCGGGGCGGTCCCGGGGTACCCCCTTATCCCTCCTGGGTCAGTGATTTGGGTTAGCGGAGTCCCCACGATTGGGTTCTTTGGTAGGGGTGTTATGCTTGGGAGACGCAGTGGGTGCACGGTGTGTTATGCGGTATGGTCACCTCATATGGCTTGCTGGATGGGATATGCCCCCCCTCCTTACCTCTCCCCTCTCCCCCTTCCTGCCCTCCTCTCCGGTGTGGATAAGTTTTTCATGATGTCCTCTAAATGCAATTGTTTTTTCCTGCACTGTCTGTAACCAATGGTTGGGCCTTGCGGCCCTCTTTGTATTATTTGAATGATATGAGCATGTAACCGTTTGATTTTCTTGAATAAATATTCCTTCTGTTAAAAAAAAAAAAGATTATTGATGAATTGTTTTGTTTTTTTAACATTGAGGAAGCAAAAAGAATGCTGAATGTTGGCCAATTACAAAATGTATTGCAGTATTAAATATGCCAAAGAAAGCAACACTAAGGAGACTTCTTGGCTCAGCATTGTTCGAGAAAAGTATTGTCTTAATAAAGCCTAATATAAGCAGCTGTGAAAGAACCTGTTATTTAGAAATTGTATAGCTTTGCTTTCGAAGTAGCAGTTCACTTAATATTTTATTGGCATGTGCTGCCACAAAAAAAAGATCCGTTCACAGCATGAAGAAATAAAATTGTGGGATGTAAATAATTTAAAAAAAATGGCCTTTTGTAATCTAGGATTATTTTACCCACTTCAGCCCCGGAAGATTTTACCTCCTTCCTGACCAGAGCACTTTTTACAATTTGGCACTGCGCTGCTTTAACTGGTAATTGCGTGGTCATGCAATGCTGTACCCAGACATAATTTGTGTTTTTTTGTTTTTGTTTTTTCTTGCCACAAATGGAGCTTTCTTTTGGTGGTGTTTGATCACCCATGCGTTTTTTGTGTGCAGTAAAGTAATTTTATGTAAAACCATATAAAAACATGCTTTTTTTTAAAAAAAAAAATCAACTACGTCGTCATCTGCCTGTGGCACCACGTTGAAAATGTAATTAATAGACCTCTCTACCCATCAAAATTATTTTCATTAATAATCATGAAATTTAAATGTCATGCATTTTGGCAGTAGGAGTAGAATTTACTGGTGTAGGATGGATAGCAGAAGCTGTAGGTATGTGATAAATGCGCTATAATATAATATGTCTATTTATACCCTCTATGGTCACCTATAATATATAACTATTGCAACTATGTATTCCTTGTATGTGTATGTCCCTTTAATTCGCTAATATATATGACCAGAGTGTATTAGGCTTAAGGCTATAATGCTAGTTATAAAGACTGACACAATTGCTAGGTACACACATTATATTTCCTTCAAAGTAGGAATATCACATTCTAACAACAGATATCTATACAGCCTATAACAATACTGGTAATAATAATGAAAGATACTTAACACTTCCTCTCGGCTATAACCCTCACTGGCTGTGCTCAGATGTAAAAAGAGGTAGCTAGGCCTCGGTAGGCAGCATGGCTAGGCCCAATATGGGCGTCAGAAGCAGAGTCCCAGAATGACATAGACACAGCCTTGTTGCAAGCTTGCTCCCAAGAGAATAGACTGAGCTCTGTGTTCCAAACCCTTTTTACAAAACCTCACTCATTACTCATTCAAACTCCCCCCCCCCCCCCCCCATTGCGATCCCATATGCCTTTGGACCAATCGCACTTGGCCTGTGGGTGGGGGGCGGTATTGCAGTCCATGTACAAACTCTTTGAAGCTTCTAGGACAGTCTTCAAGCTTGCTTGTAGATCTTATTATTCTATACACACACATGAGCCAGACCCTCTGCTATGTAGACTTTGCCTGGGGCCAATATCCTTTAAAGAAACTTATGGGATTGCAAGTGTCATTTCGTTGTAAAACCAGCTGTGTGGAACTTTTCGAACCATACTAGATTGTTCTACAACAGCATGACTGAAACTTCAAGCAGAGAGGATACACATTCTACCAATATGCCCACTGGTCAATGGTTCAAAGATTTTGTCGGTTACATGAGTGCCTTCATTTTAAAATAGAAGGAATCAAAGGAAAAAGTGACGTGCTATGGCTGCTGAACACCTGGTGACATGGCCAGTGAAGCGGGTATGACTTCAGGGTGCATGGTTTCTATTGTGTTCAATTAATGATCAGATTTTATAAATGGTAGATGGGAGAAACATAGGGTTACCTTGGATAGTTAAATGACATGATAGGTTTGAGGGTAGCCCCAGCAGCCTCCGCCCCTACCTTCAAGAGATGACTGTGTCTCTAATGAGAATATTGAATCTGAGGTGAGACGAAAAATGCCCTTTAATGTAGAGTGGAGAAAGGCAGGAAGGATGAGCTGGGAGACCAGGGCATCCTTAATCATAAGATTAGAGTAACTGTACTTTTGAGATAGTCCAGGCCCTAAGTACAAAGGAAAGATTGTAAAACCGTAAATTGGACAGGCCTGCACCACCCTCAAACTTAAAGGGTTAGTAAAGGATTTTTTTTTTCCTTTAAAATAACAAACATGTCATACTTACCTCCACTGCACAGAGTGGCCCCGATCCACGTCTTCTGGGGTCCCTCGACGGCTGTCTCTGGTCCTCCCTGCAAGTACTGACCACAGTCATTTTGAGAGAGCTCGCATGGTGGTGAGTAATTGCGGGCGCGCCATAGCCGCTCACTGTATCACTGGGCTCGGGGGGGGGGGGCGGTGTCAGATGTTTTTTCACCTTAATGCATAGATTGCATTAAGGTAAAAAAAAAAAATTCTTTACAACTCCTTTAACCACTTCAGCCCCGGACCATATTGCCGATCAAAGACTGGGCCACTTTTTGTGATTCGGCACTGCGTCGCTTTAACTGACAATTGCGCGGTCGTGCGACGTGGCTCCCAAACAAAATTTGTGTCCTTTTTTCCCCCCCACAAATAGAGCTTTCTTTTGGTGGCATTTTATCACCTCTGCGGTTTTTATTTTTTGCGCTATAAACAAAAATAGTGACAATTTTAAAAAAAAAATGAATATTTACTTTTTGCTGTAATATCCGCAAAAAATATATAAAAAAAAATGTACTCAGTTTAGGCCGATACGTATTCTTCTACATGTTTTTCGTAAAAAAAAACGCAATAAGCGTTTATTGATTGGTTTGCGTAAAAGTTATAGCGTTTACAAAATAGGGTATAGTTTTATGGCATTTTTATCAATATTTTTTTTTTTACTAGTAATGGCGGCGATCAGCGATTTTTTAACAGTACTGCGACATTATGGCGGACACTTTTGACACATTTTTGGCACCATTGGCATTTTTATAGCGATCAGTGCTATAAAAATGCATTGATTACTATAAAAATGCCACTGGCAGGGAAGGGGTTAACACTAGGGGGTGAGGAAGGGGTTAAGTATGTTCCCTGGGTGTGTTCTGTTTAAATTATTTTTATTGTTTTCACATAAAATAGAAAAACTTTACATACTTTTCTTTAAATACATTTTTTAAAATCACCAATCATAAAATTCACAAGTTCTTCATACATATTCGTACAATGTTTTTTGTATTGTTGTAATATGTAGTCTGTATATGTTAATGTTATATGTATGAAGAACCCTGGGTGTGTTCTAACTGAAAGGGGGGTGGGACTGACTGGGGGAAATGACTGATCGCTGTTCATACATTGTATGAACCGAAGATCAGGCATTTCTCCCCTGACAGGACCGGGAGCGGTGTGTTTACACACACAGCTCTCGGTTCTCGCTCTGTAACGAGCGATCGTGGGTGCCCTGCGGCGATCGCGCTTGCCGGGCACGTGCGCCGGAATCGGGGGCGAGTGGGGTGCGTGCGCCCCTATTGGCTGCTGGGAGAAATGACGTATAGCTACGTGATCTTGCCCAGCAGAGCCGACCTGCCGCCGTATAACTGTGGCGGCTGGTCGGCAAGCAGTTAAGAAAACAAAGCTTTTGGAGAGCTATGCGTGGTTTCTTACAAGAAATGGGCTTTTGACACTACATCTTCCTAGAACTTCATACGTGTTCTGAGACAGTTATATGAAATATATTGAAGATAGAGGGACTGCATAACGTCCAGGCTACTAGCATTTTCAGATCACCAATTAAAGACCCATTATTTTCTTATGGCGATTTATTTTAGGTTCGCAGAAGCTGATAATTTTTTAATGGTACTCCTTTGTTCCTGATGGCATTGCTCTTTCCAAAACATGACAAATATGAGTTAAATTAAAATTTCTCTTTCAACTCATGTAACCTAAGTTACACAAATCTTTTCAGCAAAACATTGCCTGCTGTTCAATGATTTCTAGTCTCTGAAGGTTTAAAAGTGTTTATTTTTATGACTGGAATATGCTGCTATTTGTGTTTTAAGTGGTTGCTGTATTTTTTATTTACATTTAAATTAAAAGTTGCATATAAATAATATATTAGTGGTTTGATGCATTTTACTGCACATCTAAACTTTTTGCCTATGTGTCTGCTTTATCCATTCTTTTCTCCTTTTTTTTAGACTGAAATACAAATGCTTCTTGAACGATACTCTATAAACGAAAACTTAGTTGCAGAGATAGAAAAGCTACGTGAAGAGAATAAAAGGTTGCGTTCTAACTTTTAAAACCAAACCAAATCAAAAGCCTTTTATGGAAATGACAAGACAAGAATGAAGTTTTCTCTCATCTGTGCTAAGTGTTGATAAAACTTCAAGCAGAATTCATTTGCGGTGGCAAAACAGTGTTCACTGGCAACAAGTGTTTACAAAGCTGGGAGGAGTGGTGTTAATGGCACTTTAAAGAAAAAAGAGGCAAATATTGAAACGTATTATCACTGTGTATAATATATAAACTCTTGGGAATGGGTATCCATATGTTAAAGGGCAATTACCACCCAAAAATTATAACTTTGTTCTCGGCAAAGGGACTTTTTGGTAAATGCTATATGTGATGAGGCCTACTTGTGTTTTTATGCTGACACTCCCTGAACCATGCTCACACCTCACACATTCTGCAAAGAAATAAGTCTACAAGAGTGTCTAGATTTATGAATCAGAAAACCCACTAGCATCTGCCAGATATTAAAAACTGATATTGGGGGGACTGATTGTCTTATATGGAAGGTGTGTAGAGTTTTGGCCCTGAGGTCTTGCTGTCAGATTTTGCAAGAGTAGTTTTACATTTATGGATCAAATAACCCACTAACAATCTACCAAAACTGAAATTTTGTTTAACCTTAGCCAAATCTCCAGATCATGTGGAACACTATAGTTGCACTATGGCCACTTAAAGCTAAACTCCAGGTTAAGCAAAGATTGATGAATACAAGATGGTCTTGTATCCGCCCTCCTCCTAAAGTTTTCTTCAGGCAACCTAAACTAGGTAGACCTGCTTGGACCCCTCCTAGAGCTTTGCACAGGTTCTGTGCAACACAGTGATGTTATCTCTCTAATTTTTGACGCTTTTTATTTGAATAAAAATGTGTATGGCTAAAGTTTAGCTTTAAATTGGTACATTCAGTCAGTCTAGGTTCACACTAGAACGCGGTTTTGAAAACCCACGTTCCGTGCGTGTTTACCACGTTGAGACCTGCAGTGAATGTCAATGTAAGTTAAAGACACCTTAAACGCAGGTCGCAAACGCAGTGCGTTTGCATGCACCTGTATCACATGGTAAAAAAAAGTGCATGCACTACTTTTGGTGTGATTTGAGCCCATCCAGAATGAATGGGCTTAAATTGCAGTGCACTGTTCACATGTGATCGCACAGGAATGGGCAGCACGTTCCTTTGCAGTTCATAGTGTGAACAGGGGCTTATTGTATAGAATGCCTATGTGATAAGAAATGTGTTCTATGTTCTGAACTGATCAGCAAGGTAATTCTGTGTGATAATCTGTTTGCACATGGAAACCTTCCACTAAACTTGTACTTTTTTTCTGCAATTTCCTAATGTGTGTGTGTTTTATTCTATTTTTTTCAGCTAGTAGTTACATAGTTACATAGTTAGTCAGGTTGAAAAAAGACACAAGTCCATCCAGTTCAACCACAAAAAAATAAACAAACAAAATAAAAAACACAATACAATCCCATACACCCAACTCCATACCCACAGTTGATCCAGAGGAAGGCAAAAAAACCCCAGCAGAGCATGATCCAATTTGCTACAGCAGGGGAAAAAATTCCCTCCTGATCCCCCGAGAGGCAATCGGATTTACCCTGGATCAACTTTACCTACAAATCTTAGTACTCTGTTATTTTATGTACATTTAGGAAAGAATCCAGGCCTTTCTTAAAGCAATCTACTGAGCTGGCCAGAACCACCTCTGGAGGGAGTCTGTTCCACATTTTCACAGCTCTTACTGTGAAAAAACCTTTCTGTATTTGGAGGTGAAATCTCTTTTCCTCTAGACGTAAAGAGTGCCCCCTTGTCCTCAGTGTTGACCGTAAAGTGAATAACAACACCAAGTACACTGTATGGACCTCTTATATATTTGTACATGTTAGTAAGTGTATGTAAAGCAATAAATATTTCTTGAAGCAAAAAGGTTTGCAAAAACCATAGTAAATGATTTACTGTACATACCCATATACATACAAGTGCCTGTTTTTATATCTAAATTGGTAGAATTTTATATTTTTGGAGGTTTCTTAAAGTTAACCCCTCCATCCCTTTTTTCTATAAACCTGAATAGGGGAGAAGTTAACCTTTGTAATTATATTTTTGTGACCTTTTCTTCATACTTGGTTTTCTCTTGCCATGGTGCTGGATTGGGGCCTTGCTCCTAATGTGCAAGCATCTGTTGGAACAAACATCCATCTGCGATTTCAAGGAGAAATCATTTTTTCTCCCCCCTCAGCACATAAATATAATTTCATACGGCAAATGAGGTGCATGGCGACCGGTGCTCCATATTACGCATTCACCAAATGACAATACTGCAAGATCTTACAGTATTGATGTAGGATTTCTCTGAATGCAATGGCGCCATTGCCTTAGCAGAGGGCATATGTGTGGCTGGGGCTATGTCACCATTGGCTTCAGGAAAAACAGGAAGTGTAAGCAAAAAAATAAAATAAATTTAATTTTTTAATGTGCTCGGATTTGCATTTTTACACTTATTTTTGTGTGTGTGTGTGTGTTTTTTTTTTTTTTTTTTCCTTTCACTGCATTTTTCATGCTACACCCAGAGAGCCAGCCCATTCATTTTAATAGCATCACAAGTGCAACATGCGTTTTGTGACCAAACGCAAAATGCACGCTTTGGTTCATGTTCACAAAATGCTCAGATTTCAATGCAGCCTTAAACTATTTCACAATGGCATGCTGATTTGAAATTTAGGGAAAAGAAAAAGTCCCCTATAAGAACATGTCAGGGGAACTTTGCTTTTTTGACACAGAAATCCTTTCAAAAGAAAATATACTTTTAACAATATTGTGTGTGTATTTAGATAATAAAGTGTTTCCTTGTTTTTGTTTTTTTCAATATGATAGAAGGACTTTGAATACTTTTTTGTGAATTCTTTTTACTTGGTTTGTGTGTATTTGTATATCTACATATTTGTACAAGATTTCTATTCACTCCTGTTTCCTTCTGTTATTTCAGGTGCCTAAAATGTTTCTGTAAAACAGATGTATCCTATGTTGCAGAGTGTGTTCTAATTATCCTAAAACCTTTTATTTTAGATCTGATATGAAAAGTAATTTTATTTAAATCATAAATATAAATGCTGTTTTAATCCTTCAGCACTGCATCAATATTATGTAATAAGAGAAGGAATGGCACTGTGGCTAAGTCTGATTGATGTCTAGTCAAGCATGATGACAAAAATTAAAAGGTGTACCAAGAGAATCACAGTGCCGTTTATGGTGATATTAAATCATTGAATGATTTAATGACCTTGAATTTTAATAAATTGCTTTTATATTCAATCATAGTGATTTGGAGAATTTTCAAGCTACGTCCATTTTTCTTTTTGCTGCTCTGGTTTATCTTCCACACATGTTATGAACTGGTTATGGAAAATCATGCTTTTTCAAGCACAGCAAAAGTAACACTATATCCTTACCTGTTTGCAAAATGCACATAATTGTGTAAACTGTAATGTATTTGCTTAATACAGCCAGACGTGATCTGTGATCACTAATTAATTGAAAAGGTATTTCTCATAATGTTGCAAGGTTGGACGTTTCTCTTCTGCTAGGACATCCTAATGTTTCATTTAGATGGAAATCTAGACTCTTTTGCCTAAAAGTGGGTTTAACCACTTCCGCCCCATAAGATTTTTACCCCCTTAATGACTAGAGCATTTTTTTGCGATTTAGGCACTGTCGCTTTAACAATTGCGCGGTCGTGCGATGTACCCAAACAAAATTGTCCCTTTTCCCCCACAAATAGAGCTTTCTTTTGGTGGTATTTGATCACCTCTGCAGTTTTTATTTTGCGCTATAAACAAAAAACGGCCGACAATTTTGGGACAAAAACAATATTTTTACTTTTTGCTATAATATATTCTTCTACATATTTCTGGTAAACAAAAATCTTAATAAACGTAACTTGATTGGTTTGGGCAAAAGTTTTTTAGCATCTACAAAATAAGGGATAGGTTGTATTTTTTTTTTTTTTTTTTTTACTACTGATCTGCGATTTTATCGGGACTGTGACATTATTTTGGGGCCATTGACATTTATACAGCGATCAGAGCTAAAAATAGCCACTGATTGCTGTATAAATGTCACTGGCAGTGAAAGTGTTAAACACTAGGGGGTGATCAAAGGGTTAACTCTGTTCCCTCAGTGTGTTCTAACTGTAGGGGTGGTGGGCCTTCCTAGGACATGACATAGATCACTTCTCCCGATGACAGGGAGCGTTGTATCACTGTCATGTCACTAGGCAGAACAGGGAAATGCCTTGTTTACATAGGCAGTTCCCTGTTCTGCCTCTCCTTGCCGCGACCGCAGGCCACCGGCGGACACGTGCCCGATATGCAGCTTTGACAGAGGGACGTACGGGTACGCCCTTTTGCCCACCCATGCCATTGTGCCGACATACATCGTCGTGCACTGGTCGGGAAGCAGTTAATCTGTGTCTTTGAGATTTTTCTTCTTTTTGAGAACTTTAGCAATGTACAGGTAATCTATCATCAAAGTGAGGAACTAACTTTGGCAGTTGCCACAAAGACGGGTATTCCCATTGAGAGATTTTTTTCCCCCCCATCTCCTGTCATGACTGATGTCAGAATTTGGGTTTTCATCCCTCCAATCTTTCAGCTGGGACACAGATGACAATAAAACCCAACAGAGGTTGTAACCCTTAGAATTGGTATGTCTCTCTTGTATCTAGTGATAAATATGATGCCTTTTCTTACTGTATCTAGCGGCTTACACACCTGAGTATCTTCTGTTAGATTAACTGCTTGCCGAGCAGCCGCCGCAGTTATACGGCGGCAGGTCGGCTCTGCTGGGCAAGAGTACGTAGCTATACGTCACCTCGCCGAGCAGCCAATAGGGGTGCCCGCGCTGCCGGAGGCGCGCACCCCGGCGTCACAATCACCGCCGAGCACCCGCGATCGCTCGTTACAGAGCGAGAACCGGGAGTTGTATGTAAACACAGCTCCCGGTCCTGTCAGGGGGGGAAATGACCTATCGTCTGTTCATACAATGTATGAACAGCGATTTGTCATTTCCCCATGTCAGTCCACCCCCCTTCAGTTAGAACACACCCAGGTAACATGATTAACCCCTTCCTCGCCCCCTAGTGTTAACCCCTTCACTACCAGTGGAATTTTTATAGTAATCGATGCATTTTTATAGCACTGATCGCTATAAAAATGCCAATGGTTCCAAAAATGTGTCCGCCATAATGTCGCAGTACCGATAAAAATCGTTGATCGCCACCATTACTAGTAAAAAAAAAAATATTAAGAAAAATGCCATAAAACTATCCCCTATTTTGTAAACGCTATAACTTTTGCGCAAACTAATCAATAAACGCTTATTGCGATTTTTTTTGTTTTTGTTACGAAAAATATGTAGACTAATACGTATCGGCCTAAACTGAGGAAAATAGTTTTTTATATATATTTTTGGGGGATATTTATTATAGCTAAAAGTAAAAAATATTAATTTTTTTCAAAATTGTTGCTCTATTTTTGTTTAATAGCGCAAAAACTAAAAACCGCAGAGGTGATCAAATGCCACCAAAAGAAAGCTCTATTTGTGGGAAAAAAAGGACACCAATTTTGTTTGGGAGCCACGTCGCATGAACGCGCAATTGTCAGTTAAAGCGACGCAGTGCCGAATCGCAAAAAGTGGCCTGGTCTTTGACCAGCAATATGGTCCGGGGGTTAAGCGGTTAAGGTACCGCAAGGGTCTAGGAATCGCTAAATTTCAGTAAACCGACACCTTAAAAGTAAATTTTAGGGGGCACAAAAACATAATTATATAAAAGCCAATGTTGTACCAAGTAAATGCCCAACATGTCAAACCTTAAACATGTCGGTACCCTATATTTTCCAATGCTTTAAAAGCCCCCTTTGGGTCATAAGTTTAGTGTTACAAAGCGGGTCTGGTGCTAGAATTTTTGCTCTCATTCCGGTGATCGTGGCGATATCCAACGTGTATCGCAATCAACGTTTTCAAGGGTAGGCACCCCGCCGCGTGTGTTTACCTTTGTACGTGCGTATAAGTGGGGGGTACATTTTTATGTGCTTGGTGTAACTTATTTTTAAAACTTTTTTTCTTATTGTATTTTATCACATTTTTGTTTGGTGACCAGTTCTCTTTAATGACACATGCAGGGTCTTTTCTCCTCTCTGCTCCACTGAATGTAATGCAGTGCACACTGCATTACATTCTTTGATGGCCGGGGAAACTGTGAACAGGAACCCGGAAGTGATGTCATCTGTCCTTTCGGGTCAACAACTAGAAGGGGAGGAGAGTGGATGTGTCTCTGCTTTCCTCCCTCCCCCCAGCAGCATCCGCTATTATGTTTCCATGGCCGCAGATGGGCAAGTGGAGCCTGTGATACATAGCGCTGTGTGGGGATTATTCGGATGGCACCCCAGGCGCCAGCACAAAACTTCTGGCTGCCATGGCAAACTGGCTCCTGGGGTTTGTCGAGCACTGACCTAGAATAATTTACTTGTACAGTGCAAGACTAGAGATGTAACATTTCCAGAAATTTTGAAGCCATGAGAAAAAAATTACTTTTTCAGGGAAAAAAAATGCTGGCATTGCTGTGTATACTACGCTCCTACAGCGCCTCAAAGATGCAACTAGCAGGAAGTTTGAGTGTCCTGCCAGCGTACTGCTCGGGCTTTTACATTGGAGTGAGAGAAGAGGCTCTTTCAGGGAGCTTTGCAGGTGCTATTTTTAGCGCTATAGCACCTGCAAAGCACCTCCAGTGTAAAAGTAGCCTTAAATTGTGATGAAGTAACGCGATTTCAAAGTGTGTGATCTGGGACTAAAAGTAATTGTGTTACACTGGGAAGGTGAAAAGCTGTGTATATAAAAGTATTACGCTTGAAATAAAAGTAATTAATCTAAACTTGCTTTTTATAATTTAAATTTTTATTAAAAATGGAATAACAAGGACTGTGTATTATAAGATTGCAAAGTATTTACAGCACTTTTTGATTTATGTTGCAGCTTCATTCCAAAATGAATTACATGTATTTGCCTCAAAATTCTACAAACCAAGACCCATAATGACAATGCGAAAGAAGTTTGTTTTGAAATCTTTGCGATTTTATAAAAAAAAAAATAAGCAAAAAAATCCCATGTAGATAAGTATTCACAGCCTTTGCCATGACACTCATAATTTAGCTTGGGTGCATCCTGTTTCCACTGATCATCCTTGAGATGTTTCTACAAATTGATTTAAGTCCACCTATGGTAAATTCAGTAGATTGGACATGATTTGGAAAGGCACACACTTGACTATATGAGGTCCATGTCCAAGCACAAACCAAACCATGAAGTCCAAGCAATTGTCTATAGGCCTTTGAGACAGGCTTGTATGGGCACAGAAACATTTCTGCAGCATTGAAGGTCTCAATGAGCAACGTGGCCTCCACCAAGAACCCGATGTTTACTCTGACAGAGCTCCAGCGTTTCTCTGTAGAGAGGGGAGAACCTTTCAGAAAAATACCATCTCTGCAGCACTCCACCAATCGGGCCTGTAGGGTAGAGAAAGGGCGCCTGAAGGACTCTGACCATGAGAAACAAGTGTCTCTGGTCTGATGAAACAGATTGAACTCTTTGGCCTAAATGGCAAGCGTTATGTCTGGAGGAAACCAGACACTGCTCATCACCTGGCCAATACCATCCCTACAGTGAAGCATGGTGGTTACAGCACCATGCTGTGGGGATGTTTTTCAGCAGCAGGAACTGTCAGACTAGTCAGTATGGAGGGAAAGATGAATGCAGCATCCTTAATGACAACCTGCTCCAGAACGTGGGGCGAAGGTTCTAGTTCCAACAGGACAACAACCCTAAGTGCACAGTCAAGATAACAAAGGTGTGGCTACTGGACAACTCTGTGAATGACCTTGAGTGACCCAGACTTAAACCCCGATTGAACATCTCTGAAAATGGCTGTGCACCGTCACTCCCCATCTAAGCTGATGGTGCTTGAGAGGTCCTGCAAAGAAGAATGGGAGAAACTGAACAAAAATAGGTGTACAAAACTTGCATCATCATACTCAAAAAGACTTGAGGCTGTAATTGGTGCCAAAGGTGCTTCAACAGTTTTGAGCAAAGGCTGTGAATACTTATGTGCATGGGATTGCTTTAAGTTTCTTTTATCTTTAACCACTTCCCACCAGGAGGGCATAGATGGACATCCTCCGGTTTCAGTGGTTATACTGGGCTGATGCCTGCATCTACAGTCATCAACCCATTATTGTTCTCTTCAGCCAGCGATTCCCTGCATCATAAGAACAATCGTAGTCGCAGTTCAGCTGCTTGATTCTTCTTACAGGTGCTAGTGAACGGCGAGCCGGAGAAGGAATCCACCAGTGCCGGAAGTTGATCATAGAGATTTCAGGGGAACAGATGGTCCCCATAATCTCTGACTCTTGGGGGCTCCGGTGTGAGGGTATGATGTCACGCCCGGCCTGGCAGTTGTAAATACTGCCATATACTTGGCTGAAAGGCCAAGATCGTCCTGTGTTTTTTTTTTTTTTTTTTTTTTTTTTTTTTAATCTCAGGCTTTCCAGCTTGTATGAGAGATGTGGGGTCTTATTGACCCCCAGATTGCTCAATAAATGGGACCTTCCATGCACTATTACAAGGTATGTTTACATTCCTTGTAATATGAATAAAAGGAATCCAAATGTTTTATTTTTTTAAAGGGAATGTGTAAAAATGTAAACATCTCTGCAAGCGCAGACGTACGTACATCCGTTGCACCCACATATTTAAACGGCATGCAGTCCACACGCGAGCAACAATTCTATCCCAAGCCCTCCTTCTGTAAAACTAAACGGGGAACCTGTAAAAAAAATTTAAGTGCTGCCAATGGAGATTTTTGAGTACTGAAGTTTGGCACCATTCCACTAGTATGCATAATTTTTAAGCATCACATGTTGGGTATCTATTTTCTAGGCGTAACATCTTTCACATCATACAAAAAAAATTGGGCTATCTTTAGTGTTTTTTTTTTTTGTTCATGAAACTTTGACCCCCCCCCCCCTTCCCAGTTTGAAAAACTGCTGCAAAAATACCATATGACATAAACAATTGCCATGACCACCATTTTATTCCCTAATGGTCTCTGCTAAAAAAAAATATGTATATTTGTTTGGGGCTTCTGAGTAATTTTCTACCAAAAAAATGATTTTTACATATAGGAGCCAAGTGCCAGAATTAGCCCGGATGGAAAGGGGTTAATAAATTTGCAAAGATTAAAAACTAATTTTTTTCACGTTGTCATTATGGGGTAGTATTTGTAGAATTTTAAGGGAATTATGAATTTGATCCACTTTTGAATACGGCTGAACAAAATATGGTAAAGGTGAAGTGCTGTGAATACTTTCCAGATGGTAGAAAGCAAAGCAAAGTCGCTCCAGGTGAGAGCAATCCCACGCTTCAACCTCACGGGGCAATGTTCAGTCCGCAATCTGGATAGGAGCCATTGGAAGAGGAAACGGTTTGACTGCGCTCACAGGTTTGAAGCAACATTGAAGACTATTAAAGATAAAAATCATCAGACACATTGTCGACATGACATCAGTGCAGACCTGGCAGAGATAAATGCTTTTCGCAAATTCGAATTTGCTTAGTCATAATCTGGCAAACACTGGTATGTAAAACCCTTACATGGCATATACTCAGCTGAAATCAACCAATTATTGATTATGCCAATTAACCCTTGTATCTGAGGTTTCTGCAACAAAACAGACAAAACCCACAAATAACTACAGCATACACAATAAAACCAGTACACGTATAATAAAATAAAGGAAAGAAACTTTAAACAGAGTCCTCCTTTGTATAGAACAAATTGTAAAAAAAAATGTCTCTCCCTGTTGCGAATAGATGTCCCAACAGATAAGAGAAAAAACACTATAGAACACCACTAATGACACATTCAAATATTTTTTGTAATCAAAAATTGTTACAATCACACCTATGTTACACTGTATATGTACATAATGCTTGTATCTGTCAATACATGTCACTATTGATTAAAAAGGTCCCACATCTTTGAAGATAGAAACCCCTTTAGGGATCAGATTGTCATGCACTATAGGTTGGATATGTGCACTGCTGAAAAATTAATTTTTTATCTTTTCCAAATTTCCCATTTTAGATTTTCGAAAATTCAGTAAATCGGTAAAATTCGAAACTAATAACTATTAAATTACAGGTATTGGAATTTCCTTTCAAATTTGGCTGTTGGTGAATGTAACTAATACACATTTATATGAAGTTAGGAATTATCTGAAATGATGAATGGAACATCTAAACCAAAGGAATGGAACAAATTAATAATTATATTTATTATTATTATTAGATCGTTGCGTTCCATTTTGTTATTTTGGATAATTCGTAACTTCGGATGAATTCGTATTTGTTACGTTCACTAACAGCCAAATTTGAAAGGAAATTTCAATTCCAAATTTCCAAAATATAGAATTCTGAATTTCCGGCATTTTGAATTTTTGAAATTTTTGTATTCTGACTTGTTCATTCCCTGACTTAGTTGGGGTAAGCGGTAAACTTTGGGGATGGGTTAGCCATGCCTTGTGATTATTGACCTCTGGGTGCCTGTATTCTGATATTTGACCTCTGGGGGAGGTCCCTATTCCAATTCCTGAGTCCTAGCCTTATTCAAGGGGAAATCCTGACCCACCCCCCAACCCTAGCCATAGACCTAACTCTAAACCTAAGCCCTAACCCCAACCCTAGCCCTTACCCTAAACCTAACTGCTAACCCTAAGACCTAACCTAACTTCCTAACCCCTAACTGCTAACCCTAAGCCCTAACACTTGGCCCTAACCATAAACCTAACTGTAACGGCTACCCCCTAGTAGGGAGGGGGTATCAGCCGTTGGAGACGTCCTTTTCCCTGGCAAGTTGCGATATGCAAGTACAGCCAGTATATCCCATCCACGAGCTCCAGAGAGAGAGAGAGTCCCCTTTCAAGAACGAGACGAGGCTGCGTTTGAAGTTCAAACAAGACTGATTTTTAATGGCACATTCACCTAGTATATATCTGGTTACAAGCTGTTACAGGAACAATGAAAATCCTCGCCCCCTCATCACACAGGGGGGCTTCAATACAGATACTTTGAAATAATGACATCCCCTTGAGCTAATCAGTCTTTAGCCGGTTCGGCTCCGAGCTATGTTTAACATGACCTGATCAAAAAAAAATTCCTTTATCAATAGAATTCAATTAACCTTTAGAACAATACACACTCACAGATCATCTCATCAGCATACACCTGACAGGAGACTGCTAACTTGAACAATACACAAAAGAGAGTCAATTAACTAAGAAGGGACATTAGAATTTAGCAGTTAAAGAGTCACTCTACAATTAACCCTTTGTATGCCTCACTGTAGGATTATCATGGATGTCCAGGCAGAATACATAAGTCTGTTACACTAACCTTAACCCCTATCTGCTTTCACTAACCCAAATGCCTAAGCCCTAACTGCTAACCCCAACCCCTAATTCCTAGCAGTAGCCCTAACCCTAAACCCTAGCCATAACTCTAAACCTAACACCCTAACTGCTAACCCTAAGAAGACCTTAACTTCGAATTTTGGAATCTCCAAAATTCAGAATTTCTGAAAATTTCGGAATGAACAAATTTGTTAAACGAATTGCACATGTCTACTATAGGTATATAGAAGATTTGATGTTTATTTGCCGTAGAGGGATTGTACTTGACTGTTTTCTGGAATTCTTGAATGGGAATCGGCACAATCTCTGCTTTACTGGTTGCAGTGATAGGGAGTCTATTTGCTTTTTGGATGTTTTGTTGAGCTATAAAAATGGGAAAGTCTCCTGTAGTTTATATAGAAAGCCTTTAGCAAGCAATAGTCTCCTTCATGCCAGTTCCAGTCATCCCCACCACACCAAGAGTATCCCAGTGGGACAATTTCTTAGATTGTGCTGCAGCACGCAAGCGGCTTTTGAGGAAGAATCCTCAAAGCTGTACAATTGCTTTCTGGCTGGGGGATACCCTAGATCAGGGGTCTCAAAACTGCGGCACTGGGGCCAGATGCAGCCCTTTGCTTGCCTTAATGCGGCCCTTGGGGCACTATTCCATCTAACTTCAATGGGGCATAATTATTGTTGCTGACACCAATGGGGCACTAGTTCTCCCACTGACACTAAAGATATGGTATTATTTACTCCCACTGGATACCTAGACAGTTTCTACTCCCTATGGCCCTAGTCTGACCCCTCTGAGGGACCATAAACTGGCCCTTTGTTTAGAAAGTTTGTAGACCCCCTGCCCTAGATGGTCATTAGACAAACCATATTCTATGGCCTTGAACAGAGAAAGGAAACATTTTTTTTTTTTTTTAGATTTAAACCTTTTTTTTATTTAAATACAAATTAATAATACATTATACATTTGTAGTATTGCTTATTACTGTTATGATACTATTATGGTACACAACTCAGTATATATACAATTCAAAATAAGTTAAACATGCAACTGCATACTGTTGTGTGTCCCCTCTAACCTGTAAATGTGATCCTAAGCGCTATTACACAACTAGGAGAAGAAATAAAAAAAAAAAAGAAAGAAGAAGAAAAAAAAAGAAAGGGAGAAAAATTCATCTGAACTCTCTCCATTATCCCGCGCTCCCACTCTCCCCCCCTCAAACCCTAGAGAGGAGGTCCAAATTCTTATGTATCTTTCCTTTTGGTGTTGTGCTGTTTGTACTAATTCTTCTAATTTACTGATTTCTTTTACTTTATTTATCCACATCTCTATTGTGGGTGGATTTGATGATTTCCATTTCTTTGTTATACACGCTTTTGCAGCCTAGGCTTGTCTCCCTGTATGCTTTCTCTTGGATTTGATTCACATGTAAAAGGTAAAATTCTGGATCTTCCGGTATCTCATATTCTGAGCACACCTGAAGTATCCTTTTAATCTCCAGCCAATAGCTCCTTAACAGAGGGCATTCCCAGAATATGTGTAACATCGTCCCTTTACTGCCCTGGCACCTCCAGCATTTATCTGACACCTCTGGAAAGATTTTGTTTAATATCTCCGGTGTCCTATACCACCTCGCGAAGATCTTGTAATTTGTCTCCTGTGTCCTTGCGCATATTGATGTTCTATACGTTCGTTTATACATGCGTTGTCGCTGTTCCGTACTAAATACCTTTTTTAGTTCCTGTTCCCAGTCCTGAACACACTTCAGAGGGTGGTTCCCTGACTGTGCCAGTATATCATAACTTATTGATAGTGTGTTGTAGTATTCCCCTCTCGCTACACATTTTCTCGATTCTCATAATTGGTCTTTCGAAAACCCCTGGGTTTGGTAGTGTATTCAGGAAGTGAACCATCTGGAGTGCATTCCAAAACTTTAGGTGGAATCCCCCCTCTTGTTCCATCAAGTCAGCTATTGTGAGCCATCTTCCCCTTCGTATATAGTTCACTACCTGTCTACACCCCCTCTCCCTTAGGTCTCGGAAAGCTCCGTCCTCATCTCCCGGGGGGAAAAGGGGGTTTCCCAGTACTGGGTATAGTGGGGAAGTCCTAGGGTCCATACCCATCATGGAAAAAGCTGTTACACATGTCTTCACTGTATTTCCCAGTATCGGGTTTTTGTTAATTTCTTTAGGTAGTGAAGCATACCACCATGGTGCCCTTTCTAATGGCGTTTTAGATTTGGACTGTTCAATTTGTACCCAAAGTTTGGTATCTGAGTGCCTGTTCCAATCTATTAACCTGTTCAGGTGGGCAGCATAGTAGTACTTCCGTATATCTGGCACCCCCAGTCCTCCCTGTTGTTTGGTGTACATTAGTTGTTTCCTTTGTATTCTGGGGTTTTTGTGTGCCCATACAAACTCAAAGATGACTCTCTGGCATTGTTTAAAGAACTGAGCTGGGATATGGATTGGTAATGTTTGCAGTAGGTAGAGGATTTTTGGAAGTATACTCATCTTAATGACATTGCATCGGCCTAACCATGTGTGGAACCCCTGGTTCCACTTATCCAATAGCATCTTCACCTTCTGGAGTAATGGTGGGAAATTTAGTTTGAAAATCTTGTCTACTCTCCCTGTTAGTTGTATGCCAAGTTATGTTAATGCTCTTTCTGTCCATTTAAACTTACATTTTTGTTTTAGGTGGTCTATTAATGTTTGTGGGACGTTAATTCCCATTGCTTCTGATTTATTGAAGTTGATACTTAGATTCGAGAGAGTGCAGTATTTCTCAAATTCCCTCATTAAATTCGGGATAGAGATCAGTGGTTTGGTGAGTGTGAACAACATATCGTCTGCATATGCAGTTATTTTGCAGTGGTTCTTTTGCAGAGCCCTTCTTTTACAGGAAGGGCTCTAATGACAGGGCGAAGAGGAGTGGAGACAGGGGACACCCCTGTCTTGTACCATTCAGGATCTGAAAGGGCTCTGATAATATTCCATTAGCCCGTACTTGGGCCGTTAAGCCTGAGTTCATAGACATTATCCATTTTATTATTTTATCTCCAAAGCTCTGCGTCTGCATTTAATAGTACACATTGTGTCTGTGTTGTGTTTACAATCTGTACCAAATTGATGGCTTTTATCGTATTGTCACGTGCTTCCCGCGTGGGCACAAATCCCACCTGATCCAAATGTATCAGGTCTGGTATATATTGTTGTATCCTATTTGCCAGAACCTTAGCGAAAATTTTTACATCCGAATTTAGTAGAGAGATCGGCCTATAGCTTTCACATAAGCTCAGATCTTTCCCCTCTTTCGGTATCACCGAAATATAGGCCAATAAAGTTTCCTTCGTAAAACTAGCCGATGTCTCTAGTGCGTTGAAGAATTTAGTCATGTATTTCAGTAGGGGGAGAGTAAGGTTTTGTAATATTGACCCGTATACCCGTCTGGCCCAGGCGCTTTCCCCCGTTTCATTGAATTGACTGCCACTTTAATTTCCTCTTCAGCTATAGGGGCATCTAACTTCTCTTTATCTGATTCCAGTAGTTTTGGTATTGCTGATTCCATAAGATACTGATCTACCTTTTCTTTGATCGAAGGTTTACTTTGTATGTTATAGAGAGAGCAATAATATTCTTGAAACTCTTTCGCTATATCCTTTGGTTTAAAAACCTTCTGTTTCTTTGATGATTTAATACATGGAATGTAATTACTCGTCTTCTGTTCACGTAGTAATCTAGCCAGTCCCTTCCCACACTTATCTCCTGACTCGTATGCAAACTTTTTACACCTCTGTATTGCTGCTTGTGCTTTATAGTACAGAAGATCTGTGATTTCCCTTCTTTTCCTAACCACTTCTTCCTCTCCTGTTATAGATCCTGCTTGCTTATGCCTACTCTCCAGCGTAGCTAATTCCTCCAATAGCTTTTTTAGTTTTTCCGTACGTTCCCTTTTTATTCTAGACCCATGTTTAATTAGTACCCCTCTAATGACCACCTTGTGTGCTTCCCAGATAGTTCCGGCATCGCACTCTGGGGTGTCATTGGTGCTAAAATAAAATTCCAGTTCTTTAATTACCTCTTCTAGAGTCTTGTTATCTTGCAGTAAGCTTTCATTTAGTCTCCACTGGTTGGGTCTAGTCTGTCTAAAATCTTGTATCTCATACTCCAAAAAAATCGCAGCATGATCTGACCACGTAATGGAAATCCTATTTTGGCCACTCGTACTGAGTGTAATTGGGCATGTGGGATTAGGAAAAGGTCTATACGAGAATAGGTTTTGTGTGGTGTAGAGTAAAATGTGTAATCTTTTTCTTTGTTATGTAGCAGTCTCCATATATCAATCAGCTGGTTTTTAAATAGAGTTTGGTTGATACGGTTTCTAACCCCACAAGAAATGGATGACTTTCCTGTTGATGTGTCCACTTTGGGATCTAACGGGATATTCAGGTCCCCTCCCAGTATCAAGTGACCTTCTGAAAAGTCTTGTAAGCGTTTAATCGTTTTACCCAGGAAGGTTTCCTGTTGCTCGTTTGGTGCATATACGTTGGCAAGTGTTACCCCAATTCCTCCTATTTTACCTTTCACAAATAGATATCTCCCTTTTGTGTCTCATCGAATCCAAGTATATCCACTTAGTTCTGCCTCCTATGAGGATAGACACCCCTTTTGACTTTGAGGCCCCGTACACACCATAGAATCCATCCGCAGATAAATCCCAGCAAATGGGTTTCAGCGGATAGATCCTATGGTGTGTACACTCCAGCGGATCTGTTTCCGCTGATATATCTCCCCTGGGATGGATTCCAGCAGATCGGATATTTGCTGACATGCAGAACATATCCATCTGCTGGAGTCCATCCCAACAGATGGATCCGCTGGTCTATACAGACTCACCGGATCCATCCGTCCGAAGGGATCCCCCGCATGCGTCGTAATGATTCGACGCATGCGTGGAATTCCTTATATGACTGCGTCGCGCACGTCGCCGCGTCATAATCGCGGCGACGGCGCGACACGTCATCGCCAGAGGATTTCGGCGCGGATTTCAATGCGATGGTGAGTACACTCCATCGCATTAAAATCTGCTGAAATCCTCGAGAGGATTTATCCGCGGAAACGGTCCGCTGGACCGTATTCGCGGATAAATTCTATCGTGTGTATGGGGCCTTACTCTTGATTTGTTGCGTGGTATACGGTTGGGTATAACCTATTCTTTAAGATCGGGGTTTTATCTTCTCTAAAGTGGGTTTCAAGCGTGTCCGTTTTAGTGATGTTCCTGTGTAGTGCTTAATTGATGCAAGTGAAAGAAAAAATAAATAAATAAGTGAAACCCCACCATTAAACCCACAGTTAGATCCCCCCCACCTTGAGCATTATTGCGGCCTATTATGGCCTATTGTGCCCTTATTGTGACCTGTTAATATTTATAATTGGTGTGTTATTTTGTGTTGTGTTGTGCATTATGTGCTATGTGCATTTGTGTCTTAATATTAAAGTGTATTTAAGTGTATTGTTGGTTACTTAATATCTTTGATATTGGGGCTAACCCTAATGCCAGAACCAGTGCCAGAAAAACTAAGAAGAAAAGGGGAAATATAAAAAAAAAAAGTCCTCTATAATCCTCCCTCTCCGTCCGCCTGCCCAGTACCCCCTTTAATTCCCCTTAATATGCCCTCTTTATTCTACCCCTTATTCACGCAATTTTACCGGCAACCGCCCTCCACATATCTAACCCTCGAGTTATTTATTACATCCCGGGTTTAATGTCTTAAATTTTTAGTCCATTTTCTTGTCCACCCCAGTAATTCTACTTCAAGGTGTTAAGGAAAGGACTCCCCTTTCTTTCAGCTCATAACATCCAGTCCCACTTCACCCTACCCCCCCCCCCCCCCCAAAAAAAAGAAAAAATAAGTCACCGCCCCCGGTGGGGGGAAAAAAAGAAAAAGGGGGGCCATGTAGGTCGGGGCCATGGGTAGAGTTCCTCCGGGGAGGAAAAAAAAAAAAAAGTATATAGGTTGCAGGGGAGTTTAGTCCCATTCCCCCTGTTTTCCCAGCTAACCGTGTATACCTCCTCATCTCATTAACTCCTTCTAGCCCCTCTGTTCGTTATTTCCTCTTCTGAAGATCAGTGCCTCTACTCTTCTTATCCATTTACAGAGTCACCTTGTCTGCTGGTGTCCTCTTGAGTATAGGTCTGGGGGGCCTTTCCTTGTCTTTGTCCTGACCTTGTTGAGGGTCTTCCTCTATTCCCCATATAGGACATAGGGAATAGCCAATTTGGTATCTGGATAGGAGGTGCTTCAAGGAACAGGAACAGATCTGGTAGTTCCGAGGGAGTTCTAAGCGTGAACGCAGCCCCAGGCTTACGAAACGTTACAGTGAGAGGGTACCCCCATCTACAGGGAGTGCAGAATTATTAGGCAAATGAGTATTTTGACCACAACATCCTCTTTATGCATGTTGTCTTACTCCAAGCTGTATAGGCTCGAAAGCCTACTACCAATTAAGCATATTAGGTGATGTGCATCTCTGTAATGAGAAGGGGTGTGGTCTAATGACATCAACACCCTATATCAGGTGTGCATAATTATTAGGCAACTTCCTTTCCTTTGGCAAAATGGGTCAAAAGAAGGACTTGACAGGCTCAGAAAAGTCAAAAATAGTGAGATATCTTGCAGAGGGATGCAGCACTCTTAAAATTGCAAAGTTTCTGAAGCGTGATCATCGAACAATCAAGCGTTTCATTCAAAATAGTCAACAGGGTCGCAAGAAGCGTGTGGAAAAACCAAGGCGCAAAATAACTGCCCATGAACTGAGAAAAGTCAAGCGTGCAGCTGCCAAGATGCCACTTGCCACCAGTTTGGCCATATTTCAGAGCTGCAACATCACTGGAGTGCCCAAAAGCACAAGCTGTGCAATACTCAGACATGACAAGGTAAGAAAGGCTGAAAGACGACCACCACTGAACAAGACACACAAGCTGAAACGTCAAGACTGGGCCAAGAAATATCTCAAGACTGATTTTTCTAAGGTTTTATGGACTGCTGAAATGAGAGTGAGTCTTGATGGGCCAGATGGATGGGCCCGTGGCTGGATTGGTAAAGGGCAGAGAGCTCCAGTCCGACTCAGACGCCAGCAAGGTGGAGGTGGAGTACTGGTTTGGGCTGGTATCATCAAAGATGAGCTTGTGGGGCCTTTTCGGGTTGAGGATGGAGTCAAGCTCAACTCCCAGTCCTACTGCCAGTTTCTGGAAGACACCTTCTTCAAGCAGTGGTACAGGAAGAAGTCTGCATCCTTCAAGAAAAACATGATTTTCATGCAGGACAATGCTCCATCACACGTGTCAAAGTACTTCACAGCGTGGCTGGCAAGAAAGGGTATAAAAGAAGAAAAACTAATGACATGGCCTCCTTGTTCACCTGATCTGAACCCCATTGAGAACCTGTGGTCCATCATCAAATGTGAGATTTACAAGGAGGGAAAACAGTACACCTCTCTGAACAGTGTCTGGGAGGCTGTGGTTGCTGCTGCACGCAATGTTGATGGTGAACAGATCAAAACACTGACAGAATCCATGGATGGCAGGCTTTTGAGTGTCCTTGCAAAGAAAGGTGGCTATATTGGTCACTGATTTGTTTTTGAATGTCAGAAATGTATATTTGTGAATGTTGAGATGTTATATTGATTTCACTGGTAAAAATAAATAATTGAAATGGGTATATATTTGTTTTTTGCTAAGTTGCCTAATAATTATGCACAGTAATAGTCACCTGCACACACAGATATCCCCCTAAAATAGCTAAAACTAAAAACAAACTAAAAACTACTTCCAAAAATATTCAACTTTGATATTAATGAGTTTTTTGGGTTCATTGAGAACATGGTTGTTGTTCAATAATAAAATTAATCCTCAAAAATACAACTTGCCTAATAATTCTGCACTCCCTGTATATGTAAACCCATTCTCTCTGGCCAGGTCTAACATCGGGCGCAAACATGCTCTTCTCTGAAGCGTAGCCCGGGACAAGTCCGGGAGAATTTTGATATGTGCACCCTCATACACCACGTCCCGCATGTCCCATGCCATCCTAAGGATCGTTTCTTTTTGCTGGTACCTGTACAACCGGCAGATTATGTCTCTTGGCCTTTCTAAATTTAAAGATTTCGGGCCAGGGGTTCTATGCACCCTCTCTATTTCAATCTCTTTTTGCGGTAATTTCAGAATCATCTCAAAAATAGACCTTATTTTAGTTTCCAATTCCTCATTTTCTGCTGGTTCAGGGACCCCCCTTATCCGTACGTTCTTCCTACGGCTCCTGTCCTCTAGAACCTCCACCTTTAATTGTAGGTCAATTACTACTTCTGCCATGTCTGCCCTTGTATGCTGTCTCGCTTCTAGGGCCTTCTCTATAGCCCCCACTCTTTGCGTGTTAGACACAATAGTATCCTCTCTCATCGTTACTTTTTCCGTCAGCGCATTCAAATCATGCCTTACCGCATGCAGCTCCTGGCGCTGCGTCTCCTCCACCCGAAGTATCAACGCCTCAATCTCTTGTCTGGTGGGTAACTTCTCGACGTCCTGTCGAGTAGGGAGAGCTGCCAGCATTGCTTTAATTTCTGCTATCTCCATCTCCGTTGGTCCCCGCTGCTTCCGGCCGTCCGCTGCGGTCTCCACTGCTACTGTCTGTGCCTGTGTTAGGGAGCCTCCTGCTCCGGAAGATCTTCATTGCAGGGCCGACCTTTCTCTGCTGACACGGCTCTCACCTCCACCTCCTCGTCCTCGGACCCCTCTGTTGATGGATCCACTCGCTGCTATAGTCACAGGGGAAGCTGAGGTGAAGTAGCTCTGGATGTCACCCTGTAAGCCGGTTTTCGGGCTGTTTGTTAGGTTGCTCGTCGCCGAGGCTATCTTCTTTGAATCCGCCCGCGTTACGTACTTGCGGCCGTTATGCATACCGCGCTATAGGGCTTCATCTGCTAAACCAGCACGACCTTCTGGGGGAGTTCACAGAAGTTCACAGTGCTCGCTAGATTCCCCGTGGAGAGGGCCCGGAGCTCCAAGCAGCGTGTCTCTCACTCAGTCATCCCTTGAAACATTTATTATCTTGTCCAAAGAAATCATGTACAAAAAAGTTAAAGAAGATTTGGGTGGATAAGCGTCCTTTTAGTTTTAGGTTAAAGGTTTAGAATCAAATCAAACTTATTGTCAACAAATATTTATCCATACTTTATAATGACCGGACGTGCTCAGATTTTGGATGGGGGAGTTAACATAGTGGCCAGAAAAGAATAAACACTGGGTAATTGCCTATCGCCCAATTTTTTTTTTTTTTTGTGTACAAAGACATTTCTGCAAAATCCCTTACTTGGTTTCACTGCAAGGGCAACTTTAAATGTGGTTCCCGTGAGTGTCTGTTGTCCCCACATGTTGCAGGGTGACACTTTCTGCTTCTCGGTTGATGGTAGGCAGTACAGTATTGAATTTTTTTTCCAATTGTAACACCTTTTATGTGATGTATGCCATTACCTGTGCAGCATATTTCGTGCAGTCTGTGGGTAGCACCACTTGCAGACTCAGACGGTTTCGTAAAAAATAACTACTTGCCGACCAGCCGCCGCAGTTCTACGGCGGCAGGTCGGCTCTCTGCACGAGAGCCCATAGCTATACGTCGTTACAGAGCGGGGACCGGGGGCTGTATGTGTAAACACACAGCTCCCAGTCCTGTCAGGGGAAAAATGCCTGACCATACAATGTATGAACAGCGATCAGTCATTTCCCCTAGTGAGGCCACCCACCCCCCCCCCTACAGTTAGAACATACTTAACCCCTTCCCTGCCCCCTAGTGTTAACCCCTTCCCTGCCAGTGGCATTTTTATAGTAATCCAATACATTTTTATAGCACTGATCGCTATAAAAATGCCAATGATCCCAAAAATGTGTCCGCCATAATGTCGCAGTACCAAAAAAAATCGCTGATTGCAGCTATTACTAGTAAAAAAAAATATTAATAAAAATGCCATAAAACTACCCCCTATTTTGTAAACGCTATAACTTTTGCGCAAACCAATCAATAAACGTTTATTGCGATTTTTTTTTTTTAACGAAAAATATGTAGAAGAATACGTATCAGCCTAAACTGAGCAAAAAATTTATTTTTTATATATTTTTGGGGGACATTTATTATAGCAAAAAGTTAAAAATATTATTTTTTTTCAAAATTGTCGCTCTATTTTTGTTTATAGCGCAAAAAACTAAAAACTGCAGAGGTGATCAAATACCACCAAAAGAAAGCTCTATTTGTGGGAAAAAAAGGACGCCAATTTTGTTTGGGAGCCATGTAGCACGACCGCGCAATTGTCAGTTAAAGCGGCGCAGTGCCGAATCGCAAAAAGTCCTCTGGTCTTTGACCAGCAATATGGTCCGGGGGTTAAGTGGTTAAACAGACATTAAATTATGTAAGCCCACTAATGTAGCCCGTCATTTTAACTACAAACATGCAGGAAATCGGTCACTTGTACAAGTACAGGTGATCGAAAAGGTGAAAATCCTCTGAAGAGGAGGTGATGTCTTTCACCTTCTCTGCAAAAGAGAGGTCTTTTGGATCTTCAAATTACAGAGTAGGATACCGAGGGGGTTAAATCATGAGTAAGATGTCGCATATTATTATGAAGTCTGACTTTTGGTTCTCCCCCTCTGGCCTGTGCTCTTTTCTTTAAACAGTTTATTTTTGTTTTTGTTCCTATTTTGATCTGGAAAATAAGCATTAGGAAGTTGAGCAAATTTCAGACCTATATGGATGTACACAAGTATGTGCAAAAACTCAATATCAAATGTTACTTTTTGTCCAATCCTATTAAAGAGAATAGAGTTACATCATCTGAGTTTCAACACTCCAAACTCTCTAATGCCTCTCTATTCAAACCCCCAGGCACACTAGCACCGCCCATTTAGGGATGTTGTCTTACGGGACTTAGATAAGATTAGGGTGAAGAACATTAAGATGCAGAGGGATTTAGAGATGGGATTGGATTCCCTGTGTAACAACAAAGCTCTAGTCATACCGGCAGATAAGAGAGGGGGGATAGTTGTGCTTGATCTATGCGATTACCTGACGGAAATGTATCCTATAGTGGGGGACTGTGAAACCTACACCCCTTTGAATAGGCACCCTGTAGTCAAATATAAAAAGGATAGAGAGTATTGTGGACAGAGGATTTAAGAGAGGTATTATACATAAGATGTTATTCCTGGTGCCCCACGCACCATATTATTATCTACCAAATGTCCATAAAAATCAGACTTCCCCCCGGGACGTCCTATAGTGAGTGGGATTAACTCTGTCACGTCCCGGGTGGGTAAGTATATTGACCATTATCTGCAGCCACTGGTGCAGAAGATGCCATTGTATATTAAAGATACTAGGCACATTATCAATCTACTGTCCGGAATTACCCCCAAATAGGTTGTGGTTAGTTACAGCTGATGTAACTTCGTTGTACACGATTATTCCCCATTTTTGGGGTTTGGAGGAGGTTAGGTTGTATCCAAGTAGGGAATCTGGTCTTGCTGTACCCAAACTGGAGTTCATTGTGGTATTTTTAGAATATGCATAATTATTTCTGGTTCCATCACCAGTTTTACCACCAGGATAGGGGGGTGGCTATGGGGGCTAAGTATGCCCGAGTCTAGCCAACCTGCTCATGGCCAAAGGGAGAAGGATGTCAACTATGCCCAACAGAGACCCAAGGTGGTCTTGTGGGCTAGATATATAGATGATGTCCTCCTTCTATGGGAGGTCAGCAACTCTGAACTTTGAGAATTTATGGAGATGCTTAATAATAACAATAGAGACGTGGTAAAGAAAAAGCAAAAAATAAGGGTATGAACTCTAATTGGACTTTCAGTGGCACAGTAAACAATACAGATGTATAAAAAATATATAAATGTTTAATAGAAAAAGAAAACCACAATGGAAGGTCCCAGGAAGGAATTTTTTTCACAGAAGGGGATCCCAGAGCTATATGGCCATGTTCAGCGGCAAGCAATGTATCACTGGCACACAGTGTCGGTGCCAAGATACATCTGACCACAGACACGTGGTCTAGCAAACATGGGCAGGGAAGGTATATAACTTTCACTGCACACTGGGTGAACCTTCTGACAGGCGTCAAGCATGTAACCCGTGGCACCCATGTAGATTTGGTTTTACCGCCATGGATTACATGCAGGCCTGCCTCTTCTTCTCCTCCTCCTACTCCATCCTTCCTCTCCTCGGCTGACTCCTCATTTTCTGATGCTACCGTCTCTTCCGCTGCGCCGCCCAAGATCCCCAGAATCTATTTGACATGCCAGGTGAGACGTTGCCATGCTGTGCTGCGTCTGTTGTGCCTGGATGACAAGAGCCACACTGGTCCTGCACTCCTTTCAGCTTTGCGTTCACAGGCAGATCAGTGGCTTACACCACTCAATTTGACAGTTTGTAAAGTGTGCGACAATGGTGCCAATTTGCTGAGCACGCTGAAACAGGGCAAAATTACACACGTGCCATGCATGGCACACGTCTTGAACTTGGTCGTGCAGCGATTCGTTGCCAAATACCATGGGCTCCTGCACGTCTTGCGGCAGGCCAGGAAAATCTCAGCCCATTTCAGAAGATCTTGCACGTCCATGGCTCGCCTTGCTGACATTCAGCGGCGACACAACCTGCCCGTCAGACCTCTTATTTGTGACTGCCCGACGCAATGGAACTCAATATTGTGCTCCAGCAGAAACGTGCAGTTAACGACTACCTGTACAAACTCTGCGGCAGGACAGGTTCTGGGGAGTTTAGTTTTTTTTCACCGCGCCAGTGGCTGCTCATGTGCGACTCATGCATACTTTTGTGGCCATTTGATGAGATCACCAAACTGGTCAGTCACAGCCGGGGCGCCATCAGTGACATCGTACCTTACTCCCTTCTGGAGCGTGCATTGCGTTGTGTTATTGATCAAGCCGTCGAGGAGCAGGAGCAGAAAGATGAGGAAGTGGCAACGATGGAAGAACTCTCAGGGGGGGCTACTCCACCTGAGACAAGTCAACAACGCAAGTCTGAAGAGGAGGAGGATGGTGCCGGGGGGGAGGAGGAGGAGGAGGAGCAAGAAGGGGATGCTTTAAACCTTTCTGGGATCCCTGGTGTTGTCTGTGGATGGGGGAGGAGAACGAGGACGACATTATCCTGGATGATGAGCAGGAGCCAGGCCGGTACAGCGCTTCCAGTCTAGTGCAAATGGGGGCCTTCATGCTCCAGTGTTTTAAAAGGGACCCCCGTATAAAAAGCATAAAGGACAAGGACTAGTACTGGGTGGCAACGTACTTAGACCCCCGGTACAAACAAAACATGGCGGAAATGTTACCACCATCACAGAGGGCTATCAGAATGCAGCACTTCCAGGCTTTGCTTAGAGAAATGCTTCATTCTGCTTTTGTGTCCGCTGGCAAAAGAATTTCCACTCACAGAGAAACAGTTTTGGGTACCAATCCAACAGCGCCTGCAAGAAGAGGGCGGTTTGAAGATGTCTTGGTCACTAATGATATGAGATCACTCTTTCAGCCAACCCATCGACAGCTGTCCTCCGGATCCAGCATCAGGGAATGCCTAGACCCCCAGGTGTCCGACTACATCGGGTTAACAGCAGATGTGGACGCACTGAGAAGTGATGAACCCCTGGACTACTGGGTGGGCAGGCTTGACCTCTGGCCAGAGCTTGCACAATTTGCAATGGAACTGTTGGCTTGCCCCTCATCCAGTTTCCTGTCCGAAAGGACGTTTAGCGCAGCAGGGGGGGTCGTGACCGATAAGCGCACTCGCCTAGCTCACAACAGTGTTGACTACCTCACATTTATAAAAATGAATGAAGCATGGATCTCGGAGGAATTCAACACATGTGACCAGTAGACCATGTTTCATTCAAATTGAGATGAATGCCTGTGGGCTAATTTTTTGGGCCTGTACTGGCCGACACTTTTTTCTGTATCCGGTGAATGCCTAATGTACCACCAGCCACAGAATACAAAGTTGTTTGCTGTCCGGTGAACGCCTGTGGCCATGGGCTAATTTTTGGGGCCTGTAATGGCCGACACTTACTTCTGTATCCTTTGAATGCCTAATGTACTACCAGTAGGGATGAGCCGAACATACCTGTGTTCGGTTCGCACCAGAACTTTCGAACGGACCGATCGTTCGCGCGAACATTTAGAACCCCATTGAAGTCTATGGGACTCGAATGTTCGAATTCAAAAGTGCTCATTTTAAAGACCAATATTCAAGTTATTGTTTGAAAACGTCTTTGAGAACCCGGGTCTTGCCCCAGGGAACATGTATCAATGGAAAAAAAAGTTTTAAAAACTAGTTTTTTCTGGAGCAGCGATTTTAATGATGCTTAAAGTGAAAAAAAATCAAAAATATCTTTAAATATCGTACCTGCTGGGTGTCTATAGTAGTGGCACGTGTTTAGAAATGTCCCTGCACAACATGAGATTACTCTCAGAAAAAAGTAATTTAATACTGCTTGCGGCTTTAATGTAATGTTTGGTCCCTGCAATATGGATAAGAATCATTGAAAAAAATAGCATGAGTTTCCCCGCCACCACTCCCCCCAGGTCATTACAAGACCCAGTGCCGATGCTGACCTCCCTGGGGCAAAAAAACAGCACACGTGCAGTAAGAGCGACTGCATTTATGTGCAAATAAATAGCACACGTGCAGTAACAGCTAATGCTTTTATGTGCAATTAAATAGCCCACGTGCATTAACAGCAACTGCGTTTATGTGCAATTAAATAGCACACGTGCAGTAAGAGCGACTGCGTTTATGGGCAAAAAAACAGCACACGTGCAGTAAGAGGGACTGCGTTTATGGGCAAAAAAAACAGCAAACGTGCAGTAAGAGCGACTGCGTTTATGGGCAAAAAAACAGCACACGTGCAGTACGAGCGACTGCATTTATGGGCAAAAAAACATCAAACGTGCAGTAAGTGACTGCGTTTATGGGCAAAAAAACAGCAAACGTACAGTATAAACGACTGCATTTATGGGCAAAAAAACAGCAAACGTGCAGTAAGAGCGACTGCATTTATGGGCAAAAAAACAGCAAACGTGCAGTAAGAGCGACTGCGTTTATGGGCAAAAAAACAGTACACGTGCAGTAAGAGCGACTGCGTTTATGGGCAAAAAAACAGCACACGTGCAGTAAGAGCGACTGCGTTCATGTGCAATTAAATAGCCCACATGCAGTAACAGCAACTGCGTTTATGTGCAATTAAATAGCACACGTCCACTAACACTGAGTACTATGTTTAGGTGTAAACTAAACAGCTGCAGGCAATACAACACGTTAGAGCACTGCAGCTAGCACAATCTACTGCCTAACAAATAGGAATAGCTGATCTAGCTAAGCTATACAGTGTATAAATATATGTACAACGCTAGGATGTATATATATCCTCTACACACTATAAATTTAACTAAACTGACTAGCCTGCCTGCTCTATTTATCTATCTATCTGGTAGAAAAGACACTGTGTCTCTCTCTATATCTCTCTCTCTAACTGACTGACTGACTTCTCTTTAACAATGGCGCAACACACTACACGCGGCCGCCTTGCAGGCGGCCTTATATAGTGTGGGGCGTGTACTAAACCCCCTGAGCCATAATTGGCCAAAGCCATATATATATATATGTGTGTGTGTGTGTGTGTGTGTGTGTGTGTATATGTGTGTATATATATATATATATATATATATATATATTAGGGTTGTACCGATACTAGTATTTGCGGGAGTACTTGTACTCCCGCAAATACCCCCGATACCAAAATAGAATACTTTCCCCCCCCCCCCCGCCGCCGTTCCGCCGCATGGCTGGATGGGGGGGAGACATGGCTGCATGGGGGGGGGAGACATGGCTGGATGGGGGGGGAGACATGGCTGGATGGGGGGAGACATGGCTGGATGTGGGGGGAGACATGGCTGGATATGGGGGGAGACATGGCTGGATATGGGGGGAGACATGGCTGCATCTGGGGGGGACATGGCTGCATCTGGGGGGGGACATGGCTGCATCTGGGGGGGACATGGCTGCATTTGGGGACACATTTTAAAAAAGTATCGGTATTCGATATCGGCGAGTATCGGTACTTGTACTCAGTCGGTATCGGTACTTGTACTCAGTCCTAAAAAAGTGGTATCGGGACAACCCTAATAAATATAAATATATATATATATATATATATATATATGATGATGATGATGATGATGATGATGATGATGGGGTGTGTGTGTGTATATATATATATATATATATATATATATATATATATATATATATATATATACTATAAATTCCTAACCTGCTCATTTTGGGGTGTGTAATAGTGGGGAAGATGTGTTCTGACTGTATGGCTGCTTGTGTGTGAAGGATGGAAGTCAAAAGACTTCCTTCTTCCTCCACAATACTCAGCCAGCTTCGCGCTTCTCTCTCTGATTCTCCACCTCTGAGATGGTGAATCAGAAAGTTAGAATTCTGTCACAGATCGCCAGTGAGGTGCTGAGATCGCACCTTCATAAACTGGCCGTTTCTGTGACAGTCAGTTACAAATTCTCACTGTGCTGAGGTAATCAGTGGAGAACATGTTCTCAGCTGATTACCTCAGCTTCATAAACTGTTCATGACCTGAGATCAGCGGTGAGAGTCGGGATCGCCGCAGATCTCAGTTTCATAAAAAGACACCTTTGGCTCAAAGAATATTTTCACAGTAATAAAAGGAATCCTAGGACAACAGGAGGTGACAAAAAGAACAGCAACTTCACACCTCCACAAGGACGCAACCCCAAACTGGATACCTATATTGACAGCTTCAGGCTGCGGATAACATCCCTAATATCCACCCAGCAAAAGAAAATATTTAATAACCTTTCACCACTGGAGCGAAGAGCTGTACACGATCTGCACAATAATCGTGCCATAACCTTCAAACCAGCAGATAAAGGGGGAGCAGTCGTTGTGATGGATACAGATAAATATATACAAGAGGGCCAGAGGCAGCTGGCAAATACTACTTACTACAAAAAAATGGATTATGATCCAACCCAGGATTTTACTAAGCAATTAAAAGGTTTGATTGCGACAATACCAAGCCACCTACATTCAGAACTCATCAATGCGATTCCGAATAATCCAGATATTGGAGACTTCTACATGCTGCCCAAGATTCACAAGCCAGGAAATCCAGGCAGACCTATTATAACAGGTATGAATACACTTACCAAACATATCTCAGGCCTTGTAGAAAACATGTTAAAACATGTGATCTTCTGAACAAGCTTAACAATGTACAACAATTACCACCTAATACACTTCTAGTCACTATGGACTGCTGAGGATGTTACACAGCTCATTGAATTAATTCTTATCTCCAATGTATGGGTACTGCTATGGGAAGCAAAATGGCACCCCAATATGCAAACTTATTTATGGCTGACCTGGAGGACAAATTCCTGAACAGCATACAACAAAAGCCATACAGATATTATCGCTATATTGATGATATATTTATGATATGGACTGAAGGTGAAGAAAATCTAAACCAATTCTTCTCATTGATCAACACTTTTCACCCATCAGTCAAACTAAAAATGGATTATTCGAACACACATGTCAACTTCCTAGACACTACAGTATACATCAGGGATGACAAAAGCTTCACACTTCGATATAGAGAAAACCGACTGACCGATGCAGCTATCTTCATAGTTCCAGTTTTCACACCCAACACACTAAACGAGCCATCATACACAGCCAGGCCATCAGATACCATTGAATTTGTTCAGACCCAGAAGACAGAGATAAACATCTCAGAAGACTGGCAGGCTCTTTCCATCAGAAAGGTTACAAAGACAAAACCATCAATAACAGCATAAACGCAGCCTTGAAAACCCAGAGAGAAAATCTCCTCCAATACACAGAGAAAAAAGCAAATAACCGAGTACCTCTGGTCACCACATACAACCCAACACTAGAAGGGATGCAAAAGATAATCAAAGATTTACAACCCATTATAACAGAGGATGAAACTCCGAAAGGAATATTCCAACAACCCCCATTATTGGCTTTCAGACAACCACCCAACCTCAGACACAAACTAATCAGCAGGAAACTTCACTCTGATTATGAAGTCACTAATAATGGAAGCAAACCCTGCAATAAAAAAACGCTGCAAACTATGCAACCAGATCAATCTATCCAAAAGTGTCACACACACAAATGGGACCTTCAATACCATGGGATCATACAACTGTACCTCAAGTAATGTTGTGTACCTCATCCAATGCAGAAGGTGTGGCAAAGGACCTTATGTTGGTGAAACAGGACAGAAGTTGCAAGCGAGGATGAATCTGCACAGACATACCATCAAGGAACATAAGGAAGACAGTTTATGCACACCTGTGGGACATCACTTCTCACAACCTGACCACACTATAGAATACCTTAATGTTTTAGTTCTTAAAGGGAATTTCAGAACTATCCAGGAAAGAAAAACGTTTGAACTAAGAATGATAATTCTTTTTGACACAAAAACGAATGGCCTAAATTTAGATATAGGTTTCCTTACCCATTATACTACAGTTTTATGACCCCCCCTCTGTGACTAACATCCCACCCTCAAGTCTTTAGCTCTCCCTCTGTCTTATCTCACTAACTCTGCTGTAATCTTTATTACCATTGATTTGTATGTGTTTGTTTTTCTTTTTTTTCCTTTCACTCTAAAAAAAAAAAAAAAAATATTGTTTTGTTTTAACACTCTGCCAAAAAAAAATGTGAATCAGTACTGCTTGGACCTTGAAGAAGGGATAACACCCCGAAAGCTTGTCCTGAAAAATTGTATGTTAGTGCAAATAAAAAAAGTATCACGGACAGTACTCAATTTTCTCTATCACAATTGCACTAATACTGCTACAATCACGTCAAAAATATTTTGATTAATTTTGGTATTTTGCCAGTAGTATGTATAAGTTTTAAGGTTTTGACATTATTTATTTATTTTTCCCTTCCTTTATGAATTGGGACTTTGTGTAACAGTGACATTCCTACTTTCAACCGCTAGGTGCCACTATTTAGATTTTGGTGTCTGTGACACCAATGTATAAATTATAAATTTCCTGTGAGTTTAATCTGGGAGATGGAGTTTGCGTAATAGGCTAACATCTATAATTAGTGGCTGTGAGGCCTCGTACAGATGGACGGACTGTCCGCTGAAAACTGCGCGTACAATATACGCGGTGACGTGGCCGCGGCGACATGCGCGGCCCTGGAAGTTCAAAGCTTCCACGCATGCGTCGAATCACTTCGACGCATGCGAGGGATGGCGGCCGATCGGACATGTACGGTGAGTCTGTACAGACGACCGAACATGTCCGACGGACAGGCTTCCAGCGGACATGTTTCTTAGCATGCTAAGAAACATTTGTCCGCTGGAAAACGGTCGGCTGGACAAATGTCCCCTGAAAACCTGTCCGGTCGGCCGTACACACGACCGAACATGTCTGCTGAAACTGGTCCGCGGACCAGTTTCAGCAGACATGTTCGGTCGTGTGTACGGGGCCTTAGATCTCAGAGATTTCTTTTATAATGGCGGCCAATAGAGGAATATATTTTTCATCTTGTCAGAGGCTTGGTACAGAGGCTTGGTATAACCCGATGCAGATATTGAAACAGCGACTCGAGGCTCAGATCGAGGCTTGGCTATATTGTTTTCTATTTAAGGAGGAGACGCCGCCCATGCCCCTGGACAATGTCATCTCTGATGATACGTGTAGGGCGGAGAGATGCGCTGACATCACCTATGCCCTTCTGTCTGGAAAGATGGATTTATTTTGGTTGTGCACATCCATTTTAATTTTAACATGTAAGTGCTTTACTTTATTTTTAATAAACTCTATAAAAACAATTGCCATGTGGACCTTTTGTTGTTTTTGGTATACAAACCTTCCATCCATGTAAGCAACTGGTGCCCCGCGAATAGGAGAATGATTCCATTGGGAGAAAAACCCAGGCTGGGTATAAGCCAAATGTGCTGTTTGATTCCCTGTAACAGGGGATCATCTGGAGCCGATATGCAGCAAATCTTACTATTTAGTGGCGGATTCTTCACATGAGGTGATTGATGGCAGTTTCTACCATCAGGAATCATCAAGGTCTATAGTTATAATCACTGGTGGACTTTTATATGAACACTGTGCTTCTATATCTGGTGGACTGATCTATAGAATTATTATATATTTTTTAGCGCGATTCTAATTATCTTTTATATGCACAATCCAAAACTCCTCCTGCTATGCAGTTGGTTCATGATTGAGCCTCGATGGTAATAGCTCACCTGTGTACTGTGAGTGTAGTTGTCCTTTCTTACTCAATCTTCTAACAAGTTTTAGTGCTAAAGTACTATAGTAGGCTTGTAGTACTCCTCAAGGTTCAGTCACTGATAGCCTGGATCACTGTCCCATCAGTTTTTTTGTTTTTTTAAATTAGGAATAGTAATTTTTGCATATTTGTGTTTTTGCTGTTTAGCTTTTTTAGTTAGTGCACTTTATCACTGTTTGACATAGTATACATTTTTGTTTTGTGTTCTTTTTAATTAGGGATAGGCATTCATGCATATTTTTCTATTTTTGCTGCTTAGCTTCTTGAATTTGTGCACTTCATCACTGTTTCACATAGAATCGCATATGACTGCAATTTTTGTTAATTTTTTTTGTATAATTTTAACTGTTTTTTGAGAATGTTCTTATTCATATTATAAATATTTTGATTTTTTTATGTTTTGATAAATGTTCACCCTAAAAAAAAAAATACTAAGATGTAATTCAGTGTTTATGTATTGATTTTATTCAAATATTTTAATGTTTTTGTCTTAATGCACTATTCAGTGAACTGAGGTAACATTTTTAGTGAAAACATTTCAATGAGAGCCTTTTTTTTTCTACTTCTGCCACTTTGGCTTAGATTTTTCTGACAATTCACCTCTCTTCACTTATTAGTGAATAGATCCGATAGAATCTTTACAGGGCCCAGTTGATTTTGGCTCCAGCAGCACTATAGGTGGGAAATCCAGGATACACACCAGGGGATCTATTTATCAAATCCCCATCTGAACTAATTAATACCAGCGAACTTAGACCAGAATGCAGCTCATGTAGCTTTGTTTTTAATCACATGATCGGAATGACCTATCCACGGTACAGCTTTTTCAGCTGTGAGTATTGAGAAATCATCTCCTTGTTTTTTATTATTATTTTTAGAAGCAAACACCATGTGAGCCATATTGACTATTCATTATACATATTATAGATTAACGGTTGATCCTTCGCTATACCCCTGAATATAGAGAGACATCTCTCAGAAACGTCGGGATAATCTGAAGAATCATACTGTATAGCGCAACTTTGTAACTTTTGAACTGAACTGTACAACAACTTGTGTCCACTCCAGATCATGTTTATGTTTTTATTAAATTTGTTTCTATATTTCTAAATAAATGTTATATAAGATACCTTTTCTACTATAAATACTGTTCACTTCATGTAATCACAATTTTGTGCCTTAAAAGTCCAGTCAGGGGATCCAATTTTCTTCAGATCCGATAGAAACGGAAACTTGGACAAACAACAAGAAAAACTAGTGCCAAAGATATTAATGGAAGATTGAGGGATTAAATAAGATTGCTGCCACCTAAGTACCAGTGAATCGCCAGCATAGGTGTGTGTAGCCTATTGCATTAGGGTAAGCACCCCAAAGATCAAACACGTGCATGTGCGAGATATATATGTATGTATTACACATACAGACACACTCTTATGGTAGAGCCGGTACAGTGAAAGAGGTACGGTAACACTAAATGAATGGCAGAACCGGTCTGGGTGAGATATTTCCCATCTCCCTTCCTGCACACAGAGCGATAATGCTTATGCCCTTGCTCAAAAAAATTAAGGGAACACTTAAAACATACCAGATCTCAACGGACAAAAATCGCATGGTGAATATTTATACTGATATGGACTGGGTAATGTGTTAGGAATGAAAGGATGGCACATCATTTGATGGAAATTAAAATTATCCACCTGCAGAGGACTGAATTCAAAGACGCCCCGAAAATCAAAGTGAAAAAATTATGCAGCAAGCTAGTCCATTTTGCTGAAATTTCATTGCAACAACTCAAAATGGTCCTCAGTAGTTTGTATGACCCCCAAGTGCTTGCATGCATGCCTGACAACATCGAGGCATGCTCCTAATGAGACGATGGATGGTGTCCTCGGGTATTTCCTCCCAGATCTGGACCAGAGCATCACTGAGCTCCTGAACAGACTGATAATGCAACCTGGCGACACCGGATGGACCGAAACATAATGTCCCAGAGTTGTTATTTTGGATTTAGGTCAGGTGAGCGTGGGGGCCATTCAATGGTATCAATTTCTTCATCCTCCAGGAACTGGCTGCATGCTCTCGCAACAAATCCAGGCCTTGTCGTGCACCAGGAGGAACCCAGGACCCACTGCACCAGCGTAGGGTCTGACAATGGATCCAAGGATTTCATCCCGATATCTAATGGCAGGTCAGTGTGCCATTGTGTAGCCTGTAGAGGTCTGTGCATCCCTTCATGGATATGCCTCCCCAGACCATCACTGACCCACCACCAAACTGGTCATGCTGAACGATGTTACAGGCAGCATAAAGTTCTCTGTGGCTTCTCCAGACCCTTTCACGTCTGTCACATATGCTCAGGGTGAACCTGCTCTCATCTGTGAAAAGCTTGGGGCACCAGTGGCAGACCTGCCAATTCTGGTTTTTAATGGAAAATGCCAATTGAACTCCACAGTGTCCGTATTAGAAACCAGGTACTTACCGAGACCGATATGCAGAGGGTGGCTCACCTTTACGACCAAGCGCGCCCGCCCCCTGAGGTTGAGACAGGAGGCAGAAGCACAAGGCGGTACCGGTGCCAGCGAAGAAGCGGTGCTTGCAGGTAGTAGCAGCAGATGTAGTAGCTTCTGTGGGGCTGCAGCCGGAGACAGGAGATAACTGAAGACACGTCAGGGATGCAGGTATGGATCAGGTCAAGATGAAGACTAAGGAAGTTACAAAACACAAGCTGGGGTTCAAGGGGCAGAGAAGGTAGCAGATCCAAGTCACAAGCCAGAGTCCAAGGGCAGGAGAAAGTACAAGTCAGGGTCACAAGCCAAGGGGTCAGGTCAGGAGAGTTCAAGCAAGGTTGATGAGACAAGCCAAGTTCAAAAGTTCCAGGAGAGAGCTGAGTCGGGAAGCAATCCACAAGGTAAGGTTTCCAGGAAACAGGATACGGGTCACAAGCTGACGATAAACCAGCAACCTGTCCTCAGACAGGGGCTGGTTTAAATAGGGCGGTCAAGCCAGTGATTGGTCCTGAGCGGACCCGTGCACGCGCATGCGCACACGCCTGAAGTGTCCAGGGAATCGTTGAGAGGACAATCTACTGCGCAGACCCACTGAACGGGGGTCCACGGAACTGGGACCCTGACAGTGCCCCCCCCCCCCGAGGGGCGGACTCCGGACGCCTAGACTGGTCATCAACTCTGGATGTTCTAGATGGAAGGCACGGATCAGCCGAGGGGCATGTAGATTTCTAGAAGGCTCCCAGGAGTTGTCCTCCGGAGGATAACCCCTCCATTTGATCAAATATTGAAGCTGCCTCCCCTGTTTTCTACAGCTCAGAATGGACTCGACCTCAAACTCCTCTTCTCCCTCCACCTCCACTGGTGGTGGTGGAAGATCCGTCCTTCCTTGAAAAGGATCGGGAACGATGGGTTTTAAGAGAGAGGCATGGAAGACCGGGTGGATCCTGTAGGAATTGGGTATTGCAAGTTCAAAGGTCACTGCATTGATCCTTCGTTTGACCTTAAAGGGACCAATGTATCTCGGACCCAACTTCCGAGAAGGGACTGGCAATTTTAGGTTAGCAGTAGAGAGCAAAACCTCCTCCCCAATTTCAAAAGAGGGACAATCTTTCCTTCCTTTGTCGTAGAACCTTTTATAGTCCTCCTGGGCCTGTTGCATCATTCTCTGAAGATTCAAAAAGTTGGACTGAATGGCCATAATGTGTTCTTGAGCGGCTGGGACGGGTATTTCCGGAAGGGGATCTGGAAGGAAGGCAGGGTGAAAACCAAAATTGGCCCAAAAAGGCGTTTGATTGGTGGTAGCATGGACAGAGTTATTGTATGCGAACTCAGCAGAAGGTAGAAGAGATGACCAATCATCCTGAGAGGAGGAAAAAAAACATCTGAGATACTGCTCCAGAGTCTGGTTCGTCCTTTCCGTTTGGCCGTTACTTTGGGGATGGTAGGCCGAGGACAGGCAGGTCTTCACTTCCAAAGACTTGCAGAGCTCTCTCCAAAATTTGGAGGTGAATTGGACCCCTCTATCTGAAACGATGGTCTTGGGGACCCCGTGAAGTCTATTGATTTCTTTGAAGAAGATTTTGGATGTTTCGACTGCGGATGGGGTTCCTACCATAGGTAGGAAATGGGCCATTTTTGATAAATGATCTACGACAAACAATATAGTAGTAAAACCTCCTGATGGAGGTAGATCCACAATAAAATCTAACGAGATATCGGCCCAAGGGCGTTCTGGTATCGGTAGCGGCTTAAGTAGTCCCCAGGTCTTGGTCTTAGGACCCTTATTGCGTTGGCATCTGGTACATGATGAAACGTAAATTTTACAGTCCTGCCTCCATTTTGGCCACCAAAAGTGCCGGGAAATCAATTCAGAAGTCTTCCGTACCCTGAAATGGCCTGCAAGCTTTCGGTCATGGAAGGTACTCAAGACCAGTTGTCTGGTTTCAATTGGAACATACATTTTATCTTGGAGCCAGAATAAACCGTCACGCTCCTCTAGTGACGATAATTCTGGGCAGGAAAGATGTCTGGACGCTGTTTTGATGGAATCTAATAAATCAGGTTGAGAGATCAAAAGAAAATTCCGGGGAGGCAGGATGGTGCTTGGTTCGGCTGTGCAGGGGGTTTCGGGAAACATCCTGGAGAGTGCATCCGCTTTACCATTCTTTGAACCGGGCCTATAAGTGATGTGAAAATTAAATCGTGAAAAAAAAGAGCCCAACGAGCTTGCCTAGGTCTTAACCGTTTTGCAGAACGCAAATACTCAAGGTTTTTGTGGTCGGTAAAGATTATTATGGGGTGGATCGCTCCCTCCAGTAAATACCTCCACTCCTCGAGAGCAAATTTAATAGCGAGGAGTTCCCGGTCCCCCACTTCATAGTTCTTTTCGGGAATTGTCAGCTTCCGGGAGGCGAAGGCCACAGGGTATAGTAGAGCCTTCACGCCTTGTCTTTGTGACAAGATAGCCCCTAAAGCTGTTTCAGAGGCGTCGACTTCCAGGGTGAAGGGCAACTTTGGGTCTGGATGACGTAGGACAGGTGCGGAGGAAAAAAACTTTTTTAATTTTTTAAAAGCTTCCTGGGCCTCATGTGACCAATGGAAGTGAACGCCTTGACGGGTGAGCTGAGTGATCGGGGCTACGATAGCAGAAAATCCGATAATAAACCTCCGATAAAAGTTGGCGAATCCAACAAATCTTTGCACCGCCTTCTTGTCCACTGGGGACGGCCAGTCCTGGATGGCCTTGACCTTTTGAGGGTCCATGGCGACCCCACCGGTAGAAACAATAAACCCCAAAAACTGTATCGTTGTCTTTTCAAAGTCGCATTTTTCGGCTTTTAGGTACAGCTTATGTTTTCTGAGGATGGTAAGTACTTTCCTGACGTGATGCCTATGGAGCTCAAGCGAAGTTGAAAAAATAAGGATGTCGTCCAGGTATACGACCAGAAAATCGTCTAAATGTTCACGAAAAATGTCGTTAACCAAGTGTTGGAAAGTGGCCGGGGCGTTACAGAGTCCGAATGGCATGACGAGATATTCAAAGTGCCCGAAACGTGATCTGAAGGCAGTTTTCCATTCATCCCCATCTCTAATCCTTACAAGGTTATAGGCGCCTTTTAAATCTAACTTAGAAAACACCTGGGCAGATCGGAACCTCTGGAAGAGCTCAGGTATGAGAGGCAAGGGGTACCTGTTCTTGATGGTAACTTTGTTAAGTTCTCTGTAGTCGATACAGGGCCTCAGGGATCCATCCTTCTTCTGAACAAAAAAAATACCTGCCCCTGCTGGAGAAGAAGAAGGACGGATGAAGTTTTTCTGTAGATTTTCGTCAATATACGCCTTGAGGGCTACAAGTTCAGTTTCGGACAATGGAAAGATTCGGCCAAAAGGGATCTCAGAGCCTGGCAAAAGGTCGATCGGGCAATCATATGGCCGATGGGGAGGAAGACAGTCGGCTGCTGTTTATCGAAGACATCTTTAAATTCCCGATAAACGGAGGGGACGTGAGGCGGAAGTTCAGGTGAGGATGTCAGGGTTGAGCAGGTCGTAATGGTGTTTATGAAGCAGTGTTGGATACAATGGGAAGAAGAGAACTTAACCTCTTTCCTGGACCAATCTATGCTGGGTTGATTTGTCTGCAACCAAGGAAGACCCAGGATGATGGGGAATAGAGGAGAGGGGATGAGGTCAAGTTGCAAAAATTCTTGGTGACCTGAGTCCATGGTGACCTGAAGGGGAACGGTTTCCTGTGTGACTAATCCTGATTTGGGAAGGGAGCCATCGGCCAAATGAATTTGAAGATGTTGTTCCTTATTGCGGAGAGGGATGTGCAGATCTTGGGCCAGGGTAGAGTCCAGAAAGCAACTGCATGCACCCGAGTCAACGATTGCCGGCAGGCGAAGTCTTTTCCGGCAACTGTAATGAAAGAAAAAGAACAAGATGAGCCATAGGCGTGTTTGAAACATGGAAATTATAAGTAGGTTGAATCATGGGCTTACTTGGCCTTATAGGACAGGTGCGTAAGAAGTGGCCAGAGGCTCCGCAGTACAGGCATAGATTGCTTTGGCGTCTGCATAGTCTTTCTTTGCTGGTAAGAGGTGAGCGGACCAACCCGAGTTGCATAGGTTCTGGATCGGGAAGGCCAACATGTTGAGAAGCCACAGGAGGAGGCGGAGCTGAGACAAGCCTAGGAGGAATCCAGGCAGGACGTGAAGTCTAAAAGCGCTCAGAGCGACGTTCCCGTAGGCGTCGGTCTAGTTGAGTGGCAGACTGGATCAGGGCTTCTAGGGAAGTGGGGGCTTCGGTTCTTGCCAACTCATCCTTAAGAGTCTCTGAGAGTCCTAGGCGAAATTGATACTTTAATGCCGCGTCGTTCCAGCCGGTGTCAGCTGACCATTTACGGAACTCGGCGGTGTAATCCTCCACCGGTCTTTTTCCTTGCGCCAAGTTATGGAGGACGGTCTCGGCAGAGGCCATACGCTGAGGATCGTCATAAAGTTTCGCCATATGTTCGAAAAAGGAATCCAGGGAGTCCAGGATCGGGCTCTGCTTTTCCAGAAGGCTGTGAGCCCATGCTTGGGGTTCTTCGGTCAGGAGAGATATCACGAACCCAACTTTGACAGATTCCGTAAAGAAGGTCCTGGGCTGGAGAGCCAAGTATTACGTGCAAGCATTTTTGAATGCCCGATATTTTCGGCATTCGCCGGAGAACCGTTCGGGAGTGGGGACCCGGGGTTCTGGATGAGTCAATGCTGCGACCGGATTGGTGGCAGCCTGTGGTGAAGAGGCCCCAGTAGGGGGTATAGCCGGAGAAGAAGAGGATCCAGGGGAACCGGTTAATTGCTGAAGGCGGCCATCCACTTGTATGTAACCTTCCTGGAGTTTTTGTACCGCCTCGGTAAGCGCGGACACCTGCTGGCAAAGTGTCTCGAAAGGTGAACGCACCCTGTCGGTCTCGGACATTTTTCTGTCTGGTTTATACTATCAGAAACCAGGTACTTAACGAGACCGATATGCAGAGGGTGGCTCACCTTTACGACCAAGCGCGCCCGCCCCCTGAGGTTGAGACAGGAGGCAGAAGCACAAGGCGGTACCGGTGCCAGCGAGGAAGCGGTGCTTGCAGGTAGCAGCAGATGTAGTAGCTTCTGTGGGGCTGCAGCCGGAGACAGGAGATAACTGAAGACACGTCAGGGATGCAGGTACGGATCAGGTCAAGATGAAGACTAAGGAAGTTCCAAAACACAAGCCGGGGTTCAAGGGGCAGAGAAGGTAGCGATCCAAGTCGCAAGCCAGAGTCCAAGGGCAGGAGAAAGTACAAGTCAGGGTCACAAGCCAAGGGGTCATTTCAGGAGAGTTCAAGCAAGGTTGATGAGACAAGCCAAGTTCAAAAGTTCCAGGAGAGAGCTGAGTCGGGAAGCAATCCACAAGGTAAGGTTTCCAGGAAACAGGATACGGGTCACAAGCTGACGATAAACCAGCAACCTGTCCTCAGACAGGGGCTGGTTTAAATAGGGCGGTCAATCCAGTGATTGGTCCCGAGCGGACCCGCGCCCGTGCACGCGCCTGGCCGCCGCGCCGTGCGCGCGTACAGTAGGTGAACCCGATTTTGTGTCAATCTCGCTCTCTTTCTCGGCGAGATTGAGCACCTACGAGCCCCATCGCGGGGGCCAGCACCGAGCAGGCTTGCCGCGATGGAGACAGAGCCGTCATAGAAGCGACGGGAGATCCGACTTGGATTCCCGCCAATTCTACACGTGTGCGGCGTTTGTTATGAATCCTGAGGGGGAAGTCCCCGCCGGATTTTAAATAAAAATCCGGCATGGGTCCCCCCCTCAGGAGCATACCGGGCCCTTAGGTCTGTTATGGGTTGTAAGGAGAGCCCCCCTACGCCGAAAAAAACGGCGTAGGGGGTCCCCCTACGATCCATACCAGACCCGTATCCAAAGCACGCTACCCCGGCCAGCCAGGAAGGGAGTGGGGACGAGCGAGCGCCCCCCCCCCCTCCTGAGCCGTACCAGGCTGCATGCCCTCAACATGGGGGGGTTGGGTGCTCTGGGGCAGGGGGGCGCACTGCGGCCCCCCCACCTCAGAGCACCCTGTCCCCATGTTGATGAGGACAGGGCCCCTTCCCGACAACCCTGGCCGTTGGTTGTCGGGGTATGCGGGCGGGAGGCTTATCGGAATCTGGGAGCCCCCTTTAATAAGGGGGCCCCCAGATACCGGCCCCCCACCCTAAGTGAATGAGTATGGGGTACATCGTACCCCTACCCATTCACCTGCAAGAAAAGTGGTAAAAACACAAATAAACCACACAGTGTATTAAAATATTTTATTAGTCTGCTCCGGAGGCCGCCCCCTGTCTTCTTTATTAGCTCTTTTACCAGGGGGGGGCTTCTTCTTTGACGTCTTCGGGTGGGTGGGGGCCGCCGTCTGGTTCTCTTCCACCGCCGGGGGGGGGTGGCTTTTAAAAAAGCCCCCACCCCCCCGGCGGGTTTCCTCCGGCGTCTTCGGCGGGGCTCTTCTTCTTCCGCTATCCCGACGGGTCTTCTCTGCTATCCGGGGGGTCTCGCCGCTCTCCGCTGTTGACTCGTCGCACCCCGGTTCTTCGTCTCGCAGTCCGGTCCCTTCTTCCGTGCTGTACGTCTTCTTCCGTGCTGTGAGTTCTTCTTCCGCGCTGTGACGTCATGTTCTTCACTTCTCTTCTTCTCCCGATGTTGACACAAGCGGTCCTCCTCGCTGAAATGACGGATGCGCGCCTTGCATCGGACCTATATAGGCCTCACAGTCCCATCATGCTCTGTACCTACCCATGTGATACCTACCCACGTGGTGGGTAGTAAATAGAGTCTACTTGTGTGTAATTTAATCTCAGTATAAATACAGCTGTTCTGTAAAGCCCTCAAAGGTTTGTTAGAAAACCTTAGTGAACAAACGGCATCACGAAGACCAAGTAATACTCCAGACAGGTTCAGGACAAAGTTGTGGATGAGTTTTTTTTTTTTAAATTCTTTATTTAATGATGCGTTACAGGTACAATAAAAAGGCAACTTCTCAGAACAAGCAATCAATGCCAAACGTTTGAAGTACAACCATTACTCCATACTATATTATGAAATATCAAAACAAATATTACAGGCAATAAGAATTACAAAACATTCTTAGCTTCATGTAGAAAACCCCTCAGGCAGGTCACACCGACATCGAGCCTGTCCAAGGGGGGGAAACTTCTAGATTGCTATGGAAATCCGACACATTATAGAGGGAAGTCTAAAATGGGGTAGAAAATGCTAACCTGTACACACCATATTTTCATTTATTGATTTGAAAAGAATTAGAAAATAAAAAAGAATGAAGGGGTAGGAAAAGAGAAGAGAAAAAAAAAGGGGGGATGGAGGTGTTGCCTCCCTGGGGATGGCATCAGCAGCGTCAGTCAGGCAGCAGAGACCTCCGCTAAAGGATCTTAATTAGGTATATTGGAGGAACTCGTCCGAAAAGCGGAAGAGGTCCCAATGGATCCATCTGGACTTGTGTTCCTCAGACTTATCCTGCAATGCCTCTGTCAGATCTTCCATCTGCCCTATATCCTTCACCCTCGCAAACCACTGGGTACTGTTGGTGCAGACTGTTGTTTCCCAAAGGCGGAATACAAGCCCGTGCCGCATTAAGGAAATGTTTGAGAAGGGATTTGTGGTAACGTTTTCTCGACAGTGAGATTAGGTTAAGCAGGTCCGCAGCTGGGTTATCTTGCAGTGAGATGCCTGTGAGCTTATGTATAAGCTTAAGCACTGGTTGCCAGAAAGTGGCAAGTGTAGGAAACTCCCAGAAAATATGCAGAAGGGTACCAGAATGGAGGCCACAACGTCAGCAACGGTCTGTTTGCTGAGGAAATATTTTTGCCAAAACTGATGGGGTTCTGTACCAACGTGTCAAAATTGTGTACGTGGTTTCCTGGTACCTACTGCATAGGGAGGATTTCTGAGCAAAAATAAGTATTCTCTCCTTTTGAGTTTCAGTAAAGGTAACTTGAAGGTCTCTCTCCTATTTGGCTAAGAACGGAGGGTCTCCTGTGGCGTGGAGATCCAACAAAGATTTGTATGAGGTTGATAAGGATCTCCGGATCGGACCCTCTCCCAGACAGAGCTCCTCAAAAGCGTGGAGCCGACGGGTAAAGAGAGCCGGGCTAGGCAATGATCTAAAGAAGTGCGATAACTGCAAGGTCCTCCAGTGATCCAGTTTAAGAGGGGACCGTCCAGAGAGCAATGTCTCCTGAGACATCCAACCGGATGGTTGCAATAGCTGCGAGGCCCTCAGAAGTCCCCTTGAGCCTTGATATGAGAAAGCCGGATCGGTGAGACCAGGTAAAAACCCGGGGTGCCCTACAATCGGCATCATTGGGGAAGGGAAACTGCTAAGTGTAAAAAGTCGGAAAAACCTGTCCAGTTCCGTTAAAGTGGGGCCAATCAACAGATGAGTAGTTAAGTGTGTAAGTAGTAAGTGTGTTTTTCCCGCCCAGGGCAGGCCCGGGAGTGGAGTCTGGGCTGCCTCCTGTTCCAGCGTTACCCAGAGTTTCAAGGCACTGTGTCGACACCAGTCTACGACCCTGGTCATATGCACTGCAGTATAGTATAAGGCCAGATCCGGGAAACCCACTCCGCCCTTCAATTTTGGTCGCAACAGTAACGATCTACCAAGGCGTGGATGTTTACCTCTCCAAATGAATTTGATAAATACCGACCAAACCGCATGAAAGAAGGTCTAAGGTATTCTCACCGGAAGTGCCTGCAATAAGTACAGCAGTCTGGGCATCGCGTTCATCTTAAGTACGTTGCAACGGCCAAACCAAGAAAGGTCTAGAGAGTCCCACTTTTTAAGGTCAGCGGTTAGCGTCGACAAAAAAGGTTGGAAGTTGAGGGAGAGAATGTCCTTTAGGTTCGCTGGAATTTTTGTTCCTAGATGTTGAATCGAGTGGGTAGCCCATTTAAATGGGAAATAAGGGCGTAAGTTCGCTCTGGTACCATCTGTTAATGAGACATTTAATGCCTCTGATTTTTGTAAATTGACCTTAAACTTAGACAAACTACTATAGCGTTTCAACTCCTGTAGCAAGGAGGGTAAGGAGGTAAGAGGTTTAGAGATATAAAATAAGAGGTCGTCGTCGTACGCCGCCACCTTGTGTCGGTAGTTGCTGGCTGTGATGCCTTGTATAGATGAGTTACCTCTAATATGTTGTAAGAAAGGCTCCAGAGAGAGAACAAACAGTAGTGGGGTCAGGGGACAACCCTGCCTGGTGCCAATGGATATGGAGAAAGGACAGGAATCGTAGCCATTCACTCGTACTGTGGCAGTGGGGTTCTTATAAATGGCTGAAATCCATGACAGGGTGGGGTCTGGTATTCCCACAACCTTAAGTGTCTCTTAAAGAAAGATCCAGTCCACCCTGTCAAAAGCCTTCTCGGCATCTGTGGACAGGAGTAAGAGTGCAATACGGGAGCATTTTGCAGTGTCTATGATGTTCAATGTTCGTATAGTGTTGTCCCTAGCCTCCCTATTTTGAATAAAACCAACTTGATCTGGTGCAATTAAACATTGCAGCAAGATGTTCATCCTGGAAGCCAGGATTTTGGTGAATAGTTTCATGTCATAGTTTAGAAGGGAAATAGGCCTATAGATGGCACAGAGTAACGGGTCTTTACCCGGTTTAGGGATCACGGAAATGGATGCACGTTGCATGTCCGCAGGGAATCCATGTCCGTCCAAGACAGCGTTAAAAGCCGTAACAAAGTGAGGTGCCAAGGAGTCCTGGTACTGTTTATAGTAGGGGAGGGTGAATCGTGGGTGAGGTTTAAGGCAGGATTACGTTATAAAAAAATATCCAAAGCTTTGAACATTTCACGGAGCACTGTTCAATCCATCGGCAGGATTACGTTATAAAAAAATATCCAAAGCTTTGAACATTTCACGGAGCACTGTTCAATCCATCATCGGAAATGGAAAGAGTATGGCACAACTGCAAACCTACGAAGACATGGCTGTCCACCTAAACTGACAAGCTTGACAAGGAGAGTATTTATCAGAGAAGCAACCAAGATGGCCCATGGTAACTCAGAGATCCACAGCTCAGATGGGAGAATCTATCCACAGGACAATTATTAGTCGTGCACTCTACAAATCTGGCCTTTATTGAAGAGTGGCAAGAAAGCCATTGTTATAAGAAAGCCATAAGAAATTCCATTTGCAGTTTGCGAGAAGCCATATGGGGGACACAGCAAACGTGTAGAAGAAGGTGCTCTGGTCAGATGAGACCAAAATTTAACTTTTTGGCCTTAAAGAAAAACGCTATACTGTATGTGGTGGAAAACTAACACTGCATGTCACCCTGAACACACCGTGGAACAACATAGTGGTAACAGTATCATGTTGTGGGGATGCGTTTCTTCAGCAGGGACAGGGAAACTGGTCAGAGTTGATGGGAAGGTGGATGGAGCCAAATACAGGGCAATCTTAGAAAAAAAACTATTGGAGTCTTCAAAAGACTTGCGACTGGGGCGGAGGTTCACCTTCCAGCAGGACAACAACCCTAAACATACAGCCAGAGCTACAATGGAATGGTTTAGATCAAAGCATATTTATGTGTTAGAATGGCCCAGTCAAAGTCCAGACCTAAATCCAATTGAGAATCTGTGGCAAGACTTGAAAATTGCTGTTCAGATGCTCCCATCCAATCTGACAGAGCTTGAGCTATTTTGCAAAGAATGGGCAAAATATTTACTCTTTAGATGTGCAAAGCTGGTAGAGACATACCTAAAAAAAAAAAACTTGAAGCTGTAATTGCAGAGAAAGGTGGTTCTACAAAGTATTGACTCGCAGCTGGTGTCCCGCGATCAGTCACAGGAGCTGAAGAACGGGGAGAGGTGTGTGTAAACACACCTTTTCTGTTCTTCTGTGTGGCAGTGGCACTGATCGTCTGTTCCCTGATATAGGGAACGATGATCAGTGACATCATGCCTACAGCCACGGCCCCATACAGTAAAAATCACTTCATTAGGGCACACTTCACCCCTTAGCGCCCCCTTGTGGTTAACCCCATTCACTGCCATTGCCATTTTCACAGTAATCAGTGCATTTTTATAGCCCTTTTCGCTGTGAAAATGGCAATGGTCCCAAAAATGTGTCAAAAGTGTCTGATGTGTCCGCCATAATGTCGCAGTCACGAAAAAAATCGTGAAAAATATTAATAAAAATGCCATAAAACTATCCCCTATTTTGTAAACGCTATGACTTTTAATAAAAAACGCAGAGGAAAGCTCTAGTTGTGGGAAAAAAAGGACGCCAATTTTGTTTGGGAGCCACGTCGCACGACGCAATTGTAAGTTAAAGCGACGCAGTGCTGAATCGCAAAAACTGGCCAGGTCCTATACATCCATAATGGTCCAGGTCTTAAGTGGTTAAAGAGCTTCCTATGGGAAAGAGATCAGGCCAGATGGTTATAATTGATTGATGTAATGCGTGGATTTTTACAATTAAAGCATTCATGTTTCTGAAGATTGGAGTGCGGTCACCTCTGTTGCACATACTTTGACAGTCTTTCAGTTTTTACGACTGGACCAGCACCAGATCTTCAGTACAGCTATTGTATCACCTGGAGTGGTGTTGCAAGCTCTCTTTGTCTTATCAGATGGTTATAATGATACCTATAATCGTAAATGTATGCCTCTGCTCGTGTCGTAATTATTTAAATTTTCTGATTGGAGATAAAGATATACGTATGGAGGCCCTACTGCCTCTATTACGGTTATCCCTAATGTGGGTAAAGATTTAACATAGCGTGCAAATTCTCACCCAATATCCCTTCTAAATTTGGATGTTTAGATCCTGGCGAAGTTGATTGCAACAAGGCTGCACTATTTCTTCCCAAAAATAGCCCATCGGGATCATGTAGGGTTCATCAAAGGCTAAGAAGCTAGAGACAATTCAGTTTGGGCTCTCCATCTTATGCCGCGTACACACGATTGGTTAAACCAACTTGTTTTAAATTTAACCGATGGATTCCTAACCGATGGGAAAAAAACAATCGTTAGTAGGCACAACCATCGGTTAAAAATCCATGCATGTTCAGAATCAAGTTGACACATGCTTGGAAGCATTGAGCTTTGTTTTTTTCAGCACGTCGTTGTGTTTTACGTCACCGCGTTCTGACACGATCGTTTTTTTAACCAATGGTGTGTAGGCGCGACGGACCATCAGTCAGCTTCATCGGTTAACTGATGAAAACGGTCCATTGGTCCGTTCTCATCGGATGGACTGATCGCGTGTACGCGGCATAACTCATTGGGTTTCTACACAAAGGGAGCACCCGCATGGTCTACTCCTGTCAGCTGACTCTGAAAAGGCTTTCAACAGGATAGACTTAATTTTTCTTGAAGAAACCCTAAGGCCCCTTTCAGACGGACGGATAGAATGGTGCTTTTAGCTGCGGATTTTCTATTTTTCTACCGCAGCTAAAAGCACACAATGTTTGCCTATGGCCCCATTCACACACAGCGTTTACGCACGATTACGTTACATGCGGTTTGGTGCGAATAGAAAAAATAGAATTGAATGCGTCCAGGTGCGATGTAGCGCAGCTATATGCACACAACCGCAGGTAATCGCAGTCTTTTTTGTCAACTGCGGATAGCAGCGTTTTAGAATTCAAGGGACCCAAACAAAAACAAAAAAATAAAAATGGTTGCTATGGAAATGAATACCGCAGCTAAACGCAGCCGCAGTTAAACGCACGTAAACGCATGTAATCGCAATGTGCAAATGCAGCTAATCGCAGTGCCTGGAGCCTTGAATTTCACAAAACATTTGTAGTGCTTTTAACTGCGGCAAAACAGCCGTCCGTCTGAAAGGGGCCTAAAGGCCCTGTGGTTAGAAAGTCATTTATTAAATTGGATTTTTGTTTTATATATGGCACCCTCCATGAGGATTAAAGTAAATGGTACACTCTCACAGTCTTTTAGTATTAAGAATGGGACTAGGCAGGGATGTCCCCTGCCACCTTTTTTGTTTACATTAATTATATCTGAGATCTAGGGGAAAACAGAACATCCGATGTCCTTTTCTACCCCAGATAAAACAAGTTTGGATTGAAATGTTAGTAGAATATAACAGAACAGAATATAATATAGAATTCTGGGAAGCAACATAATTTTGATAATATTAAAGGATAAATTCCTTGAGGCTTCATATGTGTGGTTTTCCATGCGTTTGGAAACGCACAGATGTGAATGCAGCCTCATTGTTCTTGTGTAAACAAATCAATTTCACTTTCAGTCCCGATTCACGCCTAGCTTGGTGGAGGTGTTTTTTGGCACATTTATACCGTGACACACATAGTACAACCAGTTGATTTTGGTGGGCTGTCCTACACGTGACCAAGTAGCTCCTGGGACATTTTGGCGCATTTGCATGTTTTTTTACTGTGCGTTTTGCTGCATTTTTCACTTAATTTTTTCACATGGCAAAATGTGTTTGCTTCTGTGTTTGGTGTGCCGTTAATAATTAATATCACCAAAAGCACAACTAGTTATTTTTAGGTGTGTAAAAAGTACAAACTCTGTACAATCTCCTTTAGATTTACCAAAACTATATAATAGAAGGAGACACCATCTATCCAATCACTCTGTATCCAGTCAGGCAGGCCCTTGCACTACATAGTTGATGGTCGATCAAAAGAAATTGTATACCACTGCCCATTATGTTGACATCAGTGCGGCTGCCCTGGCAGTGGCACCCTGCTACAAATTCTTTGGGAATGTAATTCCATTAAGGGTTTTTGGAATGCAGTATTTAAAGCGGAGGTTCACCCAAAAATCCACTTTTTGACATTAGCTGTAGCATACTGCTAACATCTGCAGTATGCTGTTTTTTTTTTTTTTTTTTACTTGTACTTATCGTTATATGAGCCCTTGTTTTCCGGCTCCGAGCGGGGAATCCTGAGGGGAATGGGCGTTTCTAAGCGAAGAGGAGTTGATTGACGGCTGCTAAGGCACGTCTTGGCCTCTGTTTAATCTTCAACTGCCATGATGCTGCACATGTGATCAGTTATGACACCAGCCATTGGATGGTTTGACAGTTTGGTTGAGAGCACAACCAATGTGACAGCTAGCATTCCCGGCATGCCAGGAATGTAACTGCTTTTTCAAACTGTTAAATTGATGGATTTACTTCCGCTTTAAGGATGCTGGAAAGTTCATTTTGAGGGTGAACCTCCGCTTTAAACTTATCTTCATGACTACTGGTGTCCTTTCCAGGTCCTCCCCGCAATTGGTACTGCTAGCTGTGGGTATAGACAAATATCCTCCTCAATTCAGAACTATAGTAATCCATATATTACTGGCTTCCAATTTTGTTATAACAAAATAATGGAAATCCACTGTAGCCTCAAATATACCTGTGATTCAAAGAGTTAGGCCCCGTACACACGAGAGGATCTATCCGCTGGAATTGATCTGCGGATCAGTTCCAGCAGATAGATACGCTGGTGTGTACAACCCAGCGGATCTTTTTCCGCGGATTTTTTTCGGGCCGACCGATTTCCAGCAGATAAAAATTTCTTAGCATGCTAAGAAATCCATCCGCTGGAATTGGCTTCAGCGGATCGATCCGGTGGTCTGTACAGACTCACCGGATCGATCCATCCGATTCCCTCCCTCGCATGCGTCGTAATGATTCGACGCATGCGTGGGTATCCTTATATGACAGCATCGTGCACGTCGCCGCGTCATCATCGCGGCAACGGCGCGACACGTCATCGCGACGGGATTTCGGCGCGGATTTCGATCCGATGGTGAGTACACTCCATCGGATCCAAATCCGCGGAAATCCTCGAGAGGATTTATCCGCGGATACGGTCCGGCGGACCGTATCCGCGGATCAATCCTCTCGTCTGTACCCGGCATTAATGTTTACTATGACTATGAGAGAGCTATCGCTTGTAACACTCAAAATCTGAAATCTATTTCAGAGAGAATATGAGAGGACTTGGTTCTTTATATATTATATTAAATATAAAAAAAAATTCTACTTGTGAGCGATGTGCTCATGTAAACCAATGGTGTCGCGTTTTGTCAAAAATTATTACATAGTTGGTAAAGCTAAAAAAAGACACCAGTCAACCCAGTTCAACCTGTATGTGTGTGCATGATTATTGTATTTTGTTTTATTTTATTTTGTTGTTCTTCTTTATAAAAATATCATAAAAATGATTTGATCATAAAGGAGATTGTACAATCAGATTGTATAGTGTATGGTGAGCTTTACAAATCCCAGGACATACTTCTCCTGTTTCCACTTTTACCACTTTATCCACATAGGCTGTTGTCTCATGGCTAGCCCCCACACACTCTGACAAGTGAAAGATCTATGACTGTGTACAGTGCCGGCCCAAGACATGGTGCTGCCTGGGACCAAAAAATAAAAAATGATAACGCCCACCAAAAGGCCCCCCACATTCATTGTTTTATAAAGCATTTTATACAGCACAGTGCTTGTGCTGTGTAATTTGGTCCCCCGTAACATCTAAACACTGTTCCCAGGAGAGCGGGGACCAGTCACGGCGCCGCTATCCTTGCGCATGCGCAGTAGGGAATCGGGCAGTGAAGCCATCAGGCTTCACTTCCTGATTCCATCACCTAGGATGGCGGCGGAAGCAACCGAGGACCGATCGGTGGCTCAGCCTCAGGTGCTGACCTCGCGTGCGCGCTGGACAGGTAAGTGTCCATTTTTAAAAAGTCAGCAGCTGCCGTATTTGTAGCTGCTGACTTAAATAAAATAAAAACGTCGGAACCTTCGCTTTAGACCATTAGAATAAGGAAAAAAGATGCAGCGCTGTGAGAATTATATTATATTATTATACATATGCGAGTGGGTGTGCACCTAGGTCCATCTTAATTTAAATGTTTGTTACAGTTACAGCTCCACAGGCTGCACATATTTTTTGTTTTTGGATACACATATATTTCCAATTTGTATTAATACATTTCTCACATCGCTGCATCTTTTTTCCTTATTTTTGGGTTTGCAATATCTCTGATGATGGTGATTGCTGATGCTGACATCCACTTTACTATTTTTTTTTATATACAGTAATGCAATTTTTTCACATGATGCACAGTACCATGAGCAGGATTCAGGAAGTAAGAGCTGCCCAGCACAGACCACAGCTACTGGACTGGGTTGCCAGCTGATCTTCAGTATAGCAAGAACTGTAAAGTTACCTTTTCTTTCAGAAAGCTGGCTCACACTGTCAGTCCAGGGGTCGGCGTCGGCCACAGCGCAGCCGCACAGGCAGCTCTCCTCCTTGTCCTCAGGCTCAGTCAGAGAGGAGACAACCCACACACTTCCCTCACGCTGCCACAGGAGATAGAGGATGGAAGAGGTGGGCGGACTGCGGAGCAATTGATTGGCGTGGAGGGCGGCTGAGCGCTGTGAATGCTGGGGCGGCTGCGGCCTCCTGATGTCATCACTGGTCTGGTTGCTAGGCGCCGGTCGCCGCTGTCAGCATGGCACCGCTCGGACTGTAACTTTCTGCCAGCTGGATTGCCGCCCCCTCCTAGATGCCGCCTGGAACCATGGTCCTATTGGGTCCCATGGTAGGGCCGGCCCTGGCTGTGTATTTAGTAAGCTGATAAGGGGTGGTAGTGATGGGCTGGAAGGGGGGCAGATGATGCAGGGTGTGTGCTAAAGAGTATAGTTGGGCGAACGGTTCGGCCCGAGCATGAGTTCAGGCCGCACATTCAATGAAACACCTGAATTATAGGGGAGTTTGACCGTTTGTTTTGCACGCCAAACTACCACAATGCATTGCATCGCCACACAGTGCATTAGAAGCTCTGATTGGCTGAAGCAATGAAAGTTTTGCCCAATAAGGGCACAGAGCACTGTCAGAGCCATGATTAGAGAAAGTAATGATGACTATCCAATCATGACTCATTAATCTTAGTCTCACCCAACACTATAAAAAAAATTCTCCCCATAGCAGCCATTTTCAGTGTGATATTGCCTTGGAGAGAGATAGAAAAGGGCGTTCAGTGCTATAGTGACTCAGTAGTAGAATGTAGAAGTGTAGAATATCAGTTTAATGTGAATCTAGTGATGTGCAGTGTGAGTGTAGTTTGACCATTCATTTTTACTTTAGTGTCAGTTTATTTTTGCAGGGCAGGTTTCCTGCAGTATATTTTAGTGTGTTACTGCACATTTAATGCAGGCTTATTCTGCCTCCTTGTCCACTGCTACTCACGTCATAGCTCCAGCATCAGGCATAGAGGAGTCATTATTTGAACACAGCCATATCCACTTGCTTCTTGATGATGCACAGCCATAATTTGATTCAGAACTTGGTTCTGAGGCTGAGGAAGGTAGAAACATGAGCCTACAGAGAGGGGAAACACTGCTAAACAACAAATTGAAAGTCACGTTCCCCCTAGTCGCAGCATATTGCCAAGTTGTCTCTAGTGATAATGAAGATGGAGGGGGTGATGATGATGTCACTGACACAACTTGGGTGCTCGATCGAGCAAAGGATGAAAGTGAGGGTGAGGCACAACCCCAAAGAGGCAGCCATCATGGGAGAGTAGAGCAGCCACCCAATTCCACCAGATTGTGGAGCTGTTGTCTCCTGGCCCACTTCCCACAGCTCAGCTGATTGGACCTTTTTTAGCAAATGTGCAGCGGATCGCACTGTTGCAATTTGCAAACTTTGCAAGCATTGCAAAAACACCAGCCATTTGGTTACCACATGCTTGACAAACCCATTGGCAAGAGCATCTAAAAACCACACAAAGGAACACAATTCTGCTTCTCACTCCTCATCTTTCTGGTCTACTCTGGCTATACCTCATGACCTCTCAGAAGCCTCCACTGACAGGGATGATAGTATAGCACAGGATGTCCCAGGTCCTTGCAGCACCTATGCCAGTAGCACACCACCGGCTGTAGACAACAGCAGGCAAATTTCTCTGCCCCGTCTGCTGCAGCAGAAAAAAAATACAGTCACTGCCACCCACATGCCCAGCGTCTAAATTCAAGCTTGTTAAAAATGCTTGCTTTACAACTCCTGCCCTTGTGTCTGGTGGATTCTGCCCCCTTCTGTGATTTTGCAGAATGTACTGTACCACAATGGCAGGTTCCCAGTCGCTATTTCTTTTCACGTAAGGCCATTCCAGCTCTCTACCATCACATGGAAGGCAATGTGGCATCGTTGGGCAAGGCTGTCAGCTGCAAGGTCCACATTACTGCTGACACGTGATCCAGCAACCATGGTCAGGGACAGTATATTAGCACACTGGGTGCTTGCAACTCTGAAGAATGCAGGACAGGGCTCAGTGCTGCAGCTTGTTGTGCCACCACATCTCCATACAGCTAGTGATGATAAATTATAGAAGCACATGTGAATGAGTTCTTAAGATTGGTTTTATTTATTTTTTAGCATTGTATTTGGTTTTTATTTTTTAGCTGCCCTGTTGGGGGGCTTTGGTGAAGTATCAAGGGTCTAAACAGACCCCTGATGTTTCACATTTAAAGCTAAGAAATGGACGAAGGACATAAATTCATCAGTCCCCTATCCTGCAGCCTCAGCTACACAGTTGAATAAATAGGAAATGTTCACAGGCCTCCTATTCATTCATAAACTGAGGCGTAGTAAATATAGTTTACTAGGCTACAGATATGAATGAGATGAGCGATCTGTACCGATTTTGAAATTGACAGGTACATCAAAATTTCGATTTTTCAGAGGGAGTCTTGCAAAGATTGCTTTAGTATTTTTTACAGTACAGGTTTTTTTGTTAACACACACTTGCTCTCAATTACCATGTTGTTCGCAAAATTTAGGGCTAGATTCAGGTAGGGGGACGTACAATTGTGCGGGCGTAGCGTATGTTATTTAAGCTACGCCGCCGCCTTACATGGGCAAGTGCAGTATTCACAAAGCACTTGCTCCGTAAGTTGCGGCGGCGTAGCGTAAATGGGGCCGGCGTAAGCGCGCCTAATTCAAATGAGTATGAGGGGGGTGTGTTTTATGTAAATGGCTGGTGACCCGACGTGATTGACGTTTTTCCCGAACGGCGCAAGCGCCGCCTGTGGAATTTTCCAGTGTGCATTGCTCCAAAGTACGCCGCAAGGACGTCATTGGTTTCGACGTGAATGTAAATTATTTCCAGCTCTATTCGCGAACGACTTACGCAAACGATGTAAAAAATTAAAAATTTGACGCGGGAACGACGTCCATACTTAACATTGCATACGCCTCATAATAGCAGGAGCAACCTTATGCCGAAAAAGCCTAACGTAAACGACGTAAAAAAATAGCGCCGGGCGTACGTAAATTTGTGAATCGGCGTATCTAGGTCATTTGCATATTCTACAACGGAAGCGCCACCTAGCAGCCAGCGTAAATATGCACCCTAAGATACGACGGTGTAAGAGACTTACGCCAGTCGGGTCTTAGGCTAATGTCGGTGTATCTTGCTTTCTGAATACAGAAAGAAGATACGCCGGCGCAGCTTTGAATTTACGCGGCAAGATACGCCGGCGTAAATCAATGCTGAATCTAGCCCACAGTGTCTAAGTATGTCTCTTAAGGAGCAACACCTAGCAATTTGTTCCACCACATTCTATTCATTTTGTGGCATAAAAATAGAGCAACAAATGGACTTTCTGGCCCAGATTTAGGTACATTTGCGCGATATTTGCGGGGGAGCAGGGCAGCGATTTTGCCCTGCGCCCCCGCAAATATTTTGCGCTGCCCTCGATTCACGGAGCAGTAGCTCCGTAAATTGCGATGGCGCGCCGGCAAAATTGCCCGGCGTAAGCGCGCGCAATGTAAATGATCCCGCCGGGGGCGGGAATCATTTAAATTAGGCGCGCTCCCGCGCCGAGCGTACAGCGCATGCTCCGTCGGGAAACTTTCCCGACGTGCATTGCGGCAAATGACGTTGCAAGGACGTCATTTGCTTCAAAGTGAACGTGAATGGCGTCCAGCGCCATTCACGAATCACTTACGCAAACGCCGTGAAATTCAAATTTCACGGCGCGGGAGCGTCGGCTATACTTTAGCATTGGCTGCCCCTGCTATTAGAAAGGGCAGCCTTGCGCTAAAGTTGCCGTACGGAAACTCCGTACCTGGCTTGCGCGGGGCCCACGCAAGTTTGTGAATCAGTTGGTAGTATGCAATTTGCATATGATAGACAGGGGGATGTAGTGGCGCTTGCAAATACTAAAAACCGACAATAATTTAAAACAATAAAATATTCTAAACAATGATTCCTAAAGTATGAGAGTGAGTCCGTCCTCTACTGGGGTAAAAATGTGTAACACTCGAGGTCTATGCCCAAAGAATACCATCCAACATCAATAATTAGATGTGGAAGGAACTGCGAGTGAATAAATAATGAAATCCAATGGATAAAAGTGCCTGACTGGCCGCACAGTGTACATGGGATAATAATCCTTTTTTAAAAAATATGTGTCATAAATCCTTAAAGTGCTTGATGAAAAACAAGTGCAAAGTGCTAATAATTAAAACAATAATAGCAGTGAATGAAAGCTCCAGCTCTCCTGGAAAGTGGTTAATTACTAATTAGCAAACACATGCAGGAAAAAGCAACAACTGAAAAGAAGTCCAAAAATGCAAGTGTCCTAAAAACCTAATCGGTTCAATCATAAAACTGTTGTTTTTCTGTGCAATGAAAAAGATATAATAATATAATAATAAAATAAAAAATAAAATAAAAAAATAAAAAAATCATAAATAATAGTCCAAAAACAGATAGTACAATATCACTGCAGGATTAGTGATAGTGAATAAAACTATATCCAGTGCACAATCAAGTGATAATGAAAATATTAAAAATAAAATCCAAAGTGCAAAGTGCATCTGTGCTCCATTCAACAATTCAGATGATCAGTGGTTAATTCAGTGAAGACTTGTTACATTGTGCTCATTCAATGAAGACTTGTTACATTGTGCTCATATGTCTGTGAATCAAACCAGCCCGATTTTCCTCAGTGTGGGGATTATTTTTACCAGCCTCTTACCTTCTTGAGGCTTTTACCAAGCCTGTAACAGGAACTGCTCTGCAGTCACATAAATACAATCCAGGATCCAAAGACGGCTCACACTCCTCCCCATTCAGGCTCTCAAAAAGAAACACAGGAATGCCTCCATAGCATAAAACCACAGGATATCAGTTTAATAAAGAAAAATGAATACACTCACAAACATTGCTGTGTTAAACAGCGTGTGTACAATCGAGTGTCACCGCTCTGCGGCCGCAAAGCAGGTGACTTCACCAGCAAGCCCTCTGTGTCCTCCTCACGCGTTTGCATACTACACGCTGATCACAATGGGAGCGCCCCCTAGCGGCACACGCAAGAATGCAGCCTAAAATCTGCGAGGCATAAGAGCCTTATGCCGCGCAGATTTTAGGCTGCAGTCGGTGTAACGAGGTTCCTGAATCAGGAGCACTCGTTACACCGGAGCAAGTAAGCAATTGCGCCGTGTAACTTATGGTTACACGGGCGCAATTGCTTCTTGAATCTGGGCCTCTGTGTAGAAATATGTTTGACCTAGTTTATGATCATAAGATATCTGGATTCTGTCTATGATACACATTAATGAGGCACTTGTGCATATTCTTACCAGAGTTCACCTAAGTATCAACTTCAACATTTTTCTGTAGCCAGGGTATTTGCGAAAGCATTTTGTTTTATTATACAACGGTCAAATAATGATAGTTTATTTTCGTGCTGGGCAGCACACGCTCTTATAATAAAACCTTCCTATGGTTCCATATAAACTATCCACACTAAAGTAAACCATTTCTTGTTCATGGCTACCATAAACTAGCTAGGGTTCTTGTAAATCAGTATTGACATTTATTTTCTTTTTCTTGGCATTTTTTTTGTTTGCTTTATTGCACATCAAAAGCCTTAATAACTGTTTACATAAAAACTAAGGCCCAGATTCTCAAAGACTTACGACAGCGTATCTCCAGATACGGCGTCGTAAGTCTGAATGGCCGCCGTCGTATCTATGCGCCTGATAGAATCAGTTACGCATAGATTTGGCCAAGATACGAGCGGCGTAAGTCTCCTACGCCGTCGTATCTTGGGGTGCATATTTACGCTGGCTGCTAGGTGGCGCTTCCGTTGATTTCCACGTTGAATATGTAAATGAGCAAGATACGCCGATTCACGAACGTACATACGCCCGTCGCAATTAGTTACGCCGTTTACGTAAGACATACGCCGGCGTAAAGATAAAGCAGGTCTCTAGGTGGCGCAGCCCATGCAAGGATGGACGTCGGAACAAGCGTAAGTCGTTTACGTAAGTCGTATGTGAATGGGGCTGTGCGTAGGTTACGTTCACGTCACAGGCATTGAGCCGGCGTATCTTTGGGCGTAAATACGACGTGATACTGAGCATGCGTGCGCATGCGCCGTTCGTTCGGCCATGCATCTACATTGGGTCACGCTTAATTTAAATACAACACGCCCACGACCTGCCTACTTTGAATTATGCACGCTTACGCCGGCCGATTTACGCTACGCCGCCGTAACTTAGGACGCAAGTGCTTTGTGAATACAGCACTTGCCTCTCTATGTAGCGGCGGCGTAGCGTAAATAAGATACGCTACGCCCGCACAACGTAAAGCCGCCCTACGTGAATCTAGGCCTAACTAACTAACTATTCTGTGTTGCTTACATTTCTTAATTTCTTTTATTCATAATAACAGTTAAAATGTATTGCATTTTTGTTCTTGGGTTTAGGTATCTTTTTAAGGATGTAACACTATACTCTCTTCATACAGGCAAGGTTATGCAGTGGTAATTATTATTCATAATAATAAAAATGATATGTGTATATGTGTAGGTGTATATAAGCGTATGGATGTCTAATTATCTTTTTTGTTTGTGGTCATACTGGCGTTTTTCTTCCATAAAGTACCGGTATTTGTGTATTCTTCAGTACAATGAAAGGCTCTTGTCTGACTGTCTAAACAAGTCGCAATCCAGTTACAATGTGATGCACAAGATGCATAATGTTAGGGGCCCATTCACACTTTTGTGACTTGGTGCTGCGTTAGTGCATGTAACAGTGTAACAGAATGTGTAACAAGGGTTGTGTTAAGGAATCCCATTTATTAGGAATGAGCAGCCAATGCATCACAATGGATGAAAGAAATCACACAGCTTTTTTTAGCAAAGCAGCACACCACAGTGCAGAGCATGGTGCATTATGCTCTACCCTAAAGAGGAACTGTAGCCCCCCCCCCCCATTTTTTCCCCTGCTTACCTTTTACTGTCTTCTGCACATAAGCAACTCACCTAGCCAGCGAGTCCAACATTGAGCTGCTGGGATCCCCCTCTCTGAAGCTGCTGCACGGGTCTGGTGCCGCTACATTGTTCTGGTGCATGTGTCCCTAGGCCCCTCCTCTTTGCTGAATGGGACTGCATCCCGGAGGCACCAGTGCCACTACGTCATTCGCTAGGAAACTGGGGGGGGGGCAGGCCCTGCGTTTTTGGCAAAAAAAAATCTGTAATTAAAAAGCAAAATAACTATATAGGCAATGTGGAGGGGGAGCAAGATGGATGGAGAGGAGGAGAGTGCCACGGTAGGGTGAATGTTTTTATGTATTGAGATGGCATTCATAATAAAGGGCACCACACATAGAGACGATGTATTGCTACAAAAGGACAAGTGTGAATGGACCCTTAGAAAATATTTGTTTTACTTTTCCTGACAGAGCCAAATACCTAATTTGTGTTTCACATGCTACCCCCTCAAGATACTGCAGGTGACAGTGAAAGGGTTTCAGCGAAGGGGGAGGTTCTGTAAATTCAAAAAGAAGTGGGCAGGAATAAAAGTGGACAGGTGCTTCAGGCTTGTCAATCAGGATTGACAATAAGGGCAAGGACAATGGGTGAGCAGGAGGGGAGGCTGCGCTGGGCACTGTGGTATCATGTGAGGTAGGGGATGCTTTGAGGAGATTGGGGGGGGGGGGCGGGATTTGTGTTGGGAGGGGGAATTTTGGGGGTGGCAAGGGGTAAGAATTGTTCTAGGAGGGGAAATTTGGGGGAGTGTGCTAGAAGTAATGATTAGGGGGATTTGTGTTGGGGCGGGGGAATAGGGAAAGATGATTTGTGCTAGGAGGGGGGGTGTGCTAGAAGAGCTGATATGGTAGAGGGGGAGGGAAATTGTGCTAGGAGGGGACATTTTTATTTTGGCGGGCGGAATTGTGCTAGTAGGAATGATTGGGGGGGTATCTTTGCTAGGAGGGGAAATTTGAAGGGGGGGATTTATGCTAGGAGGGGGGATTGGTGTTGGGAGGGGGAATGGGAGTGGGAGAATGTGTACTTAGAGGGAAAATGTGAGGGGTAGAGGATCTGTGCTAGGTGGCAATTGTGCTGGGAGGGGGATTTTAGCAGACGGTGGAGTTGTACTAGGAGGAGGGAGAACTTATGCTTCGGGAGTAAGCTTGCGCTCACTCTTTTTTGTGGGGGGGGGTGGGGACTTTTTCTGATATGTAATGCTTACATATCTTGGGGGGGGGGGGCGCAGTATGGCATCTTTGCCCTGGGCTCTAGATGACCTTGTCCTGGCTAGAAAGCTGCTTTTGGTAGGCTTCACTGGCAGGCTCAACAGATATTTGTGGGACTTTGCAAGGAAGTAAGAGAAAACAGCAAGTGCACATGCTTGTTTAAATGTGAGGCCATTGTTTTGCTTTTTTGACCACAAATGTAGGATTTAAATATTGTGCGTAATCCTCCACACCAGTTTGGTATTGGGTCTAAATTTGGGTATGGTTAGCTTTGCAGAAAACTTCTTTAAGTCAGCTATCATAACACCATTTTTTGGAATGTGAGAAACAGTATTTTTAAAAGGTTTTCCGCAAGGTCTTATATGTTACATTTTGTAAAAATGTATTTTGGAACAAATTTTTTATGAGCTATGGAAATTCAGAAATCACATTTCAATATTAGTTCATTTACTTTTCTAAAAAAACAAGATTTTGTAGCTAGTATTACGCTCCTTGATTCAGTGACCTTGCAATGTGTGTTTTCAAACTTTCAAATTGGATATGGCTTAAATAGTTCATTTGCAAAGTCATTGACTTCTGAGCATCTGACTTCCTTGCAATACAAAAGGGTTTATTGTGTTTTTAAACTAAGCTTTGTAAATCTCTCTTGTTACAGAACTATATGTTTATGGAAATGGAAATAAAGTTTGACAGTATTAAAACTTCTCTTTGTTATTTTGATGGTAAGTTGCCTGAAGCCTTGTTCTAGATATCATTATAGCGTATACTTTAGGAGCTAAGCTGCATTGCTCAGCTGGAATTTGAAGCTATAAGATATGCACACTAATGATAATGAAATATGATTGTTAATTACAAAATATGCAAAATCATTTTAGAATGAATAGATCCTGAGGCAGATAAAAACTCCCAGGAAGTGCTAAATTACAACTTAAACTTTGTCTATTTTTTTTTAAGGTTTTTGACTTTCCTTGCAATTACTCATTTCCTATATATTATAGTGCCAAGACCCTTTGGATAAAAGACAGAATTTTTAAGAAACCAAAATTACTTGACTGCCATTTTACTTTATAAGTGTTTTGCTGTATTAGAATTGTAGACGCTAGTAGTATTTGGATCATCTTTACATGTTTAGCAGGCTGATCTTGGCTGCTTTGCTGAAAAAAAAAAAACAGGGTTTTTGACCAGCCAGGTATAACCCCTCCCACTCCAAGCATACTTAAATTTTGTAGAACAGCATTGCTTAGAAGAGCTCAGTACAGAGAAGTGAGATTTGTGTCCCTTGATGAACCCTACAAATGAAAAAAATGCAGAATCCCTATCTTCTTTATTGTTCATTAGGTGGACACAGGATCAGTATTCAGAGATGTATGGGATGTCCATAAGCAATCCAACTAAGGGGTGGGCAACAGGAGCAGAACAATAGGCCCACATAACTAAAGAAGAAAAAAAGTAGAACAAGTGGAAGCCTGCTTGCCTGAAATCTTTACACCTGAAGCTAGCATCAGATGAGACCTGAACATCCACATGGTAAAATGTTGAAAACATATGAACAGTGGACGAGGTGACAATCTGTGAAACAGATGCTTGATGCCTTAAAGTCTAGAAAGCAATTAGTGATCTAGTAGAGCAGGGGTGGGAAACCTCAGCCCTCCAGCTGTGGTGAAACTGCAAGTCCCATGAGACATTGCAAGACCCTGACTATCACAGACATGACTCCTAGAGGCAGAGGCATGATGGGATTTGTAGTTTCACCACAGCTGGAGTGCCAAGGTTGACTACCCCTGTAGTAGAGTGAACCTTGACAAGAAAAAGTGGAACCTTAGGTTTAAAGTGGTTGTAAACCCACTTTTGGAAAAAATAAAATAAAATAACACCTGCAAGACAAAGGCATAATGAGCTAGTATGCATAGCATACTAGCTCATTATGTAATACTCACCTGGAATCGAAGCCCCTGCTGCGGTGCCCAACACAGAACCTGCCGGCGACATCTCGCCCCGGAGTTACTTCTGGGTATCACAGGTCCGGCGCTGTGATTGGCCGGAGCTACGATGACGTCACTCCCATGCCTGCGCGTGGGACCCACCGGTAACGGCACAGTCACTAAAAGCAACGGCATGTAAGTGCCATTGCTTCAGTGCGCATGTGCCGATTACATCGGCACATAAAAATACAGGGGATATCTCCTAAACCGTACAGGTTTAGGAGATATCCTGGGAAGCTACAGGTAAGCCTTATTATAGGCTTACCTGTAGCATAAAGTGGTCTGTAAGGGTTTACAACCACTTTAAGGCTATAAGCCTGAACAATCCAATCTGAGAAGCTACTGTTCCCCCTTACGGGATCATCAGATATGATGCAATAGAGACTTATGCCACGTACACACGATCGGTTCATCCGATGAAAACGGACCGATGGATTTTTCCATCAGATATCAGATGAAGCTGACTTTCATCAGTCTTGCCTACACACCATCAGTTAAAAATCCGACCGTGTCCAACGCGGTGACGTAAAACACAACGACGTGCTGAGAAAAATTAAGTTCAATGCTTCCGAGCATGCGTCGACTTGATTCTGAGCATGCGTGGATTTTTGACCGATGGATTTTCCCACGGACGATCGTTTTTTTAACCATCAGAAAATTTTAAAACAGGTTCTATTTTTTTTCACCGATGGGGAAAAAAAATGATGGGGCCCACACATGATCGGTTCGTCCAATGAAAACAGTCCATTGGACTGTTTTCATCAGTCAAACCGATCGTGTGTACAGGGCATTAGACTTTCTCACAAAAGTTGTTGCTGATTGGTACATCCACATGGTACAAACTACATCTGGCCAATAAATATACATTTTCATTTGGATATACTGCAGCCAGGCAGAGAGAACAATGTCCTAATTGAGGTGATAAACCTAAATTATCTTAGGAAGGTCTCAGTACCACCTTATGCTAGTGGAGGGCCAGAAAGGGTTATTAAAAGGCCATCAGATAAGGTGCGCACATCTTGCAGAAGTAATGGCAGCAAGGAAAACGACATTATTCCTACTTACCGACTGTGGGGCACAGTGGCTAAGTGGTTAGCACTTTTGCCTAGCAGCACTAGCATCGCTGGTTCAAATCCCAACGATGACACTACGTGCCTGGAGTTTGCATGTTTTCCTTGTGCCTGCGTGGGTTTTCAATGACATGCTAGTAGGTTAATTGGATCCTATCTAAATTGGCCCTAGCATATGTATAAATGTAAGGGACCTTAGATTGTAAGCTCCTTGAGGGCAGGGACTGATGCGAATATACAACATATATGTAACAGCGCAGCGAAAACTGACAGCGCTATACAAGTACCTGTAATAAAATAATTCATGAGGGTGGATTCAAATTTTCAGCGTTTTTGTCTTCTTGTCTTAAAAAAAACTCAACCTTTCTGGTTTATAAGTTTTCCTCTCACTCATTTAGGATAGGGGCAGCTACAATGACTAGTTTCTTAGGGTTTTCCCTCAACAAGCTCAAGCAGGTGAGTCACTGGGATAGTGATAAGATTTATATTCGTCCTGTTCCGTTAATTAATTGAATATGTTTTTTTGAGGTTCGACAAAATACACAATTTGGTTAAATGGTCATTCTTTTGTTTATTGGGCAAAGAATGATCTGAATCCAAGAGGTTTTCAGTTTTCAACCGAGGACGAGAGGGCATCCGTGATAGGCGGAACACTGAACAGAGGCTCTGCTGGGAAACTGAGTGTTCCGCCTATCACGGAACAGCAGAAGGAGGAGGCGCAGCTTTTGAAAAATGGACGGCTGCGGTCTGCATGTTAGGTTACCGGCGTATAAGAAGATCCCCAACTTTTAAGAACAATTTCATGGGTTAAAAAGTAATCTTATACGCCGGAAAATACGGTAGTAGAAGGAAAAAGATTGGGCCACATAGTGTAATTCCGTTTCAAAATGAGACCATTTATTAAAAATATAAAATGGTCACTCACACTTTAGAAGACATATAAAGCGAATAAAATCAAAGTAACGCAGTAGCATAAGCGGAGCCCTTCCCGACGCGTTTCTCCTAATAAGGCATCATCTGGAGTCCCGTTTGACTCATCAGGCGTAAGTCTCGCTGGGTCCAACTCGTTTGGTAAGCCTTCAATCTTCACGGTGGTGGATTACCTACAGACAACTGATTATATAGTCATTTTCATTTCAGTGGAATTTTTTGGACTTTATACTTGTTTATCAACACACTTGGTTTATTGTCCCTTTGGTGTTTATTAACACAATCACCTTGATGTTCAATATAGATATTTATCTATCTCTTTGTACATCTATACACTTTGTTTATCAGGATTTTTGTTTTTTATGTTTTATGCACCATTATATTTGGTTGTTTTATTAATATTCATTTATTACCTTCTGTGTGTATATTGAAATGAGCACATTCGTGCAGTCTAATGGTTCAATTCAGCACCTTCTTATTCACCTATTTCTATATTTTTTGATCACATAAAAATCATAATTTTCAGCGCCGCACTTTACCATTTCCACTTTGCCTATATACAGTATACCTGTTGTGCAGGCAGCTATTATATATATATATATATATATATATATCTATATATATATATATATATATATATATATATATTTATATATATATATATATATATATATATATATATATATATACCACTTGACAGCGCGGTTTTCCTTCTTTTCTTTTCTTAGATGGAAAAATGTTAGAGACCAACTTATTCATTTGTCAGGTATTTGGCTGTTGCCAGATATATTAGTTATTCATGCCAGGGCTATTGACCTGGACAACGTTAAGACTTGGGACCTCTTATGAGAAATAAAGTGAGATTTGTATTAATTTAAGCTTTTATTTCCATGTTCAATTCTTGCTTTTTCCGAGATGGTACCCAGACTCATTTGGTCTCCCTCTGGCAATCTGTTTTATAGTGATAGAATCTGGAGACACTTCAACAGGACTATTCATAACTTTCTGGTTTCTGATGGAGGGTTGTCATATTATCATGTTGAGTTGAAAGGCTTTCCTTTACATTTTTATAAGAAAGATTTGGTACACTTATTGGATATACATTTGAATTAGACATGTGCAGTATGAAATAATGTATTTTGTTTAATTTTGGATGTATTCATTAAGTTAAAAATTGAGTTTAGTTATGTTTATGTTAGTATGATTTGTTATCATAATTAGTCTAGTTTTTGTTTAGTTTTTTTTGTTTTCGATCTATCACATTTTTTGTCCATATTAGAATCAAATTAAATTTTAATTGTCATTGATCAATTATTCGAAAATTAGTTATGTACTACCTGCTCATAAACAGTTTAACCAATTGCTGGCCGGTTCACTCCAATATATGTCAGCAAAGTGGCATGTTCACATGAATCGCCGTATGGGTACGTCATCTCCTTTAAGAGCCGCTGGATGCAATCGCCGCCGGCCACCCGCAATTGCAGGAACGGGAGTTAGAATGGGGATTTGTGTGTGTAAACACACAAATCCCTGTTCTGTCAGGGGAGAGGAGACATATTGTTTGTTCTTACTAAGTTGGAACAGCGATATGGCTCCTCCCCCAGTCAGTCCTCTTCCCATACAGTAAGAAACACTCACTAGGGAACACAGTTAACCCCTTGTTAAACCCTTCTCTGCCAGTGACATTTACACAGTAATCAGTGCATTTTTATAGCACTGATCGCTGTATAAATGTCAAAAATGTGTCAAAAGTGTCCAATCTGTCCGCCACAATGTTGTAGTACACCTAAAAATCTCAGATCACCGCCATTACTAGTATATATTTTGTTTGGGTACAGCGTCGCACCTCCGCGCAATTGTCAGTTAAAATGACGCAGTGCCGTATCGCAAAAAATGGCAATTCTTCCGGTCTGTAAGTGGTTAACTGCTTCAACTTTGGAAGATTTTACCCTCCTTCATGACCAGGCCATTTTTTTGCTATTCTGCACTGCGCTACTTTAACTGCCAATTGCGCTGTCATGCAACATTGCACGCAAACTAAATGTATCCCCCACACATTACACCACCACCACCAGCCTGAACCGTTAATACAGGGCAGGATGGATCCATGCTTTCATGTTGTTTGCGCTAAAAATCTGACCCCACCATTGGAATGTCGCAGTTGAGACTCATCAGACCAGGCAACGTTGAGCCTGTGCGAACTGTAGCCTCAGTTTCCTGTTAGCGGACAGGAGTGGCACCCAGTGTGGTCTTCTGCTGCTGTAGCCCATCTGCTTCAAGGTTCAATGTGTTGTGCATTCTGAGATGGTATTCTGCATACCTTGGTTGTAACAAGTGTTTATTTAAGTTACTATTACCTTTCTATCATCTCAAACAGTATTTTTTAAAAAAAAACATGTTCGAAAAATTGCTGCGCAAATACCGTGCGAGATAAACAGTTTATACAATTTATGCACAGTAGATCTGTTCCACTGCATTTAAAGCAACTCACCTTCATACCAAGTAATGTAATCTATGAAAATAAAAGTGCCATTTTTGTTAGATAAGTTAGTGCAAGATGAGCATACAAAGGTCAGTAATAGTAACTCTAACTTATGCCAAATACATACATTTTTCAGTAGCGATAGATTAGTGAAAAGTTATTTCAAGCTGATTGATATGAATAATAATAACTTTAATTTGTATATCATAACTGGATCTTGCCATATGCAGATATTTTCCCCAAAACAGAATGTTTTTTGGTGATTACACAAAAGCTGAGGAAGCCCTATCAGTTAACATTGCCCCCTCCCCTGTGGCCAAGAGGGAACAAAAATGTTTTGATGGCTTTGGAAATATCACATTTGGCCTAAATTTGCAAAAAAAAAATCCTAACCGTGTATGACCATATCTATGGCATGGTAAGTCTACCCTGTAAGAGATTTGGCCATCGCTAATGGAGCCTACACATTGTATGATAAACGGAGGGAAAATTCTGTATTCTGAACAATCATAAGATTATATAGTATGTACACAAATTTCAAGAGCCATTTCAGGCCTACCAAAAAAAATGACTGAAGGAGCAAACTGCACATTTTTTCTTGTTACTAAACAGAACTTACAATTTTCGTGTAATGTGCGCTGGTTTTGTAAAATAAAACATGCCATGAGAAATATTGCGCATGATTGGAAAAAAATTACAAACCAGAAGAACATGCAGCCATTCGTGACCACAAACAAATTATCATATGCATTATAATAATAATGTATAAAAATATGTATATGACAATGTCTTTTTATAATTGTGGTGAGCGTCATGCAGCAACATGTTAGTCCTCTTGTTTCTGTCATCATATGGAGCAGTTGATTTTGATGGTTTAGTTTGATCCTTAAAAGTTTGCTGTACCTACTATTTACGTACATAACTGTTGTTTGTTATTCTCATACTGTGTCTTGCCTACGTTGCTTGCAAGTTCTACCTACATTTACCATAAGTTTTATGGCTGTACTGTTTTCTATGTGTACTTACAGAAAAAACAGACATAGATGGTCTGAATCTTGGCCAGTTCAGCAGGGACTGGCTGAGATTCAAATTATTTATGGACAAGATGATTATACCCAATTGAATCCATTGATTGACTTGGGTACAGCCAGTCAGATTTTTCATGCAATATTTGCCAGCAGCGATAGCAGTTAGCAGTAATCTTTGTGAGTTTTCCCGGTAGGGATGGCTCCCCATAATGTACCTTCCTTGGAGAGCACAATAGCTTTGCAGAAGGGATTCCCCCATCAACCCATGATTGCAGAAAAGAAAATCACAACATCTAAGGCCAGCCCAAACCTTTCATAAAAGGATTAAAACAGAAAACAATTTAAGGGTCCTATGTTATAAAAGGCATATATCGTATATATTCGAGTATAAGCCGAGTTTTTCAGCACATTTTCTTTGTGCTGAAAATGCCCCCCCTCGGCTTATATTCGAGTCACCTTTTTGCGCCTGATCTCCCGGTCTTTGGGGACCCGGTACCGGCTGGCCATACGTCCTCTGTAGCCCCATTTCTCCTCTACAGCTGGGGAGCACCGATTTTTCAAAGCCTGGCACCCCTTCCATAGACTCCCATGTTAAACGTCAGTCTAGTCATGGACACAGTGAGGCATGGACATAGTGAGGCCTGCACATGGACACAGTGATGCAAAGTGAGGCACAGTGAAGCATGCAGATGGACACCCTAGGCCAGTGATGGCGAACCTTGGCACCCCAGATGTTTTGGAACTACATTTCCCATGATTCTCCACTATATTGTAGAGTGCAAGAGCATCATGGGAAATGTAGTTCCAAAACATCTGGGGTGCCAAGGTTCGCCATCACTGCCCTAGGCTTATACTCGAGTCAATATGTTTTGCCATTTTTTGTGGTAAAACTAGGTGCCTCGGCTTACATTCGAGTCAGCTTATACTCGAGTATATACAGTATGTTGATCTGGAAAAAAATGATGCTAAAATTGTTCATTCATCAGAAATATTGACAGTTTGATTTTTGACACGTTAATCTTCTTTGTACAAATAAGGTTTATTCAGAATATGTGAAGTGTTCTAAGTGTTCTAAGTAAAAGTAAAATAAATATCTGACTTCAACATTTTGCTGTCTCTATGTTTAGTACTGTGCAGAAATTTTAGGCAAGTGTGAAGAAATAATGTAACTTAAAAATGCTTTAAAAAAAATAATAGTTTACTTGTTTATAATTATAAATTAAAAAAAATGCAGAGTGACCAAACAAAAGAAAAATCCAAATAAAATCAATATTTGAATACCTTTTGGTTTCAAAACAGCATCAATTATTTTAGGTACACTTGCACATAGTTTTTTAAGGATATGAGCAATAGTTCGCAATATGTTTACATTTGTTTTAGAATTCATGTAGATTTCGAATTCGAGTCAGATGAAATTAATTTTGTTATAATTTATTTTGGATTCGTTTAAATTTGTTCCTATTGTGAGTCTGTAATTCGGATACATTCGAATTGCTGAATATTGAAAAAATTGTCAGAATTTCAATTTGAAAATAAACAAACTGCACATGTTGGATATTTTTAATATGGGACTAAGAAACCTAATTAAAAAGACTACAGTGTTGGTGGGGCCTCAGCCAGTTGGTTCCCTTTTGGCCTTGGCTGGTGGGGTTTGTCCGCAAGTATTATCTGGATGGACATCATGACTGCATTTTCTGGATCTAATGATTCAGTGATTTTTGTGCCTATAAGGCTATTTTTATTATTTGTTTGGTTGTTCTGTGATGTTGTAATTGAGGTTACCCTTTAATAAACAGTGGCCAAAGAATTGACTATTACAATTTAAACTGAGTGTGTTGTCTCTTTATTATTGTTTTTGCTCCTTTGTGCTTTCCCATGTTAGATTTCCTAATGATCAGTGAGACCCTCATGGAATAGTGCAAAGAGCACTATTGCTTTTCTTCCTTCCCATCCATTTCTGATTTGCAGGTTGCTGCTGGGTTTTCTGCATAGCAACAGCAGGGATTCATCTATTTTGGTGGGCACAGATCACCTTATACTGCCACTCTATAAAAACCAAATGCGCCTGTTCAGTCAGTGCTGCTGAGGAGACTGGACCATGGATCCCACCCACCCTTCCTTTATTTTAACAGGTATGTTATGGCGTTTGATTTAGTAGGGTTAGTCTTCCAGTATAATATGGATGGACATTGTGATTTGGTTTCCTGGATCTAATTATTTGGTGGTTTTTCAGCCGATATGGCTACAAATTACTACAATTAATATTTCATTGGTAATTCTGTGATGTTATAATTGAGGTTACCCTTAAATAAACACTGTGGCCAAAGAATTGACAATTTAAATTTCAACAGAGTCTCCAGGTCTCGTTGATATAAACTGAGTTTCTGACAGAACTGTGATAAGGTTGGGGTACCACATCTACCTGGGCCAGTTCAGTGCCAAGGTTTTCACTGAAATGCCCTTCAGCTGGATCCTGCAAAACAGATGGAGAAAGAGATAAGACGTTGGAATTAAGAATTAAGGAAAAATCTAATGTGAGCTGCTGCCAAGACTGAAAAAGCTAAATCCCCCAGATATCCACCAGTGGTAAAGCAATAAACTTCAGTTTTGGGCCAGCACTTAAACAATAAGTACCACGTATAACAAGTATCAAAATGGAGCAATAAGATGTAAAGCTGTTAAAGTATCCATTACAGGAGAAAGGTTTTGTCAAAAATAATCACTATAGCAAGATCCTTATAACATGCATGGAGTAAAAGTTGTAACATTGACTCCTTTATTTGGCTGTGTGTGGCATCTCACTTTTACATAGATGTTAAATGTTTCATTTGTCCAATTAACCATAGATGGACAGATGAAATATATAATCCTGGACATGTCCATATAATCTGTTGGCAGCATACTAAACATAAGCAAAGGAGGAGTAGGCCAGACCCGTTGGAGCCCAACAGGTAGCAGTAGGATGGTAAAAGCCACTAGTGTTTTCATGAATGCTCAACGTGAACTTGCACAGCTGCTTGCGTCACTTCTGATGCATTTAGTTTAAATGGGTCTTGCTAGAAAAAGTGCATAAAACACAGGGCGACTAACGCTGTGAATGCCAATGTAACAGTGTACCAACGTCCCGATAATATGTAACTGGGAATTATTTTGGGCTAATGGACGGTACAAGTAGATATGGTAGAAAATCTATAGATATATTTATTCATAAAAATAAGAAGTATACAAAGGAAGAGGTTATATACAAAACTTTGTGAACACAATAATACAATATCGGCATATTTATCACAGTACATACATTAGGAAATATTACATAAAAGTTTATACTAGTGCACATATGCTTATACGTCAAAACCATACAGCACCAGGAGGTATATAAATACTTTTAGATCCTTAGGACTGGATTGAATATGCGGAGTGATGGATGTTGCTTTTACTCGCTTTTACTCAACATGTTTCACGTTCAAAAACGCTTCATCAGGAGCATAATGGTAAATAAGATAAATCTCTGCAGGAATGTGTAAAACAGACCATTGAAAATGAGTATATGGCATATACAATGCTGTTGCCTGACCGGCCTGGTAGGCTAGTGACAGGTTATTTAAAACATCATAGTATATGGATGTAAAGACTATGGGCTAGTGCACAGTTTATAAAAGTAGAAAGTAGTTTTTGTCTTGCGACAGAGGATACTCCGAAGAAGATCCCAATACCGAGTCCCGGAAGAAATAGCTGAAGAGTCTGGGTAGCTTGTAGGCTTAATGGCCAGCAGAGCTTAGAGATCCGGACCCAGAGGGAGCAGGAAGGAGTATGTGGTATCCTAGTCGCACATACGTGTGCGAATCGCACCAGTGTGAACCGAGCCTTGGTGGGAGCAGTCAGGTGACATTTGTAGGCTGTATGCTTGGAGGCTTGGTTCACAGTGGTGCAATTCGGGAAACCTGCGAATCCACTGCAGGTTCCCACATCGCACCCGACTCGCACGGCAGTTCACACTGCCATATGCGAACTGCTGGGGAGTGTCATACAATGGTAATGGCACCCCCATTTCAGCTTGCATATCACACTGCAAACTGACAGTTAGGACATGAATTGGATCGCATGGGTGTGAACACCCATGCGATTCTGGTGTGGACCAAAAAAAGGGTCCTGTGTGTGTTTGGTCCAAATGAGATGCGATTTCAGCCATACAGTTTGTATGGTTGAAATTGCACAGACATTGCATGTGATCTAAACAGCAGTGCAGTGCGAATCACTTGCAATCTCGCACAGCGCACTAATGTGAACCAGCCCTAATTTCATTCAGCCTTACTGGGTATAAGTATAAAAAGTGAGAAATCCACCCCTCCCCCACATAACACATCATATAGGAATGTTGCATATGTGATCAGGTGACCTCAGACACACCACATTGCAATAGAACAATAATAATAAGAACAACACTCAAGCTTCTACTCTGCCCAGCTCTGACTAAATACATCTCCCCTAATCACTTGTCTATGTATATTCTGCTGGCTGTTCACCATACATTTCCTCGTCACTGAACTGTGGATCACCCCATATTATGATAAACATCCAGGAATGTGCATGTGTCCAAGCTAGTGCACGAGATATGTAAATAACCTGTCACTCGAAGCAAGGGGATGGAAAGGATTTTTTATTTAGACAGGTTTTTCTCTGCAAGTCTGTTAATTTTCACTGAACAATAAAAGAGGATTGCTCCAAGCTGGATTAACTCAGTGTGGCAAGACTGGGCACACATGATAGGAAATCTTATTATCTACATTGTGACATAAAAAAATAATACATTTTTTGGGTTTACATCCACTTTAATTTAATCTTATTGTAGTTGTAGTTGTATACTGAATGTATACTGTATGTGTTTCTATGCCACTGAGTTGTGATATTGAGCCTACTTTGCTCTTTGCTGTTTTGTAACTGATTCTTGAAAAGTAATAAAAAAAATCACTAGAAATGCATGTTGTTTACAGCACTCAATAGGTGAAACTGAAATTTGCAGACAGGGCTTTTTGGAGTTTTAATTACAAGGTTTTTAAAGAAAAAATATCTCTGCTGTGCCCATGTGCTTTGGGATCTTAATAATGCACTTTAAAATGTACTAAAAATAAGAAACACAAAATGTATTTTACTGCCTTTTTTCTGTTTCAATGTATTTATTGGTTTTAAGCCACGGTGTAAGAAATCAAAAGCAAGCATATAGGTTGCCCATGCAGGGGCTAAGGGATGATCAGGTATTACAGAAGAATCCAAAAGGAATACAAACATAACAATCGTAGTTAAACCTTCATGCAATTGGGATGATATTGAAGGATAATTAATGTGAAATGGAAAGAAAAAGAAAGGGAAAAAGACCATACACAACAGCCTACTCAGTCATCCCAGGGGTGGCCCCACTCCTGAGACCAACCCCAAAGGATGGAGTCTGTAAGAACTAGAAGAAAGTAGAACCAGAAGGTAGGAGGCAGAGCCACCAGGAGAACGCCAGAGTTTCCCGAGAAACCTGGGGGAAATAGAGGGTTATGCGTGTTAGCCGGCAGAAAAGTAGCCATCAAATTGCCACAGTAGCGGACAGAATTCCATACCCTTAGGCCCCATACACACGAGAGGATTTATCCGCAGATACGGTCCAGCGGACCGTTTCCACGGATAAATCCTCTCAAAGATATCCGCTGATTTCGATGGGATGGAGTGTACTCACCATCGCATTGAAATCCGCGCGGAAATCCTCTGCCGATGACGTGTCGCGCCGTCGCCGCGATTATGACGCGGCGACGGGCGCGACGCTGTCATATAAGGAATTCCACGCATGCGTCAAATCATTACGACGCGTGCGGGGAATCCCTTTGGACGAATGGATCCGGTAAGTCTGTACAGACGAGCGGATCCATCCGTTGGAATGGATTCCAGCAGATGGATATGTTGTGCAGCACAACAAATATTCGATCTGCTGGAATCCATCCCAGAGGAGATTTCTCCGCGGAAACAGATCCGCTGGCGTGTACACACCATAGGATCTATCCGCAGAAACCCATTTGCTGGGATTTATCTGCGGATGGATTCTATCGTGTGTACGGGGCCTTAGACTATGCAACATCATGGGGCTCAAGGAGGGGGTCACGTCACATTATGGGAAAGTCAAAGCAAGGCCTGTATTGAATATGGATCACAGTTGAGCAGTTCAAGCAACACCCAAAAAGGGACATACAAGGCCGCATAAGGCATAGCATAGCATAATATCTAGAAACATTAGGGACCCCCAAACCTCCTTGTAGCGTATAAACATAGAGAGTGGATCTGGAAACTCTGGGGTGTTTCTGGGCCCAAATAAATTGGAGAATCCGATTCTGTAGGAGACAAAGAAAAAAGGGGCCACTCGTACTGGTAACGTGCAAAAATAGTATATGGCCTTAGCTAGAATCATAATTTTGACAGCATAAATACTCCCAATCCAGGAGAGAGAATGATATTGCCAGTAATGCATAATGGAGGTTAAAGTGCGCAACAGAGGATAATGGCAAACTGAAGGTGTCAGTTTGATCCCTAGATAAGTGATCAAGTAGGGTGCGCAGCAGTATGGAAAGTGCTCTTGAAGCTGTTCCTTTACTGTCTTTTTTTATGAAGAGATTGTACAATAGACTAAAAAAATCGTTTGTTTCATCCATCTATCCTTGTTGAGAGCATTTCCTATTTGTATAGACTCCCCTGCATGTGAATGTGTGAGTAAAAAAACTAGTTTACTGGTCTGCATGTAAAAAATTATATAATAATAAATCACTTTTAAAGGATAAGTATACTTTCAGAGTGAATATAGTTATCCTTTTTGCATATCACACCTTCATATACAGTAATTAAGCCCCCTCACTCCTCTCAGATGTATTCTCACCTGAATTCGAATGCTGCAGGATGCAGCAATCTTCGGATCCTCTGGCTGAAATGGCTAAAATCTTATTTGCTGGGAATGTATAGTCAAACTCCATAGTTTCCTGAGGTCTATAAGAACAAAAAGGAGCAGGGGAAGGGGCTGCAGTATAATCTACTTTCATGGTAAAAAAGACATGGCCTAAACTGAATGTTAAATAATTTAAAGTGGGTACACTCAATATGCTCATCTTGACAGGTACTTAGACCAGCTATTTTGGTTCCACAGAAATAGAATACAGTATAAACATGAATGAATGAATGAATGACTTGTATAGCGCTACTCATGCGAACTGTATCGCCTCTGGGCGCTTTTTCCAGCCAGTGTCTGCTTAGCTGGTGCGGTCATTTTACCCCGTAGGATCGTGACACGCTTGGGACACACAGTAATACATATAACATATAGAGCTGTACTTTTTGGCCCAGATTCACAGAGAGTAAGGCGCACATTACGCCGCCGTAGAGTAACCACCGTACGCTACGCCAACGCAGCGCAGAGAGGCAAGCATTGAATTCAGCAAGCCAGTGCTCCCAACGCTGCGCCAGCGTGGCATGGGTTTCGAAGGCCTACGCCGGCGTAGGTGGAAGTGGGCGTGACCCATGCAAATGAGGCGTGACCCCATGCAAATGATGGGCCGGGCGCCAGACAGGTACGTATCACGAACTGCGCATGCGCACACCCCCCCACGCCTGCCCCCCGCAGCTGCTTACAACCACGCCCGCACAACTGCCTAAGCTACGCCGGATCACTGCGTACGCTGTGAACATAACGTACGCCCAGCCAGACACACGTCCAACGCACAATACGCCGGCTTGTGTTCCCTGGTGCAGACCTGAGCATGTCTGTTGCTGGGTTGCACCTCCTTTATGGGGAATAACTTTACGCCGGACATACAACTTACGCGCATCTCACATAGCATGCGCCGGGCACACACAGGTTCGTGAATCGCCGTATTTCCCTCATTTGCATGTTTGACTGGCTAATCAATGGGAGCGGCACCATGCGCCCAGCCTAAATGTCGACAGGGTGTAGTCTGTTTTTAGGTGCATATCTGTTCATGGGTCTGGCGCACAGATACGACGGCGAACATTTGCACTTACGTCGGCGTAACTTGTTATACGTCAGCGTAAGTGCTTTGTGAATCTGGGCCATTGTATCTCCCTTTTCCCCATCTTTTCTACCTATTTTGTCATAAAGTCACCTTCTTTATACTCTAATCTCCCCTTATTTTTTTAAACATCTGCCCACCTACTTTCAATAATTTTCCCCTTATTCTAGGAAATGCACAACTTTTTAAAAAGCAAACTTAAATTATTTATTTTGGATCGACTTCCGGTTTCAGTATCTTGCTGAGTTCATAAAACTACACAAGATCGAAAACCAATTAGATCTCCTGGCCAGTTCCTCAGGATTATTTGACTTAAAGGTCCACTAGGTCACATACATTTTGTATAGCCACAGTTAGGAATCAAACACTGTAGACTTCCACCCAAGAAAAAATATTTATTTGGCAAACTTTCACTTCATTAAAGAATCCTAAGCTTTACACTATTTTTGATGAATAGGGAAACAAAATTGCTCCCGGTGTGCACTTTGTTGTTGTCTGTCAAAACTCATACTATGTTACACCTTTGGGGGATCACTATTGTTACAGTTGTTAACATAATTTGCCAATGTTCTTGCATTTCACAGTCTGAAGTTTTCCTGGAACTGTACTATTATTTCCACCTACATAAGTGACTCATAAAATGACTACCCACCCAAGGGTAGGCCAACTGCATTTGCTAATATAAATTGTTGGAAGCAAGGTTAGTCTTAAGGAAGGGGTTTAATCTCACATATGTGCTGGGATACGACCATAATTATTTCTACCCTGAAACACATGTCCCACACTGACATTACAGGAACAAAAATAACTTTTGTACTAAATAAGCCATCCACAATCTTTCCAGCTTGTACTTCTGCCAGTTGAAATTCACCCCTAAGCCTTAAACACTTTCCTTAATTGCTTGCTTTTAAGACAGAAATACATTGTTTTGAAAATACATGATGAAGACTTTGAAACTTCAAATGAAAAAATGTCATTTGTTCCTAAAAGAGCAAAATATCACTGTTTTAATTCCACAATTATACTATCTCTATTTGTGACCTGCACTTGTTTAACCTGATCTTAAAAATAGAAACCCATTGCTGGAGGCTAGGGGGCAACATATTGTTTTATATACTTGAGCTGCTGTTGGAAAGACAGTTTCATTTTGTGATTCATACAAATTTAATGCACCTGCTGTGGTTCATATAAGGCAGCAGGAAGCACTGAATGATAAAGTTGCAGGCACAACTAAAAAAAATAGAGCTCATAGATCTTTTGGTGTGTATTAAAATCTATTGAATTAAAGATTGGCAGGAGAAACAGCATTTAGAAAATGCTGAGTTCAATTATTCTGTTCTATATCCTTAACTTTTCTGTTTACTAGTTCTCTTTTTTTTCTTACAGTTATATTGTCTTTGATGGAATCCCAGCATTTAGAAATGTTAGCATGCATAGGATTCATCTGTAAACTTTTAAAATCCAAGCTTGTTTTTGAAACATGTTAGCTCTGTGTTTGTTGTGTTTTACTGTACTAAGCTTTATATAACCTGCCTTTTTTGTGGTTCTAAATCGGAACTTAATTGAAATTCAGTCAAGTGTACTTAGTTGAAATACATGTGTGTGATCTGTTTTATCTGCCAAAATATTTGTAATCTTGCTCAGTCACTCTTAAATTTTACTCACCCATGCCAGGTTTCTGACCTCTCTTGTTCCCTTTATGGTTAAATCAATACAGATTGGTCATGGACCTGCTGTAACTTGTGGTTGGACAGTGAAGGAGAAGTAGCACAGTGATGAATATATCTCTCTGTCAGTTAGTTTTGTCCAAACGTTGGGGAATAATGGTTTTGGAGCAAAGTTGCAGCCCACACACTATAAAAGGAGGCTTTTCCTGCAGCCCTTTGTCAGTGTATGGAAGTATAGTGTGAAGGACCACTGACCGTGACCATATTGCAGGGAGAGTAAGTTTGTTGTGTAGTGTGCTACTCAAGCTATACTGTACTATAACCAGCGCTGTATATTGCCAGTAATACTTTTCAATGAATTGCCATCTGTGTGGTTGGGGAGAGTAGAGTGTAAGCCTACCTTCATTAACTGGGCTTTCATAAGACCCAACAAGCCTTTTTAGAACTACTTTTGCTCGTGGAGTTTTATGGTTGCTGTTTGGGTTTTTATGATATATTAGTTATTTTACTTTTTCCTTTTATCTTCCTGCTCTATTTGGTTTTGTTATGGTCTTTTTTATTTATTTATTTTTCTGACTGGGTCAGCAACAACAGATACAGCAGTGTGAAGTTTTTGGTGACACAACCAATTTTTTTTTCAGCGCATATAAGTGTGGTGCAGTCCACAAAAGTACCACATGTAGCTCTTACCTCAGCTCAGGGGTAGGCAACCTTGGCACTCCAGCTGTTTTGAAACTAAAACTTCCATCATGCCTCTGCCTCTGGGTGTCATACCTGTGATTTCAGGATCTTGCAATGTACTCATGGGACTAGTTTCACCACAGCTGGAGGGCCGAGGTTGCCTACCACTGCCTTAGCTGTTTACAAAATTGTGGAACAAGCCATGTTAACATCATGCCTCACAGTCTTAAAATGAGAGGCTGAGGAACATTCATAGCCACAGACCTAAGTGGTAGTCAAGGTGCAGCAATTAGAGGCAGATCATGTGTGCCTTTCTTTTCTGTAAGTGAGCATGCTATTCACCCAGAACACACAAAGGGGGTTGTGGAATGGCTAACCAAACCTTCATCATCCTCCTCTGCCTCCCAGGCTCAGTTTAGCGTGAAGTCATCAGCAGCTACTTAGAGCATCCTATTTTTCCTTCTGTTATAGCTGAAAAGGGAGGGCCAATTCAGTATTGAAAACTACGGACTAAGACGCCATTAAAGTTCATGTGCGTGTAAAGGCAGGTGTCCCAATACTTTTGACAATATAGTGTATAAATAAATGCCAAGGCAGTTATCCGTCTGGTCCAATAGGAGATATAGGCCATCAAAAAAAATTAAAAGTGTATGAGCAAAACTGTCCAATATAAGCTCACCAGGTGTGCATTGAATGAATGAATGAATGAGTGACTTATATAGTGCTACACATGCAAACTTTAATCCCTTTCTGCCAAGCCACTGCCCAGAAAAGTGTCGTTCTGGGAGGACGTACCCGTACATTCTCCCAGAACTTCGTCTCACCTGGGACTGAGGAAGCACATAGTGGCACGATCTGTGATCCAGTGGACACACTGGATTTTACCTACTGTCACCAGAGCAAGTGCAGTGTCACTATGGTGACATCATACTGCTGTAATCATGTACAATGGCTGGCTGCTCTGATATCACTGTATGTCAGGGACACCAGCCATTATTTCTGATCACCCCCACAGCAGTTCAATGTCATCAGATCAGTGCTGCCAGTCAGTGTATCTAATCACAGCCATCCACTCACAGTGTCCCTGATCACCAGCACACCAGTTACAGTGTCCCTGATCACTGCCACAAAAGTCATATTTTCCCTAATCACTCATCCACCAGTTACAGTGTCCCTGATCATTACCATACCAGCTACAGTGTCATCGAATTAGTATAGTCAGCAGCAGTGTTCCCAATTTCTGCCATATTTGTGTTTGTGATTGCTATCACACTAGTTTCCAGTGTCAACAGACCAGTGGAAACCAGCAACAGTTTTCGTGATCACCACCACACCAGTGCAGTGTTGCCTCTGCTTGCTGCCTGTACTAACCCTGCCCTGTTGGTTCATCAAATTTCTGCCTGTTGCCTGGACTGATCCTCTGCTTGTTTGCTGACCATGTCTCTGCCTGCAGCCTGAAATAACAATCTTCACATCCAACTATGTTTCTGCGAGACACCAGTCCCAGCCATTCCCTGCAGACTACTTCACTTCTGGAGCCACAGGAACTTGTTTGTTCTTTTTTTCTTCAGCCTCCTGCACTTCCTGGCCATTCCTTGTACCAGTAGGCTAAGCTTGTTTGGCTTTAAGGAGCACGTACTGCCAAAGATAATTCTACACCAAGCTATATTCCCTGACCACTTATTTAGAGACGACCATTACAGTACATTCGTTTTGATACAATCGGTTGATTTGTGTGATGCTTACCACACACTCATGGGTTGCTAGAGTTTACATACTTACTGCTCACTGATTGGTTGCTAGCGGTTACATGCTTATCTCTCACTCATTGGTTGCTAGAGGTTACTGCATATTATCACTCAGTGATTGGTTGCTAGAGGTTAATGTGCATCATTACCACTTACTTATTGGTTGCTAGAGGTCACAGCACATTAATACAGCTCACTGGTTGCTGGAGGTTACTGCACCTCATCTCCTCACTGCCTGCACACCATGGACTGGGGAGGTGAGGGGACCTGCCAATAGACAGAAAACTCCTAGAACTTGCTATTAGCAGTGAGCAGAGCAGAGCTCACGCAGCTATGAAGGTTAACTGAGTGCAGCTAGGAACAAAGCCCAATAGGATCAGTATCCCTGAGGACAGACTGCCAAAATTAAATGACTAGTTATGCCACCTGCAGTAGAGCAGTGTGAAGGGGTGAGCTAAGTACAGAGTGCAGAATTGATGGGGAGAGCTATTTACAGAGTGCATGATTGAGGGGGTGAGCTATGCACAGAGTGCAGGATTGAGGGGCGAGGTATGCGCAGAGTGCAGGATTGAGGGGTGAGCTATAAGCAGAGTGCAGTATTGATGGAGCAAGCTATGTACAGAGTGCAGAATTGAGGGGTGAGCTATGTACAGAGTGCATGATTGAGGGATGAGCTATGTACAGAGTGCAGGATTGAGGGGGAGAACTATGAAAATAGTGCAGGATTGAAGAGGGAGCTTTGCACGGAGTGCATGGTTTAGGGGTGAGCTGTGTACGGAGTGCAGAGTTTAGGGGTGAGCAGTCCTCCTCGCCACCTAAATAACATCAGAGTGGGGATACAGAAGAGCATCTTTAACTTACAACATGTCCATGGAGGGCCGAGGTTGCCTACCACTGCCTTAGCTGTTTACAAAATTGTGGAACAAGCCATGTTAACATCATGCCTCACAGTCTTAAAATGAGAGGCTGAGGAACATTCATAGCCACAGACCTAAGTGGTAGTCAAGGTGCAGCAATTAGAGGCAGATCATGTGTGCCTTTCTTTTCTGTAAGTGAGCATGCTATTCACCCAGAACACACAAAGGGGGTTGTGGAATGGCTAACCAAACCTTCATCATCCTCCTCTGCCTCCCAGGCTCAGTTTAGCGTGAAGTCATCAGCAGCTACTTAGAGCATCCTATTTTTCCTTCTGTTATAGCTGAAAAGGGAGGGCCAATTCAGTATTGAAAACTACGGACTAAGACGCCATTAAAGTTCATGTGCGTGTAAAGGCAGGTGTCCCAATACTTTTGACAATATAGTGTATAAATAAATGCCAAGGCAGTTATCCGTCTGGTCCAATAGGAGATATAGGCCATCAAAAAAAATTAAAAGTGTATGAGCAAAACTGTCCAATATAAGCTCACCAGGTGTGCATTGAATGAATGAATGAATGAGTGACTTATATAGTGCTACACATGCAAACTTTAATCCCTTTCTGCCAAGCCACTGCCCAGAAAAGTGTCGTTCTGGGAGGACGTACCCGTACATTCTCCCAGAACTTCGTCTCACCTGGGACTGAGGAAGCACATAGTGGCACGATCTGTGATCCAGTGGACACACTGGATTTTACCTACTGTCACCAGAGCAAGTGCAGTGTCACTATGGTGACATCATACTGCTGTAATCATGTACAATGGCTGGCTGCTCTGATATCACTGTATGTCAGGGACACCAGCCATTATTTCTGATCACCCCCACAGCAGTTCAATGTCATCAGATCAGTGCTGCCAGTCAGTGTATCTAATCACAGCCATCCACTCACAGTGTCCCTGATCACCAGCACACCAGTTACAGTGTCCCTGATCACTGCCACAAAAGTCATATTTTCCCTAATCACTCATCCACCAGTTACAGTGTCCCTGATCATTACCATACCAGCTACAGTGTCATCGAATTAGTATAGTCAGCAGCAGTGTTCCCAATTTCTGCCATATTTGTGTTTGTGATTGCTATCACACTAGTTTCCAGTGTCAACAGACCAGTGGAAACCAGCAACAGTTTTCGTGATCACCACCACACCAGTGCAGTGTTGCCTCTGCTTGCTGCCTGTACTAACCCTGCCCTGTTGGTTCATCAAATTTCTGCCTGTTGCCTGGACTGATCCTCTGCTTGTTTGCTGACCATGTCTCTGCCTGCAGCCTGAAATAACAATCTTCACATCCAACTATGTTTCTGCGAGACACCAGTCCCAGCCATTCCCTGCAGACTACTTCACTTCTGGAGCCACAGGAACTTGTTTGTTCTTTTTTTCTTCAGCCTCCTGCACTTCCTGGCCATTCCTTGTACCAGTAGGCTAAGCTTGTTTGGCTTTAAGGAGCACGTACTGCCAAAGATAATTCTACACCAAGCTATATTCCCTGACCACTTATTTAGAGACGACCATTACAGTACATTCGTTTTGATACAATCGGTTGATTTGTGTGATGCTTACCACACACTCATGGGTTGCTAGAGTTTACATACTTACTGCTCACTGATTGGTTGCTAGCGGTTACATGCTTATCTCTCACTCATTGGTTGCTAGAGGTTACTGCATATTATCACTCAGTGATTGGTTGCTAGAGGTTAATGTGCATCATTACCACTTACTTATTGGTTGCTAGAGGTCACAGCACATTAATACAGCTCACTGGTTGCTGGAGGTTACTGCACCTCATCTCCTCACTGCCTGCACACCATGGACTGGGGAGGTGAGGGGACCTGCCAATAGACAGAAAACTCCTAGAACTTGCTATTAGCAGTGAGCAGAGCAGAGCTCACGCAGCTATGAAGGTTAACTGAGTGCAGCTAGGAACAAAGCCCAATAGGATCAGTATCCCTGAGGACAGACTGCCAAAATTAAATGACTAGTTATGCCACCTGCAGTAGAGCAGTGTGAAGGGGTGAGCTAAGTACAGAGTGCAGAATTGATGGGGAGAGCTATTTACAGAGTGCATGATTGAGGGGGTGAGCTATGCACAGAGTGCAGGATTGAGGGGCGAGGTATGCGCAGAGTGCAGGATTGAGGGGTGAGCTATAAGCAGAGTGCAGTATTGATGGAGCAAGCTATGTACAGAGTGCAGAATTGAGGGGTGAGCTATGTACAGAGTGCATGATTGAGGGATGAGCTATGTACAGAGTGCAGGATTGAGGGGGAGAACTATGAAAATAGTGCAGGATTGAAGAGGGAGCTTTGCACGGAGTGCATGGTTTAGGGGTGAGCTGTGTACGGAGTGCAGAGTTTAGGGGTGAGCAGTCCTCCTCGCCACCTAAATAACATCAGAGTGGGGATACAGAAGAGCATCTTTAACTTACAACATGTCCATGGAGCAGCTTCTGCCTGTGTAGATCCCCCTCCCCTCTCGTATAGAGATTGACAATTTGTTTTGTAGAGCAGAGAGGGTTCTAAACGGCCGCTAAGAGGAGAGCGCTATCACTTGTAAATACAGAAGCAGTGCTTCTGTATTTACAATGACAGTAGTGAGCAGCTCAGCAGCCAGCACCGGATCTCGGAGGTAGTGGAACTCTGGTTGAAAAAAAGCCCGCAGGTAGCGCAAGGCTCCAGGGACAGCTGCTTTGGGCCCCTCAACAATGGCGGGGCCCTGGGAAAATGCCCTGTTTGCTCTGCGTTAAAGACTGCCCTGCATGTAGCAAGACACGTCTTTGAGCAGCTCCACCAGCAACCTGACAGAATCCTGCAATATCACCAACATCCTTGCCTTTGACAATCTCCTGTGTGCCTGGTCAGCTTCTCCACACACCCTTCTCTTACTGTTGCTAGCTCTTTTGTGGCTCCACAATGTCTCGGAAGGGAGCAAGCGCCCGCGTGGCATCTACTCAAATGGGCCAAGATGGCAGAACGACAACTGGTTTGGTGAGGGAAAAGCAGAAATAAGCTGCTCAGTGGCTGTTTACTAAGACCCTTTGGCAAGGATCTGCTTTTGCCTGCCTGCTCTGCCGCTAATGGCAACCCTAAACCTGGTGACGTAGAGGACTTTCTCCTTCCCTCCATGCTGCTGCAAATGCCATATGCATGAGTACACAGCCTGACAATACTCTCCTGATGCAAGACCCCCAATCTGCTGATTCAGAGCCTGAACCCACCCTGAGAGGAATCTTGTCTGCAGTTACAGCATGCAATTCCTCCATTGATGATCTGACAGGAGAGGTTAAGGGCATGAAGGTTGAACTTGCCTTGGTCCACCAGGACATGTAAAAGGTCAGAGACGGCACAACAGCTTTAGAGGGCTGTCTCAGCAACATGAAGGATGAATGGCAGCCATTACAATGAGATGTCTGCCATATCCAATCTATCTCCTCCACTTTTGCAGCTTGGAGAATTTCAAGAACCACCTTTGCAGAAACACTATGCAGGCAGTCAGTATCCCTGAGCATGCAGAAGCCAAAAACCCTATCACTTTCATTGAACTGGACTTGTTGCTCCCTTTAGGAAGAAAAAAATATGTGTTACCGGCGCTAAGATGCTATTAACTGTGTACTCCTGAAGTTTGCTGCAGTTAAATAAAACCATATAGGTTGTGTAAAATTATGTAATGTCGGGTGAATTGCGCTAACTTATTATATATATATATATAAATGCCAACTCCTCTATCCCTAAATGATCAAAAACAATAGAGTGTGTAAATCAGGTGAACCTTGTGCTCTATAAATATGGTATCTACAATTACCTATAAATACTAATCAAATTATACGTGCCATCAACAACAATTCTTACTGCAATTTCAAAATAGTAAAGTGCAATGTGCAAAAAAAAAATGTTATATCATATATTGAGTCCATCAGTTGTGATATAGCGAATATACTGAAAATGCAACCAACAAATTCAATAACCAAAATAGTCACAAAAAAAGTGCACAACAAGTTCTATGTGGACAATTGCTCCTTTCATAGGTGACTTGCTGTACTTCCACCTTCACCGTATGTGTACCTACACCGCCACCAAGTAGAATGGCCACTCACCAGATAGGCTATATTATACGCCTTTGGTTCATAAGGAACTTCTTTCAGACTTGTCTGCAGTCCCTCCAATTGCACTAGTGGAAAATCTTGCTCTATGACCGCTCATAGAACATATAAAGGACTATCATGGTGTAGTATGTTATAAAATCTAAAGTAAAAAAAAAAAATTCTCGTCCACTCACATGTAAAAGTGCCTTGAAGCTGGCACTGATCTGATCCAGCCGTGTGTAAAGTTATGTCTGGTCCACACGTGTGCCCCTGTGGTTCCTCACAAGCGGTTTGTGTGCCAAGCCTCGTTATGGTCTGACCAGAAGTGATGAGCAGATAGTAATCCTGCAGCCTCAATCTTTGGGAAGAGATGTTTTCCCCTCTGTTTGCTGTGGAACGAGCGCATCTGCGTTACCGCTTCCATCAAGCGCTCCCCCACGTCCTTTCCTGTTTCGGCTCCTTAATAATAAGGATAGAGACGCTATCCTGACTAAAGCCAGAACAACTGAAGATTTACAACGCAAGCATTTTATTGTTCCCTGATTTCTACGCAGAGGTAAAACGACACTGAGCAAAATTTGCTGATATCTAGAAAAGGCTATGAAACCTGAATGTACAGTACAATACTTTATGCTTTATCCTGCTAAACTAAAGGTCATCGCTAATGCAGCCACTCAGTTATTTGACAACCCATCTGCGGCCATGAATTGGCTCGATTGAGAGGAGCGTAACCTGGCATGCCGTTCTCCGTCATGAGTGATCAGGCACAGTTATTACCTGGTGGCTTGTCTATGGAGCAGATTGCGAGAGCTGCTGAGGCTATTTGATATTATTACTAACAAGGTTATCTTTCGTTGCACACTACAGCGCTTGGCTGAGCGGTACATTATTGCTGTTATTCTGCTGTGTTTATGCCTCAGGAACTGTGAGTATTCTGATACCCAAATTGGTCCCCTTTTTTTGTTTGCAGCAGCAGGTGGACGAGAATGTTCGCTATGTATTTTCACTGTAAAAAATCAGTGGGCTCCTATGTTATGAAAAAAATAAAAACATCCATGAATCCGATATACTGCTATAATAGCGTGGCTATTATAATGAAGGAATAACGGCTACCATTTCGTCGCAATTAGACGGGATACCTCCGGAGCAAAAAACACTGATAGAAATGGGGCCAAGTGAGGACTAGTGTTGAGCAGAATATGCCATATTCGATTTCGCGATATATCTCGAATATATATTCGAATATTCGAGATATATTCGCTAAATTCGAATATTTGTGATATTTTATCGAAATTAAATGATTGCGATTTTTCGCTATTGCGAATGCGAAAATAATTGCGATTTTTTGATAACTGCGGTAGGAGCACTCTGATTGGCTCAGAATATTCGTGATATTTTATCGAAATATCGCAACATGCGAATGCGATATTTATTGCGCAATTTCGAGAAATGCTGTAGGAGCACTCTGATTGGCTCAGAATATTTGTGATATTTTACAATACAAAATAATTGCGAATATTCGGCAAATGCGGAAGGAGCACTCTGATTGGCTCAGAATATTCTTGATATTTTACAATACAAAATAATTGCGAATATTCGGCAAATGCGGAAGGAGCACTCTGATTGGCTCAGAATATTCTTGATATTTTACAATACAAAATAATTGCGAATATTCGGCAAATGCGGAAGGAGCACTCTGATTGGCTCAGAATATTCTTGATATTTTACAATACAAAATAATTGCGAATATTCGGCAAATGCAGAAGGAGCACTCTGATTGGCTCAGAATATTCTTGATATTTTACAATAGAAAATAAAAAGTGTTTTGCATTGGTGGTGATTCTTTACTCTATCCATCTGTCACAGCCGTTTGTCAATCAAACACCTTAAAGATTGAACACGTTCATGCTGCATGCTTTGGACTTTTTTTCACTTCACATATCAAAGACATTTTTATGAAAGATTATTTTTCTATTATTGGGACTATATTTCTTTATATATTTGTTTCACTGTGTATTTCACAAGTTATTTGCGCTTGCTTATTTTATAATTTGCCCACATGTCTTGTCACTAGACATATTTTTTATTCTTGTAGAGCGACTCCATTTTCTGTCTTGTATTAAATTATGTTGTATAACATTTTTGAGTTGCTGCTGTATTCTCCCCTTTTTTAAGGTATGCGCAATTTTTTCCTTCTTACAAAAAAAAATAATATCAAACATACAAATATTCATAACATACACATACACAAAGCCCCCCCCCTTTTGCATCAGAGACAATCAGAGTTCTCCTACCACAGTTATCGAAAATTCGCAATCATTTTCGCATTCGCATTAGCGAAAAATCGCAATTTTTTTTTTCAATTTGGCAACATAAAAGGATCGCCTCAGCTTAGCTACTCGGCCCAGGGTCTCTAATCATACCAGCAATGCTTTTAGACGTCGATAGGATGTGATCTGTTTTAAAAATCAAATTGAAAAAATGCAAATATTCGGAATTGCGAATATTCACCGCGAAATTCGAAATATATCGCGAATACTCGAATATGCCATATTCGAGCCGAATATTCGCAATACGAATATTCGTGAGCAACACTAGTGAGGACCCCTGAAAAGCACTTGTGGAGAATCAACCACGGTATACTGAAATTAATTATAAACTTTATTGTTGTATCAAAAGGTGTGCTATAGTTCCGTTAAATGCTAAATTTTACATATGAGAAATATGTCCTCGTCATGTCCATCAATAAAAAACATACATACAAAACAGTAAAAGTAGACAACGTTGTCACGCTAAAGGTGCCAGACCTAAGGGCCCCACGCTGAAGCCCTGTATAAACGGCCGGGAATCCCATCAGGAAAAAAACATCGTTTTTCTAGACAGGATTCCTGGCAAGCTTGCCTTGCCAAGCCCTCTGTACATTCTTTTGAATGGCAAGAACTCGGTGACGTCATCGACTATGACGAGCCATCGCTCATCACATTCGATGCCGTCCCTGCCATCTTGCCACACTAACCTTGTATGCTACCACGCATGCGTTGAAGTCTTATCGAGCTTACCTAGGACAGGTAAGCATACAGACGACTGGTTTTCTTGGCAGGAAACACTCTGCTGGGAAACCCGATGAGAAAATAGAGAGCAGGGTTCTCTATTTTCCCACCGGGATTCCTGTCTGTTTTCCTGACGGGAAAACTGCTAGGGAGCATACACATGGCAAGGATTCCCTGCCAAATGCTCTCCTGGCAGTTTTCCTGCCGGGAAAACCGGTCGTGTGTACGAGGCTATACACATCCACATGTACGTCCAGCTGAGGATACTAGATGGTGCTGCTATGTATCAGGTAAACTAATATTGGCATAGAAAATAGATACTGCTAATTGGACTTGATCTCAAAGAAGATATTGCTCTGAATGTCTATTGAAGACCGTTTTCATCATAGCTAGTCCATAAGTAGTTTTCCTGATGATATATTAATTGATGACTGCTGACCATTTCTGAAGCACAACCAATGTTAATATTTCAAACACATTTGCTGTAAAAGTCTATGGAAACAGTTCAAAGGGGTATATAGTGGATTAACCTTGTTTTGAGCACAAGACCCATATAAATCACCTCCTGTTTCCTCCCAGAAAAGGCTGAAGCTGCAAACGCATGCACAGTATAAAACGTTTCCCGTCTAATCACTGCACTTATGCAGGTAAAGTGATAGGGAGAGGAGCGGTAAGTACAGTTTGCAGTCCAAATGTTCTTACCCTTCCACCGACAGCGTCGGAATCTCTGTTGTCTCTGTGGACATTCACTGTGTTTTCATCCTCCCGCAGATGCCAGTGGGATCTTTAACCTACAGATGCCAGTGGATAATCTGGGAAATCTTATTGCGTTTTGACCTGGGACCTAGATCTCTAAATTGGGTCAGGGTACTCTACTCTGCCCCTCATGCTCGTATTCGGGTCAATAATGATCTTTCGCCCTCCATGTCTTTATATAGAGGTACAAGGCAGGGATGCAACCCTATCCCACCTCCTTTTCGCTCTGGTGATTGAGCTCTTAGCTGTCCTGATTCGTAACACAACATCAATCGTTGGATTCTATAGTGCTGGGTTGGGGGAGAAAATATCGCCATATGCTGATGATACCTTATATCTAGGAGACACTGAGGGCTCCCTACAAGCATTGATGCAGCTTATTACCCAATTTGGCGATTTTTTGGGATTCAGTATTGGAATAAGTGCATTCTTATCCCTCTGGATCCCTTAGTCACCCCTTTACCAAATGCAGTGCTGCTAATACAGATAGCTAAATAGTTTAAATACATTGGAGTGGTGATATCCCCTGATCCAGCAGGTACAATTTAATAAAATACTCTTATCATGATTTTGCAATAAAGTCATCCATGCTGCAAGCTCCCTTCAGCGAAAGTTCATGTTTTGCAAACTTTGCAGTACATGAACTTTCACTGAAGGTGGAGACTGTTTAATGAGTTTGCAGCATGGATCACTTTATTGCAAAATCATGATCTGTATATAAATCAACTTTCAATGAATGTGGTCTTTTTAACGAGTTTGCATTGATTTCAGCATGTGCAAAGTGTTCCGTGCAATGCATGCTGAAATCAATTCAAACTCATTAAGGAGGTTGAGGCTGCGCTCATTGCCACTGCTTAGGCGGCACTTTCACACTGAGGCATCAGCGGTAAAGCGCCGCTATTTTTAGCGCCGTTTTACTGTCCTTTTTTTGCAGTGCTATTCATCCGCTAGCAGGACGCTTTTAAACCCCGCTAGCGGCCAAAAAACGGTTAAAATCACCCGCAAAGCCAGGCCCTTTGCTGGCGTCCTTTGCTGGCGGCGCTGCCCATTGATTCCAATGGGCAGGGACGCTGTAGGATGGTGTATACACCGCTCCTAAAGCGCCTCAAAGATGCGGCTTGCAGAACTTTTTTTACCGTCCTGCCAGTGCACCGCTCCAGTGTGAAAGCCTTCGGGTTTTCACACTGGAGTGAAAGGAGCGGCTATTTCAGGGGACTTTGCAAGCACTATTTTTAGCGCTATAGCACCTGCAAAGTGCCTCAGTGTGAAAGTAGCCTTAAGCTGCACTCATAAGGCAGCACTGCTATGCTACACTGATGGGGCCGCACTGTTGGCCACTGATAAGCTGCACGGATGAGGCTGCATTGATAGGTAATGGGGCTGTATTGATGGGTACCAATGAGGCTGCATTGATGGGCACCAGTGAGACTGTTATGATGGACACTAGTGATGCTGCATTGATGGGCACCGGTGAGTCTACGCTGATGGGCACCGGTGAGGCTGCATTGATGGGCACCGGTGAGGTTGCATTGATGGGCAGCAGTGAGGCTGCATTGATGGACACTGATCAGTCTGCACCAATGGGGACTGATCAGTCTGCACCAATGGGCACTGTCTGCACTGGTGAGGCTGCATTGATGGGTTCTGATAAGGCTACACTGATCAGGCCGCACTGATGGGCACTGGTGAGGCAGCACTGATGGGCAATGATCAGGCTGCACTGATGGGCACTGGTGAGGCTGCACTGATGGGCACTGTCTGCACCGGTGAGTCTGCATTGATGGGCACTGATTAGGCTGCATTGATCAGGCTGCATTGATGGGCACTGGACAGGTTGCACTGATGGGCAATTTAAAAATAATTCTGGACCTCCAGTAGCACCCACACACAGAGGGTGTTTAGTTGTATTGGGCTACATGGGCCAACATTTTCCATTTAAATTTTTCTCTTTAGAGAATATAATTTACCCTCTTAAATGAGAGAGAAGACATGTCTAAGAGCAGTACTGCCTGCTCATCTCACTACTTTGAGTGAGTTGAGCAGGCAGCTGAGCTTACCTCTCTCCACTGCACTCCCAGAGTCTTTGGACAAGAGACAAGCAGAGAGGCAGCTTGGAAGTTGTCATAACCCCCTCGAAGAGGCCGTGCACGGTGCAAAGACCCACCGAGGTGAGATAGACCCTGACACCCCCAGCTGACCCCCCACATCCCATGGGCACTGATCAGGCTGCACTGAGGGACACTGCCTGCACTGGTGGGCACTAGTCAGGCTGCATTGATGGGCACTGATGAGGCTTCACTGATAGGCACTGTCTGCACTGGTGAGGCTACGTTAATGGACACTGATCAGGCTGCATTGATGGTTCAATGGGCCACATGACTGAACTTGCCCCCCCAGGCCTAAGGCTGCCAGCCCTCCCCTGTCTAAATATATTCATGATATTACTGTATCCCGTTACTAACCACCCCCCCTCTCCTATTATGATTGGTTGATATAAAACATATATAACTGTATGTCCGCCCAAATAAAGGCAGATACCTTTTGAACATAACTTCCATCTCTTCGTGTTCATGAGTTGTCTCGCCAGTACCGAGAGGGTCCTTTGAGTGTGGTAATTGTGGTATTATACCTAGCTGGTCTGTCAGGTACGAGGAGTACCTTTTGCATTCTCTTCAGTTACCAGGTAAGATGGGGACCTATGGGGCTTTATCCAACCAAAAGGTCTACCATGCCCCTTTACTCCTGTACCCAGAACAGAACTTATTAGAAAGCTGAAAAAAATAAGTTTGTTTTCTCCAAATCAATCAAAAAATCTGTTGGTGCATTTGGCAAGAATTTGTATACATTTATATGTTTTGTATATACCATGTGTGAGCAGCTACCTAGCAAAGCTGAAACTGTTTATTCATAAACAGGTCTGTGGAAAATGGAGTAATAAATCTTGCAATATGTTCTGAAAACCTCTTAAAATATATCAAATGTTTTGACAACAGCATTGTACTTCCCAGAAAACTGAAATAATTGTCACAGGGTTGGAATAGAAATGTATATTCCTAAATGCTTGCCATCCTCTAACTAAATAAAGTCACGCTATCGTGGTTCTTTGAATCACTACTGTCAGTATTATTTATTCCACATGTACTAATATTGACCTAGCAAAGCAAGCAGAAATTCCAAGGTCATATTGCTAAACATAAAATGACCCCCCACTAACACCAATCTCTCCCAACCCAGCAAAAGGCATAATTTTTTCTGAAATACAGTACAGACCAAAAGTTTGGACACACCTTCTCATTCAAAGAGTTTTCTTTATTTTCATGACTATGAAAATTGTAGATTCACACTGAAGGCATCAAAACTATGAATTAACACATGTGGAATTATACAGAACAAAAAAGTGTGAAACAACTGAAAATATATTTCATATTCTAGGTTCTTCAAAGTAGCCACCTTTTGCAGCAGACACATCTCTAGAACTGTTAAGAGGAGACTGTGTGAATCAGGCCTTCATGGTAGAATATCTGCTAGGAAACCACTTCTAAAGAAAGGCAACAAGCAGACGAGACTTGTTTGGGCTAAAGAACACAAGGAATGGACATTAGACCAGTGGAAATCTGTGCTTTGGTCTGATGAGTCCAAACTTGAGAGCTTTGGTTCCAACCCCCGTGTCTTTGTGCGACACAGAAAAGGTGAACGGATGGACTCTACATGCCTGGTTCCCACCATGAAGCATGGAGGAGGAGGTGTGATGGTGTGGGGGTGCTTTGCTGGTGACACTGTTGGGGATTTATTCAAAAGTGAAGGCCTACTGAACCAGCATGGCTACCACAGCATCTTGCAGCGGCATGCTATTTCATCCGGTTTGCATTTAGTTGGACCATCATTTATTTTTCAACAGGACAATGACCCCAAACACACCTCCAGGCTGTGTAAGGGCTATTTGACCAAGAAGGAGAGTGATGGGGTGCTGCACCAGGTGACTATCTCTTGAAGCTCATCAAGAGAATGCCAAGAGTGTGCCAAGCAGTAATCAAAGCAAAAGGTGGCTACTTTGAAGAACCTAGAATATGAAATATATTTTCAGTTGTTTCACACTTTTTTGTTATGTATAATTCCACATGTGTTAATTCATAGTTTTGATGCCTTCAGTGTGAATCTACAATTTTCAAAGTCATGAAAATAAAGAAAACTCTTTGAATGAGAAGGTATGTCCAAACTTTTGATCTGTACTGTAAGTCTGAAATAAGAACTGTTTGTGGTATTGTTGTCAACTATTCAAGATTACACAGAGAAAGTAGGCTTCCTATAGGCTGCAGAGGCATTCTTCTTGTAGACACTACAATAAATGAGTCCCAGTGTTCTACGTTAGATGTCTAAAACCTTCTAAATATAGACACCATTATCAATCTATTTTGTTGGGACATGCATATATCCATTATTAAGTACATTATGGGTGATCTCACCATTGCTGGCTATGAAGTAGTACAAGGGTGATGAGTATATTTTCATGGTAGTCACTTGAAACTCCTCTACTGCTTATCAAAATAATTTCGGACACGTTGCTTGCCGCCACTGGACTTTGGAATTCCAGTGATATGCCAAAGTCAGAGTTTTCACTGCCCAGGAGGATTTCTGGGGCTTGCAGTCCCTCCTGAATACACCAACCTTAGACTCTACCAAAGATGGACTCTTTCCTATGCAGGTATGCTAGGGCAGCCTCAAGCCTGAGTTAGAGATTAGGGATGTTGAGGAATTGACTGCACTTTATTGCAGACTGTTGTCTGTATATGTCATCATGTTTATTTTTCACCTACATTTGAAAAAAACCTGGTGGATATAATGTGTGCATGTGTAACACCTATCTTATCTTATGGAGGAGGGAGGCCGCTCTAGGAAGGGTGTCTGGAAATGTAGCTCTCCTCAAAGTAGGAACAGCAGGTGCAGACTAAGCTTAGATAATTGGATGAGGAGAAAATTCTGGACAGCCACACTCAAAATCAATGCCTTTATTAAAAAAATAGATAATATTCCAAAATAATACAAGCCACAGCAACCAGCGAAATACAGGAGCTGATGCGTTTCACGCTTTCAAAAGTGCTTATTCATAGCTAACGAACCACAAACATCGACTGCAATATATACACCAATCTGTATTGGACATGTGACCAAACCTGTGAATAAATTACTCTAATTAGAGACAATTTGCGAGTGAAGTGTGTTAATTAGTATGTATGGCTAACATATGTGGTTAAATGGGAAAGCACAAATAAGTATTCTGATAAGTAAAATAAAAATAAATATAAATATGAATGCGTGTAAAGCAATTGAAAGATTGCTGCTAGTAAAGCCCAAAACATGGTGGAGCATCCCTTAGATAAGAAAGAAGAATACTGGATGCTAGATCGAGATATGTGTGATAAGTAAATTACATAGTGTAGACTAAATACATAAAATGCATATACTTATATGATATAAATAAATAAAGATATACACTATGTTGAAGCAAAAGTGAACCAACGTGAGAAAAATAGTGAAATATAAAATGGTATAATATAATGATGTCCATGTCTATATAAATATGTATGTCTCCAGATAGGTATAGACATATATATGTATAGATACATGTCAAAAACTATGTATGAAAAACTATGTATGAAAAATGCCAATGACCACAAACTTGCAAAAACATATACTGGGTGAAGAGTATCAGTACATTAATATATTGAAAAAATCATGATGTCTCTATTGCTTATACGAGAATATGCAGTACGTGTATAGTGAACTTATTACTGGAGAGTAAGTATGGCTCGTACATATATAAGAATGGATGTGGCTTCTAGGTATGGATTATTAGAAGATGGCTGATATAAAACTTATTCTATCTGTTTTGCACATAATTAAACATATATGGACATACATGTCATTATTAAAACCATAGCTTTAAAACATTATATATTATAATCAAATATCACAAATAAATCACAAGATCTAGATGTGTGTCCGTGTACCTTTATCTATCTGTGTGTACATTTTTTTTCTGCTCAGGGGCTTCCATATAAACGCACTAGGGTCACTAGAACCCCGAAGCTTTACCATGGACATGTAAATATCAAAATGGACAGCTATAGAGGGACACGAAAGGGAGTTGAGCACAACTTGATGGTATACTCAATACGAAATGCATTAGCAACTACCCCAAAAAAAATTGCATAGAAATTGTCCAATCTCAGAAAATTTGAATATTACATGCAATCAATAAAACAAGGATTATCGGACCTCTGAAAAGTATAAGCATGCATATGTACTCAGTATTTGGTTTAGGACCCTTTTGCAGCAATTACTGCCTCAATGGGCATGGCATGGAAGCTATCAGCCTGTGGCACTGCTGAGGTGTTATGGAAGACTAGGATGCTTCAATTGTGGCCTTCAGCTCTTCTGCATTGTTCGGTCTCATGTCTCTCGTCTTTCTCTTGGCAATGCTCCATAGATTCTCTATGGGGTTCAGGTCAGACGAGTTTGCTGGCCAATCAAGCACAGTAATCCCACGGTCATTGAACCAGGTTTTGGTGCTTTTGGCAGTGTGGCGGGTGCCAAATCCTACTGGAAAATTAAGTCAGCATCACCATAGAGCTTGTCTGCGGAAGGAAGCATGAAGTGCTCCAAAATCTTCTGGTAGATGGCTGCATTGACCCTGGACTTAATAAAGCACAGTGGACCAACACCAGCAGATGACATGGCTCCCCAAATCAACACAGACTGTGGAAACTTCACACTGGAGTTCAAGCATCTTGCAGTGTGTGCCTCTCCATTCTTCCTCCATACTCTGGGTCCTTGGTTTCCAAATGAGATGCAAAATTTGCTCTCATCAGAAAAGAGGACTTTGGACCACTGAGCAACAGACCATGTGTGTTTTTCTTTAGCCCAGGTAAGACGCTTCTGTTTGTTGTTCAGGAGTGGCTTGACAAGAGGAATATGACATTTAAAGCCCATGTCCAGGATCCGTCTGTGTGTGGTGGCTCTTGATGCATTGACTCCATCCTCAGTCCACACTTGTAAAGTCCCCAACTTTTGAATGGTCTTTTTCTGACAATCCTCTCCAGGCTGCGGCCATCCCTGCTGCTTGTGCACCTTTTTCTTCCACACAACTTTGATACAGCACTTTGGGAACATCCAACTTCTTTTGCAATTACCTTTTGAGGCTTTCCCTCCTTATGAAGGGTGTCAATGATGTTTTTTTGCACAACTGTCTGGTCAGCAGTCTTTCCCATGATTGTGATTCCTACTGAACCAGACTGAGAGACCATTTAAAGGCTCATGAACCCTTTGCAGGTGTTATGGCCTAATTCACTGATTAGAGTGGGACACATTGAGCCTAGGATATTCTAATTTTCTGAGATGGTAGATTTGTGGTTTTCATGAGCTGTAAGCCACAATCATCACAATTATGACAAATCACAGCTTGAACTATCTTGCTTTGCATGTAATGAGTCTATACCATATATTGATTTCACCTTTTAATTTGCATTAGTGAAATAAATGAACTTTTGCACGATATTCACATTTTTCGAGTTTCACCTGTAATACTTTAATAGCACCTTTTACACCCATTCATTGCCTTAATAATTCCTGAGTAATACATATGCACCTGTAAAATGTAGGTCTACATTTTAGAGTGTTAAAATCATGATGTGAATATTCCTAGATTTCACCTGCAGGAGGCAGAGCTGCTTCTAATTTGGGATGCTGTTTCCTGTGATTTTCCTTTTGCAATAAAAAAGGAAAAGCTGATTAGAAAAGGGCATCTTGCCCTTCTTATTTTCTGAGTCATAATTTGCTGTATTCATTTAGAAGATTTTTACAAGTGTGTTCACAATGGTGTTGATATAATTCTTTATTTTTTTTTACTAACATCTCAATAGCTGTTTTTAAGTGACAGATGTTCTATACAGATGCTAGTTAAGATTTCAGAAACTAGTCATTATTTTATGTCACTCAGAAATTGCTACTCCAAAATATCAAGTCTGACTTACTAAAGGAAATGAGAATATTCACAATAAAATATGTGAACATTCAGTTCAATTATCCAATTATATGAAGATAAAATAAAGGAGAATTATCTTATCACATTACTGAATAATTAAAGGAAATCACCACACAACTTATTGTGTGAAAATACTCAAATCCTTTGTTAAAATAGTTTAGTTGTCTTTGTGTCTCAAACTTGATTGGACAGTACAATTTTTCTTAAAGGTATAGAGACACCATCCATGTGTTTAAAACTGTACATAATTGCATCTAGTGGCATTCAAAATGCTGGTACGGCCCAAACTATTATGTCTATTTAGAACCCCCCCCCCCCCAATCTGCATCCTCAAATACTATTTTAGCTCCCTGCAAACCATACTCAACAGATATATTTTCAGGGGGGAAAAAAACCTTGTTGTGCATACAAAACACTAATCAAACATAGATCCATAGGGGGCTCATCCCCACCAGACCAGAAGGACTATTACCTCTCCTATATATCATCACAACTGAAAGACTGGTTTCATCTTTCCCCACTTACCTTATGGGGTAAATTAGAATGCTCAGTAGTGCCTCACAGCAACTTACAATTGTGGCTTTACAGTAGATGGCCAGGATCTGCCATTTCAGTGTATCCCCCCCCCCCCCATGATTAAAGCTTCAGCTCAAGCCTAGTGGAGGTTGACTGCTTTCTCTAGGGAAAACAGTAACTATAAATATAAACCCCCAATTACCATTCTAAGACTCCTTATTCCAGATCTTCATTTAAATAACTGGACCAAAGACTCCTCCATTACAATTAACACACTATTTGACAACGGGTCCCTTAAATCTTATGACCTATTAAATGAGGAACTACACCTCCAGTCTTTTGACTTCTACCAATATTTACAAATAGCCCACTGCCATCAACAAAATACGCACATCCATACCTCGATATCTCAATGAGTTTGGGTGTACTTTAAAAACGACCCCAACCTGACTAAGGGTATATCACTAGTCTACTCTACTCTTGGGGAAAAACTGTTTGCACCAAACTCCACCCAATGTATAAATGGGAACACAAGCTTCACAAAAACTACACCAGGAATCAGGGAACGTTATTATTTAATCCTAGGGTTACTTCTAACACGATCCTGTGGAAAATATCCCAAAAGTTAACCCAGAGGTGGTATCTAACCCTCTCAATCTTAGCCAAATTTAAGGGAAACTCCTCCTCGAAATGGGTGTGACCAAGAGGGTACGTTGATATACATATTATGGGAATGTCCTAGTATAACAACATTTTGGTCAGACCTATTCTCGATATTACAAGCGTTGTTGATTTTCCCATCCTACAATCTGCCGACCTAGCACTACTCAACCCGATCATCCAATGTGTTTCTCCTGCAAAACGCGAAGTGACCACACACATTCTACTTGCTGCCAGATTATCAATAACCAGACTCTGGAACTCAATTATACCTCAACACTGATAGATGTCATTAACACAACACAGACACACCACATTTATGAACTATTGATAATAACTAATAGGGATAATTACCTACGCAAAAAAAGCAAATATGGGCCCCATTGTCAACATGGTATAAGAAATATGTAAAGATCTGAGAAAATTGCTTTAAAACTTTGCTGGAACAATTTTTTTATATTTATTACTGAAAGTGTTGTTGATGTCTACACACCTTCTTAAGGCTGTGTTAAAAACCTTTCTTTCTTGCTTTTTGGATGGTCGAAGGGATGGATCTTGTTATTGTCACTCTTCCATCTTATTTTATTTTATTTCTTGTCCTTTTGTATTGTGTGCATTTTCAATACGTGAGATTTTAAATAATGTATTCTTTATGGCAGGGGTGCCCAACCAGTGGCTCGGGGGCCACATGTGGCCCGCGGAGCCCTCTGAGGTTGCCTGTGACCTCTAATGTGGCCCGCGAGCCCTCTGATGTGGCTTGCGACCTCCTGCTCTGGGATCCATCCCACTGTAGAACAGATATGCCCATAAATACAATGGGATTTTAGTAATAAACTTACCTTTAATAACAGTATTCTATTCTATGTTATTCCACTAAAATAGAATAGAATACTGTTATTAAAGGTAAGTTTTTTACTAAAATCCCATAGCATATCTTTTCTACAGTGGTTATTGGCTTTCTTTCAAACTGATCCACAGGTGCAGAGCAGTGTACCTGCGGGTTACCTGCACTGAGCCATAGACTTCTATTACCTGCATGTTTATGGACTTGTGTCCATTTACAAACACCTACCAGCAATCCAATCTGCTAAAAAAAGGAGTAGAGTGGGCTCTATAGAGTAGAGTGGGCTGCCATCCACCTGCTCCACTCATTGTGGCCCACGACCGTACCATAACGATTAAGTGGCTCTTGCTCTTCAAAAGGTTGGGCACCCCTGATCTATGGTATATATCTATAGTATTTAAGAAGAGCTATAGGCAAACAACTATATAGTTAGTTGGAACATATATTTGTTATCAGTTTTGCAATTATGCTCATCTGCTCTTGAGCATTACTTATATCTGCCAGAAAGCATAGCCACTTACTTTTTCTCCCTACTACAGTTAAACTCATACAGCTTTGTCAAGGACCTGTCTCATTCTGTGATTTTATAATCAAAGAGCAACAGCACACCAATAAGACAATTACTCTGCTCTCTTCGGTCAGTGAGCTCTCTGTGTTTGATTGGCAATACTGTGTAGTGCAGTTGTCTTCTTCTCTCATTTTGAGTAATGCTAAAATAAAAAAAGATCTGAAATTCCCTTTATATAGTTATAGTTTTGCCAAATATAAAAAAGTTTAAAAAAATATATAAAGTTCCTTGCAAAAATATTCACCCCCCCTTGGCATTTTTCGTGTTTTGTTGCCTCACAACCTGGAATTAACATGGATTGTTTGAGGATTTGCATCATTTAATTTACAGAACATGCCCACAACTTTGAAGATTTTTTTTTTATTATTGTTAAGCAAACAACAAATAGGACAAAATAACAGAAAAAGTAAATGTGCATAACTATTCAGCCCCCTAAAGTCAAAACTTTGTAGATCCACCTTTTGTGGCTATCACAGTTCCAAGTCGCTTTGGATAAGTCTCTATGAGCTTGCCACATCTTTCCACTGGGATTTTTGCCCATTCCTCCTTGCAAAACTGCTCCAGCTTTTTCAGGTTAGATGTTTTGTGTTTGTGAACAGCAATCTTTAATTCTGACCTCATATTTTCTATTGGATTGAGATCTGGGCTTTGACTAGGCCATTCCAACACATTTACATGTTTCCACTCAAACCACTCAAGTGTTGATTAAGCAGTGTGTTTAAATCATTGTCCTGCTGGAAGGTGAACCTCCGTCCTAGCCTCAAATCACACACAGATTGGTACAGGTTTTGCTCAAGAATATCCCTGTATTTAGCACCATCCATCTTTCCCTCAACTCTGACCAGTTTCCCAGTCCCGACTGGATGGTGTTCTTTGGGTGATGTGATGTATTGGGTTGCCACACATAGCGTTTTCTTTGATGACCAAAAAGTTAAATTTTAATCTCATCAGTCAAGAGCACCTTCCTCCATACATTTTGGGAGTCTCCCACATGCCTTTTCGCAAACTCAAAACGTGCCATTTCGTTTTTTGCTGAAAGTAATGGCTTTCTTCTGGCCACTCTGTCATAAATCCCAACTCTATGGAGCGTACGGCTTTTTGTCATCCTATGTACAGATACTCCAGTCTCTGCTGTGGGACTCTGTAGCTCCCCCAGGGTTACCTTAGGTCTCTGTGTTAACTCTCTGATTAATGCCCTCCTTGCCCGGTCCGTGAGTTTTGGTTTCTCTTGGCAGGTTTGCTGTTGTGCCATGTTCTTTCCATTTTGTTAAGATAGGTTTGATGGTGCTCCTAGGGATTATCCAAGATTTTAATATTTTTTTATAACCTAACCCTGACTTGTACTTCTCAACAACATTGTCCCTTACTTGTTTGGAGAGTTCATTGGTCTTCATGGCAGTGTTTGGTTAGTAGTGCCCCTTGATTAGGTGTTGCAGCCTCTGAGACCTTTCAAACAGGTGTGTGTATGTAATGACAGATCATGTGACACTTAGATTACACACAGGTGGACATCATTTCACTAATTATGTGACTTCTGAAGGTAATTGGTTGCACCAGAGATTTTTATGGGCTTCATAACAAAGGGGGTGAATACATATGCACTTGCCAATTATCATTTTTTTATTTCTGAAAAATTGTTTTATGTATATATTTTTCTAATTTTACTTCACCAACTTAGACTATTGTGTTCTGATCCATCACATATAATTCAGATTAAAAAAACATTGAACTAAAGGCTGTAATATAACAAAATGGGTAAAAAGCCAAGGGGGTGGATACTTTTGCAAGGCACTGTACCTAAACTGCACTAAAGATATCCCTTCCATAACTACCAATTGTTCTGCAGGATGCAAGTACTATAGTGGATGTTTATACTGGTGGGGAATGGTAGTACAATTTTCTGGTTGTTGTCAACTATCAAAAAGGCATACAGTTGTTCTCATAAGTTTACATACCCTGGCAGAATTTATGATTTCTTGGCCATTTTTCAGAGAATATGAATGATAACACAATCTTTTCTTTCACTCAAGGTTAGTGTTTGGCTGAAGCCATTTATTATCAATCAACTGTGTTTACTCTTTTTAAATCATAATCACAACAGAAACTACACAAATGACCCATATCAAAAGTTTACATACCCCAGTTCTTAATACCATGTTCTTAATACATCAATGACAGCTTGAAGTGTTTTGTGGTATTTGTGGATGAGGCTGTTTATGTTCTCAGATGGCAAAGCTGCCCATTCCTCTTGGCAAAAAGCCCTCAGTTCCTGTAAATTCTTGGTTAGTCTTGCATGAACTGCACATTCGAGATCTCCCCAGAGATATTTATGTCAGGAGACTGAGATGGCCACTCCAGAGCCTTCACATTATGCTGTAGCCAGTGACCCGTCGACTTGGTCTTGTGTTTTGGATCATTGTCATGTTGGAATGTCCAAGTACATCCCATGCACAGCTTCCTGGCTGATGAAGGCAAATGTTTCTCCAGTATTTTTTGATAATATACTGCATGCATCTTGCCATTCATTTTGACAAAAATTTCCTTTGCCTTTGTAGCTTGCACATCCCCAAAACATCAGCGCTCCACCTCCATGTTTCACAGTAGGAATGGTGTACCTTTCATCATAGGCCTTGTTGACTACTCTCCAAATGTATTGTTTATGGCTGTGGCCAAAAAGCAACATTTTGGTCTGATCACTCCAAATGACTTTGTGCCAGAAGGTTTGAGGCTTGTCTCTGTGCTGTTTGGCATATTGTAAGTGGGATACTTTGTGGCATTTGCGTATTAATGACCTTCTTCTGGCAAATTGACCATGCAGCCCATCTTTCTTCAAGTGCCTCCTTATTGTACATCTGGAAACAGCCACATTTATTCAGAGAGTCCTGTATTTCACTTGAAGTTATTTGTGGGTTTTTCTTTGCATCACAAACAATTTTCCTGGGTGTTGTGGCTGAAATTTTAGTTGGTCTACCTGACTGTGGTTTGGTTTTGATTAGAGTTTGAACACTGCTGGTTGGCATTTTCAATTACTTGGATATTTTTTATATCCCTTTCTGTTTTATACAGTTCAACTACCTTTTCCCGCAGATCCTTTGACAATTCTTTTGCTTTACCCGTGACTCAGAATCCAGAAACTTCAGTGCAGGACTGAATGAAAGATACAAGGGTCTGTCAGGAATCCAGAAACTCATTTACCTTTTATACACACACTTTAATTACAAGCAAACAGATCAAAGGTGAGGATGGTTACCTTTAACCCTTTCACTGCCAAGTCTGTACGCCTTATGGACCTACAGAAGTGCCCGCAGGTGGCCAGGTCAGAACGGCGTACAGACCTTATTTCTCCCTCTCCTATAAGCTTATGGTCACTTTAAAAATCATAAGCTTATATCAGAATTGTTCAGCAGACTTTGCTGAACAATTTTATAACTCTGATCAGCAAATTACAACCCGCTGATTAGAGTTATTAACCCCTAATTTGACTGTTCCCCCCACACAGTGGCAGCTTCCCTGTCTCCTGCCACTCCACCCCCAACACTAAATTTCAGCTAAAGCTTTCCCCCTCTCCTATTCCCTTCACCCCCTTCTTCCCCCCAGCACTGATTCTCCCCCTCCACCCGATCCGACCACCCCCACAAACTGTACATACATATTTCATATTCCCATCGCACACTTTCCTGGGTGAGCTCTTGGATTTTGGTGCTGTAGCAACAACCAGCTGGATACTGGTACAAGTTACAGTAAAGATATTTGCCAGCACACCATGGAACGACGTAAAAAGCGTCCAAGCGGATGATTTATGGCATGATCACAACACAAAGAAAGTGCAACGTTTCAGAGCCACGCAGGGCCCCTTCGTCAGGCATGACTTCACATGCCTGACGAAGGGGCTCTGCGTGGCTTCCGAAATGTTGCACTTTCTTTGTGTTGTGATCATGCAATAAATCATCCGCTTGGACGCTTTTAATGTCGTTCCATGGTGTGCTGGCAAATATCTTTACACCCCCACTCCCGCTGGTTTCAGGTGCTGCATGAGGCTTGGAGGGGACCCAGATGTTTCCCCCCTACGGTCCGATCACCCCCCAACTGCCCCCGCACCCCTGATCCATCCCTGCTCAAAGTGGCATCTCTCCTTCCCCTACTACAGCCTACGGCTTCTCCCTGCACAGATCTCTGGGATCTGTCAGCTTGGAGATTGTGGCAGGGGGAGACGGGGGGGAGCGGTGCAGTGGGGGTGAAGTTGGGGCTTGGGGGGCTTAGTAAACATGTGTTTACCAATCCCCCTGTACAATGGATATAGGCAGTAATCGCTGCTATGTCTATTGACAGCTGATCATTGTAACCGCGACTGTATCAGACTGTCATTTTCTGAATAAATAGAATCTCTATACAGATTCCTAATTTATTCAAGTAAAGTGCTACAGAGAAAGGCACTATCTTCAGTCCCTTTCTATGTCTCAGAAATAGAGATTTGTGGGTCTGCTTATACCTGATATATCACCAAAGACCCCCCACCTCCCCCCCAAAAATAATAATAATAATAATAAAGTAAAAAAGAAATGTAAAAAAAATGTAAAAAGTAATTAAAAAAACCCACAAACATAGTAAGACTCCCCAGGTCCACCCGCACTCACTCCTCAACAGTGATGCCCCCCTCCCCACACTCACCCCTCCAAGGTGACGGTCCCCCCCTCCACACTCACCCCTCCACGGTGACACCCCTGCACTCACCCCTTCACAGTGACGCTCCCCCACCGCACTCACCCTCCATGGCTTCCTCAGCTTCTCCTCCCGGCGAACCCTATCTGTCCTGATTGGCCAGGGAAGTTTCAGGCTCTCATCATGTGGCTTGTAAAAAAAGTCCAGCACCCTCTAGGGGGGTAGCATCCCTAATGGACCAGCCGCTCCTGGTAAGACCCCTTTCACATGGAGCAGACTCTGTCAAGCAGATTTGCCTGCTTAGCGGGGGATCTGTCTGCTGATCCACGCTGAGCAGGCGGATGACGGGTCACAGCTTGATGTTCTCTTGGATGCAATCCGATCCGATCTGCTAGATGGATGAGAAATGGGGTCCCCATCCGCCTGATTTTAGTGGACTGGACTTGAATGGATGTAGGCGGATGTAAACCGACCCATGTCTATTTACATCAGTCTCTCCATAGAGAACAATGGGTGATCCGATTGGGCCCGCCTAAAATATGGACAGGCAGATCGGTGTGCTTGTGTGAAAGGGGCCTAAGGCCTTGTTCACATAGGGCATACACAGCATACAGGGATGCACAGGTGTTCCCTGCATCTCTGTGCAGGCAGTCCCATTGATGTCATTTGGGATGTAGCACCTGCACAAACAGAGCCGTTGCTCCCTATTTTACATCCATGTAGGTCCACATGCATGTCCCTAAGCTCACACTGTCTTCGTTCGGGGTCATGTACCCACACCCACATGGATTTCAGATTAGGAACAGCAGCTATACCTGTGCAGCCATTACATCTCAATTGACATAATTAGGACTGCCTGTTTGGGGATGCATTCCTCTGTGGGTAAACATGGCCCTCCGTGGGAGTACACTTTAGTATGACACATGTGAATGATGCTTTAGTAGCAATTTAGCAAGGAATTTTGTAAGTTATGTTGTGTTTATGTGCACTATTACCTCCAGATTTTCTAAAACTGTTGCGTACCTCCAATTTTTTCTATTTTGTAAAATTAGCTCTGTTTTTATCTGCTAATAATGGTTTTAGTGTATCTTTTGTGAATATATTGGTTTGATAAACATTTGCGCAAATACCACTGGGTATAAAAAATCAGTAGCACCTTATTTTTATTCTAGAGGTCATATGCTTTCAGAAAATATATGGTTTTGGGGGTCTTTCACAAATTCTGAAAGCTGTAAGGGAAAAATTAAAACCAGATTGTTTGAGAAATTTGGATATTTAGATTTTTGCATCTGTTCAATTTTCACCATTTCGCAAAAAGACGCAATTTAAAAGTTACAAAATTAGTCATTTATTAACTCAATACAGGTAAAGCTTTTATACTTAGTAGGAATTTTGGAAAATGTACCTATGTTTTTATCTGCTAATAATGGTTTTAGTGTATGTTTTGCAAATATATTGGTTTGATAAACATTCGCGCAAATACTGCGGGGTCTAAAAAATCAGTAGCACCTTATTTTAATAATCATGTGCTTTCAGAAAATATATGGTTTGGGGGGTCTTTGACAAACACTGAGGCCCCATACACACCATAGAATCTATCCGCAGATAAATCCCATCAAATGGGTTTCTGCGGATAGATCCTATGGTGTGTACACGCCAACGGATATTTATCCGCAGAGAAATCTCCCCTGGGATGGATTTCCAGCAGATGGATATTTGCTGACATGCACAACAAATCCATCTGCTGGAATCCATTCCAACGGATGGATCCGCTCGTCTGTACAGACTTACCGGATCCATCCGTCTAAAGGGATTCCCCGCACGCGTCGTAATGATTTGACGCATGCGTGGAATTCCTTATATGACAGCGTCGCGCCCATCGCCGCGTCATAATAGCGGCGACGGCGCGACACGTCATCGGCAGAGGATTTCAGCGCGGATTTCAATGCGATGGTGTGTACACGCCATCGCATAGAAATCCTCTGAAATCCTCGAGAGGATTTATCCGCGGATACGGTCCGCTGGACCGTATCTGCGGATAAATCCTCTCGTGTGTATGGGGCCTGAAGGTTATAAGTGAAAAATAAAAAAGCAAATGAAAAATTGCAAAAATGGCCTCCTGAGAGTACAAAATTGAGCACAGGGCCTGGCAGCGAAAAGGTTAATAGCCATTCAAACCACTTTGTGTCAACTTGTGAGCATGTTATCAAGCCAAAATCACCAGGATATGTAAACTTTTGATCGGGATAATTTGGATAGTTTCTGTTGTGATTAAGATTTAAAAAGAGTAAACACAGTTGATTGATAATAAATGGCTTCAGCCAAACACTAACCATGAGTGAAAGAAATGTTTTTGTGTCATCATTCATATTCTCTGAAAAATGGCCATGAAATCATAAATTCTGCCAGGGTATGTAAACTTATAAGCACAACTGTATCTACATGGGTAACTAGGTTGAAAAAAGACCAATGTTCTTGTCTCCAATTTTGCTAAATCCCTGGAAGCAGGTACTAGTGTAGTTTGGGCACAGTGAGCTCTGGATGGTCAGGCATCATTGCATTAATACTATGAATGCCCCCTCCAAAGTGTTTACATTTTTGGAGCATGTCAAGATATTATGCTATATTTGTTTCCATTCTTGTGAGGTTTTCTGAATATTAGTTGATTTTCCTAATTTTGCAAATATGGGGCCAGATTCACAAAAGGGATACGACGGCGTTTCTCCTGATACGGCGTTGTATCCCTGTTTCTATCTATGCGACTGATTCATAGAATCAGTTACGCATAGATAGCCATAAGATCCGACAGGTGTAATTGTTTTACACTGTTGGATCTTAAGATGCAATACCGCGGCCGCCGCTGGGGGGAGTTTGCGTCGTAAACCAGCGTCGGGTATGCAAATTAGGAGTTACGGCGATTCCCGATGGTTTTTCGCGTTCGCTACGTCGCCGCTAGTCTAGTTTCCCGTCGCAAGTTAGTCGTTTTTTTTTTGGTGCCTTAACTTTACACAGCAATCGTATTGCTGTATAAAGTATGGCCGTCGTTCCCGCGTCGAAATTTAAAAAATAACGTCGTTTGCGTAAGCCGTCCGGGAATATGGAATTACGCTACGCGCGTCGCCGTTCGAAAAAATGACGTCACGGCGCGCAAAGCACGGCGGGAGTTCGGAAATGGAGCATGCGCGGTAGGTCCGGCGCGGGAGCGCACCTAATTTAAATGGCACACGCCCATTTAAATTGGTCCGCCTTGCGCCGGAGGCCGCCGGCGTAGGTTTTCATCGCAAGTGCTTGGTGAATAAGGCACTTGCGATGAAAAATTGCGGCGGTGTAACGTATCTACGATACGTTACGCTGCCGCTCATCTACGTGAATCTGGCCCATGGTGAATGGTAATGGAATTTATTGCAGTTAAGTATGTGTGTATAAGGTAGTCTACAGTATATCTAGTGTTGTGTTTTTAGGGAGATATGTTCTTATTTTAAATTAAACATTTATTGGCTGAAAGTCTCCCACCTATTATCTGCCCTTTTACGACAGCAAACAGCCCTAAATGCACGGATGGCATTTAAATATGGGAGAATTCAATCTTTAAAGCAAACTACAATATAAACTAACTAGCTTTATCCCTTTGCCAGCCAAATAGTCAATTGCTAAAGCCTGCAAACAATAAACCATTGATTTTTGAGAAGTAAAATTGAATTACACAATTTTATGATAAAGGAAAAACTCTCCAGTATTCTGTCCAGCTTACATGATAAATTTCTGCAAATCTGGACACCAAGGAGTTGAGCACCTAAAACTCACTGAGCTTGAAGTTGGCACTTGACAGCTCCTACCGTTTCCACTTTAGTTTCTGCACTCGCATCCTAAAACCTAAAGACTTTTGAACAACCAACAGCTATGTATTCATTGCAATTGGATAGATCGTGAGTTCCTACTAGCTAGCAATCACAATCTGTAATTTCCTCCAGTCAATCCCCTCCCCTTACAGTTAGAACACACACTAAGGAACACAGGTTTTTTTACTTAATGTTTTATTGGGTTTTATATTGCACATAAACAACAAAAGAACAGACAAAAACAAGCATTTCTTTCCCAAGTAAAAATCGACTTTACCATATTTAACCCCTAACTATTTCTACTCCACCTCCCCCCAACCCCCCACTACACCATCCCCCCTTCTTACTATTTTACCCTCCCCATTAAACCCCCCCCTTAACCTTACTTCATAATCTTAAATTTCACCTTACTTCTTCGTTACTTTAATTTTTTCCCACGCTTAACCTCTCTAAAAACCACTCCCATCCCCTAAAACCCCTCCCCTAAAAACTAGGGAACACAGTTAACCCCTTGATCGCCCCCTAGTGTTAATCCCTTCCCTGCCAGGGACATTACACAGTAATCAGTCCATTTTTATAGCACTGATTGTTGTTAAATTGTCAATGGTCCCAAAAATTGGTCAAAAGTGTTAGATCTGTCTGCCATAATGTCGCAGTCCCGATAAAACTCACAGATCACCGCCATTACTATTAAAAAAAAAAAATAATAATAAAAATTCCATAAATCTATCACCTATTTTATAGACGCTACCACAAACCAATCAATATAGGCTTATTATGTTTTTCTTTACCAAAAATATGTAGAAGAATACATCAGCCTAAACTGAAGAAAAAAAAATTGCTTTTTTTTCTCTTTCAAATATTTTTATGTAATCATACAAGATTTCGTAAATAAAAGAGAAATACAAGTATGAAAAACAAAGCTTCTCAATAGCTATACAGAAACTATATATTTTTGTTGAAATAAACCACTCAAACGTAATTAAAGAGATATATCACTGAGCAAGATAAATATATAAAACAGAGCTAGAATGGAATTAAATACCTAAACCATGTAATGTGAATTCTAAACTTAGGTTAAGAGGAGACAAGAGATCTTTGTGAGATCTTTGTGAATTGAAAGGATGGTTACCTGTTGAATATTAAGGGGAGTATGTTTTAGTCCAGGGCCAAGATCCAAACACGTGGCTTGGTTTACCTGGGAATAGGGATAAGGGAATCAAACCATCCCACGCGTCTCCATCATTGGTGTATGTTTGAGTTAGGTTTAAATGGCCTGTTGTCTTATGTTCTAATATATAAGAAAATGGATAGGCCATAAAAAGCATGGGGGGGGAAGGGGGGGGGGGGGGTTTGTATAAGGATCAGAGGAGGGAGGGTTTCTCCAGAGAGGTCTAAAGTGCAATAAATCTGATATGGTATATGAGTAGTAGTATGTGCGGTGGAATGTATCCTCAGGACAATAATATACAGTAATCAAGACCAGGTGGCAGGTGGTGTTTGATCCATGGGAGCCATAACAATTCAAACTTGGGTAATTTGTCTAGTAATATAGCCTCTGTTTTGGCATGAATCATTGCCTGTGTTACTCGATGTTTAACTGATGCTGTACATAATGTAGTTGATTTCCAGGCTTTTGCAATAGTTTGTTTTGCTGCTGTGGTCACTAAGAGTAATGCCGCGTACACCAGATCATTTTTTGGCATGAAAAAAAACAATGTTTTTCAGCATGTAGAAAAAACAACGTTTTTCCAACTTCATCATTAAAACGACTTTGCCCACACACCATCGTTTTTAAAAAATGCTCTAGCAAAGCGCGGTGATGTACAACACGTACGACAGCACTATAAAAGGGGAAGTTCCATTTGCCTTTGGGCTGCTTTAGCTGATTCCGTGTTAGTAAAAGACGATTCGCGCTTTTCTGTCTGTTACAGCGTGATGAATGTGCTTACTCCATTATGAATGGTAGTTTTTTCCAAAACGAGCGCTCCCGTCTCATAACTTGCTTCTGAGCATGCGCGGGTTTTTAACGTCATTTTAGCCCACACACAATCATTCTTTACAACCTGAAAAACGACATTGTTTAAAACGACGTTAAAAAATGCAGCATGTTCGAAAAAAAAAATTGTCATTTTTTCATGCCGAAAAATGAAGTGAAGCCCACACACGATCATTTTAAATTACATTTTTTAAAAACAACGTTTTTTTCATGCCGAAAAATTATCGTGTGTACACGGCATTAGAGTTTAAATTGGCGGTGTGTTATAGCTTGTGGTTTATTATTTAGAATAGCTACCGTTGGGTCAGGTGTTAAAGTGGTTTGGAACATTATGGAGAGGATGTTGAATATTTCCAACCAAAAGACTCGGGCTATGTAGGTGCGTACCCAGGTCATTACAGCCTTGGAAGTAGGGATGAGCCGAACACCCCCCTTTTCGGTTTGCACCAGAACCTTCGTACGGACCGAACATTTAGAACCCCATTGACATCTATGGGATTCGAATGTTCGAATTCAAAAGTGCTCATTTTAAAGCCTAATATGCAAGTTATTGTCATAAAACATCTTTGAGAACCCGGGTCTTGCCCCAGGGAACATGTATCAATGGAAAAAAAGTTTTTCAGGAGCAGTGATTTTAATGATGCTTAAATAAAAAAAAAAAAAAAATGAAAAATTCCTTTTAATATTGTACCTGCTGGGTGGAAACCGGGTCTTCCCCCAGGGAACATGTATGAATGGAAAAAAAGTTTTAAAAACTATCGTTTTTTTCAGGACTCCAGTTAAAGTTAAAGATGCTTAAATTAAAAAAAATATAGCTGGGTGTCTATAGTATGCCTGTGATAACGTCTTTAAATAGCACAATCACCTGCCTGCCAGTAAATTAGGAAGAACTGATCCAGCTAAACTATACAGTGTATAAATATATGTACAACACCTGGGATGTATATATATCCTCTACACACTGTAACATTAACTGACTAGCCTGCCTGCCTGCTCTATCTACCTGAAAAAAATGACACTCTCTCTGTCTCTCTCTGTTCTCTGTTAACTGCCGCTACACACTACACAAGGCCGCCCTGCAGGCGGCCTTTTATAGTGTGGGGCGTGTGCTAAACCCCCTGAGCCATAATTGGCCAAAGCCACCCTGGCTTTGGCCAATTATGGCTCTCCGTTTTTTGCGCACTGTGATTGGCTAAGCATGCGAGTCATAGTGCATGCTTGGCCAATCATCAGCCAGCGATGCCGCAATAATTTATGGTCTGTGAAACGTAACTCGAATTTGTCACAAATGACCCGTTTTGTTCGTATTTCAACGAACGATCGAACATACGATGTTCGAGTCGAACATGAGTTTGACTCGAATACGAAGCTCATCCCTACTTGTAAGCAATTAGAGGGGTATTGGGGAGACATTTTTATATCCTGGCAGGGACCAGGATATAAATTTAACCAGAGCCGATCGGCTGCTCCTCTGACAGGGGGGGGTTTTTGCTGATCGATTATCAACGCAGCCCCCCTGAGGATGCCCACACTAGACCACCAGGGATGCCACCAGACCACCAGGGATGCCACCAGACCACCAGGGATGCCCACCACCAGGTATGCCACCCTAGACCACCAGGGATGCCATCAGTGCCCACATTGGATGCCAATCAGTGCCCACAATGGATGCCAACCAGTGCCCACAATGGGCATCACTGATTGGCAGGCATTGTTTGGCACTGATTGGCATCCATCAGTACAAAATATTACAGTACATCCATGCCGCCCATCTGTGTCGCCCATCTGTGTCGCCCATCCATGCCGCCTATCTGTGCCCATTCGTGCCGCCCTTCTGTGCCCATCCGTGCCGTCTATCTGTGCCGTCCATCCGTGCCACCCATCCGTGCCGCCCATCCATGCCGCCCATCCATGCCCATCCGTGCTGCCCATCTGTGCCCATACGTGCCACCTCATCTGTGCCCATACGTGCCACCTCATCTGTGCCCATATGTGCCGCCTCATCTGTGCCCATCCGTGCCGCCCCATCTGTGCCCATACGTGCCGCCCCCATCTGTGCCCATCCATGCCGCCCCATGTGTGCCCATCCGTGCTGCCCCATCTGTGCCCATCCGTGAAGGATAAAACGTACTTATTTACAAAGTTTTGTAATGGAAACAAAAAAAAAGCATTTGTTTTTCAAAATTTTCAGTCTTTTTTATTTTTTTTTAGCAGAAAATAAAAACCGCAGAGGTGATCAAATACCACCAAAAGAAAGCTATATTTGTGGGAACAAAATGATAAAAATTTAGTTTGGGTACAGTGTAGCATGACCGCGTAATTGTCATTCAAAGTGCAACAGCGCTGAAAGCTGAAAATTGGTCTGGGCAGGAAGATGTATAAGTGCCCAGTATGGAAGTGGTTAAAAAAAAAATTGGGGATATTTATTATAGCAAAAAGTACAAAATATTGTGTTTTTTTTCAAAAATGTACTTAATGTTTTATTTTATTTTTTGTTTATAGTACAAAAAATAAAAACTGCAGAGGTGATCAAATACCACAAAAAGAAAGCTCTATTTGTAGGGGAAAAAAAGGATGTAAATTTTGTTTGAGTACAGCATTGAATGACCGCGCAGTTGTTAGGTTAAGCGACGCAGTGCTGTATCGCAAAAAATGGCCTGGTCATTGAGCAGCCATATCTTCTGGGGCTGAAGTGGTTAATGTTCTCAAGATGGCATTCAATGAGCTGTTTGTATTCCTCCCATCTAATAATCCTCTATGAAAAAATAAAACAAAATGTTTAAGGTTTACTTTTACATTTACATTTTAGACAGCATGCGTTTGCGTAGAGTAACCATTTATTTTTTATTGCAGATAAAAGAGTACTTTGTCAAACATGATAGAACAAAATGGAACTTTATTCTACAATTCCTCTGGAAAACAGCTACCCTGCTTGTCTGGACTATGGTAGTTCACAGGTGAAACTTTTTTTTTGGGCCCAGTCTCAGTAATTCTAATGCCTGGGAGGATTTCTGGTCTCACTGTGCAAATGGAACTTTGACTATGATGCATCTTGCAGTCTTGATATGGATGCTCAGTCTTCAGTCTGGAAAGGGCTGCTCATCCTAGTGAGCTAGAGTTAAGGGCACGTGAGCTTTCTTTCTGAAAGTCACTTCCTATAATGCTGATAATCAGAAATATTTAGGTAGATTCACAAAGAGTTAGGCCGGCTTATCTACAGATAAGCCGACCTAACTCTGAATCTACGCCGGCGTTTGTTTAAGTGTATTCTCAAACAGAGATACACTTAAACAAAGCTAAGATAGGCCGGCTTGCACCGTTCTATCGTAGCTTGCAATGTTTCTGTTGGCCGCTAGATGGCGCTTCCATTGCGGCCGGCGTAGATTATGTAAATGAGGGGATACGCCGATTCACGAATGTACGCCAGGCCTACACCGTCGCATTACGTTGTTTCCGTAAGGGATAGGCCGATTTTGAAACTGTTATGCCGCGTACAGACGGTCGTTTTTTGTGATGAAAAAAACGACGTTTTAAATCATGAAATAAAACGATGTTTTTGAAACTTCATTTTCAAAAACGACATTGCCTACACACCATCGTTTTTTCACAATGCTCTAGCAAAGCGAGGTTACGTTCACCACTTTTTTCCATTGAAGCTCGCTTCATAACTACCTTCTGGGCATGTGCGGGTTTAAAAACGTTGTTTTAAACGTTGTTTTTTGCTACACACGGTCAATTTCTGTGCAAAAAAAAACCGACGTTTTGAAAAACGACACAAAAAATTCAAGCATGTTCGAATTTTTTTTTTGTCGTTTTTTTGAAGACATAAAACGAAGTTTCGCCCACACATGATCATTTTAAATGACGTTTTTTAAAACGTTGTTTTTTTTTCATCACAAAAAACAACCGTCTGTACGCGGCATTAGTCTTTTGGCTCTTTTAAAAATCCAATGGCTTCAGTTGTTTAAAGCGGGATTCCACCCGCAATTTTTTTTTTTTTAAGTCAGCAGCTACAAACACTGTAGCTGCTGACTTTTAATAAGGACACTTACCTGTCCTACTCGCCCACGCTGACGGCCCCCCCGATGCCGATCCCTCGATCACTGCAGGTCCCGCGCCACCATCCTCACTAAGGGAAACAGGCAGTGAAGACTTACGGCTTCACTGCCCGTTTCCTACTGTGAATGCGCGAGTTCTGTTTACTGACTCAGGTAGCGTTGAAGTCAGGTATAATTATGCAGCTAGCATTTTTGGAAGGTGTCTGTAATGGCATCCTACATATTTCTCCCAGTATAAGCTTTCATTAGGCATTTTTCACATAAAGGGGTTGAGTTGCTGGAGTAGCACTTGTTTTCTCTTATGCAGCCAACTTGCTTATTGGAGTCCTTCTTTAAAGCTTGTTTCAAGGAGAATATGATTATAAATTACAGTGGAGATTTTGGTACAGCTTTCATGATTTACAGAATTCTTGCTCAAACAGAGTATGAACTAATTCACATTTTTGCCATTAGCAACAAGGTAAGCGGACTTTTGTGGCTCTGTTAGGGTTTTAATGTGATCTATGAATCATTTTTTTGTCCAATACTTCAAGCCTGAATTAAAAGGAAGCGTTTATAATTGTAATTTTCATGAAGGTCAGGTTCTATGAAAACCATATAAACCACGCTGTACTAATGATTTCTTTAAAATTGATTTCCAGGTTGTAAAACTGCTTTCCAAAGTCTCTCCTGTTGATTAATGGTATACTTTTGTCTTATCTATAAACTCACATAATTTAAAATAATGACTACTTCATAGCCGATTGGGAGAATTTAGAAAGTTTTAAACATTTAAAAGCCGAAAGAGCATGAAATGAAGTAAAAAATGACAACAGCAATGCTTAGCAGTGAAGGACAAAACTCCTATCGCAATTCCAGCGTCCGAAAGTCTTTTATCTTACAGTGTATGATAATATAAGATTACTATTCTAGTTTCAGAAAGAGGATTTTATTCATTTTCCCTTTAGTAAATTACACACTTAGTAGATCGTTATATTACAAAGACATCATTCAGACACATAACTATTGGATATGGAAGTGTGGTGTGGCTCACTGTTCTGTGGAAGATCCAGACAGGTCCACATATACTGTGTGATGGCATATATCACAAAAACATCTTGTGCTGTAAACATTTAGTGGTTCAATTACCAAGACAAAACAACATTTTGTAACCCATATCAAAATAATAGTTTATAGTAGTTCATTGATTTCAGATTAGTTTGCTATGGGGTGCTGCACTTTACACACTGTAATGCCGCATACACACAATCGGACATTCTGACAACAAAACCGTGTTTTTTTTTCAGACTTATGTTGGCTCAAACTTGTCTTCCATACACACGGTCACACAAACGTTGTCGGAAATTCCGAACGTCAAGAACGCAGTGACGTACAACACGTACGACGAGCCCAGAAAAATTAAGTTCAATAGGCAGTGCGGCTCTTCTGCTTGATTCCGAACATGCGTGGAATTGTGTACACACGATCGGAATTTCCCACAAGAACTTTTGTTGTCGTAAAGATTGAGAACCAGCTCTCAAACATTTGTTGTCGGAAATTCCGACAGCAAATGTCCGATGGAGCATACACCCCGGGCAGATTTCTGACAAGCTCACGTCCAACATTTGTTGTTGGAAATTCCGACCATGTGCACGTGGCATTAGCGTAGTCTGCAATAAAAAAAAAGAAAATTGATAGGAGATTATTATGTCTTATTTACTAGGAAAGTTTAAAACTGTGGTGGTAAGTGTATTAAAGGATGCTTCACCGCCTAAGAGCCCATTGGACTTTCCAGGAAAATATTCAGTATTTCTGCTATACACCATGCAGATTGGACAGTAATAAGTAAAATGTATACAGGTCTTTTTTGTTTTTTTGCCATAAATGATAGGAAATACCTACCAGTATTCGACCCACCTCAGTTTGAACCTACCTTGTCCTCTACAGTATGTACATTTGTACATTTAAATTACCGTATTTGCTAGCGTATAAGACGGCTGGGCATATAAGACGACCCCCTAATTGTAAATTTTAAATGTTGGTTTTGTGGTATACTCACTGTATAAGACGACCCCCATAAGATGATCCCCTTCCGACCAGTCTGCAGCCTGCTAGATGTGTTTCACAGTATACATACAGTATACCGCGCTGAGCCAATCATGGCGAGCGATGCATTCTATTAATGTATACAAAGCCTGCTCGGATTGGCAGAGGCTGTGACATCATCAGCCCGCGCCTCTGACTCTCAAAGCCAATCTGAGCAGGCTACTATATGTAGCCTGCTCGGATTGACAGAGGTTGTTCCTCCAATCCGAGCAGGCTCTGTATTCATTAATAGAATACATCGCTTGCTGGGATTGGCTCAGCGGTGTATACTGTATGTATGCAGTATTACCGAACATTCGCAGAGCATCCAGAGGGCTGACATCCAGCACCCGGCGTATAAGACGACCCCCGCATTTTGGACGTTTTTTTTTTAGGGTAAAAGGTTGTCTTATACACCGGAAAATACGGTATTCTTTTGCAACAGAACAATTTATTGGTTATAATGAGACAAACCTTTACAAATAATGTTATCAGTAAAATTATTAGTAGGTGAATTTCCAAGTAGTCATAATCGTACATATATTCCATGGTTTGAAATGGCCAGTTTTGACGGTTTTGGCTCACTATCTGCTTAAAATAAATATTGCTCAAAGCACAATAACCACATACAGTAAATGATAGATCAGACTTGTTGGAAACAACATTCTCTATTGTTTTCCAGTTTATATATCAGTACTTTGTATCAGTACTTTGTCAGTACACTGAAAGAATTTTCATAAACATTATATCAGTGCTCTTTGGGAGGAACCTAAACTTTTTGTTCCATATATTTCCCTTTTCCTTTGTGCTAAGTGGGAGAGTCTACTCGCTACAGTGACAAGACAGGTCATTGTGTTGCGATAGGAAAATAAGGGGTGGGAAAAACAGTGAGCAAAACAGGAAATTTTATTTTTGTGGGGGTAAATTGTACAGACTATGCCCAGTTGCCATGGTTACAAAGAAGCAACATTCTTTGTTTTTGCCCTTTAACAAAAGTGAAAAAAAGGCTAAAGACAAATATTTGTATAACAGATATAAATGTTACGTCAATTAAAAAAAATTAACGTAAAGACCCTTTTCCTATGCCAGATGTCTGCTTAGATACCAGTCATTTGTTAAAATTCAATTGCTCGTGGAAATGTGGAAGAGATTTAAATTGGCAATTAAGCTCTGGTAATATCCTGGTATTTTTGTGATTAAATGACAATAAAAATCATCAACTCCTGCCCTCCAGTACCTCCATATAAAAATACGGAACATATTATCATGTATAACATATTTGGAATCCATTTTTAAAGCCGAATTTCCGATAGTAATGAAAAAATCCTTTGCTTGGCACCTTAAAAAAAAAACTCTTGCTGTAATAGTTTTGATCTGGCGCTGTGCCTCACATAAAGTCCTCTTCATCAGTAGAGGCAGCTCCTCTGCTAGCTTGAATGATGGTCAGCATCATTCACCCCACTCCCTGTGAGCCCAAAACCGTACTCCTGGGGGTGCGTCATCATGCTGGCCTGGACTTAAAGTACTCCAGCACAGAATCAGTAATGCTCACTCATCATGTAAGTGACATTCTGTGCAGCAGTAAGAAATGCCCACTGCTGCCTGAGCAGAAGGGGAAAGACCAGTGATATCATCCCTAGACCAGCCAAAAGACACTTCAAATTAGGAGAGGTATTTGGAGAATTTTTAAACCATATGTGTGAATGTGGTGTTTTGGAGAACAGTTAATTGGTAATTTTCCATAATAGCATGGAAGAGTAAGAGCAGAAAAAGAGCGAGTGGTCCACAAAATCTACCCCTTTTTAGCCTATTTGTCTCAGTATAGACATGTGTTTATCACAAGCATGCTTGAAATTCATTAGCTCACTACCTTTTTAGAAGTATGTTGCAAGCATCAACTATTCTTTCAGTAAAATAATTATTTTTAAGGTTAGTTTTGAATTTTCCTTTTGCTAATTTGAACTCATGCCCTGTGTGTTCTTGATCTCAGCTTCACACTAAAAATGACTCAGCTGACAAGTCAAATACAAGTAAAACAAACATGAGATTGTTATGTTATTGAATGCCATGAGCAACATACCTTTCCTGTCCTCAGGTTTATAAATCAAACCTAGTGTGTGAAAAATCTATAAAGAGGTTTAATTAAACACAAAACTATCTAACTGAATATGCACAGATAGTTTTTCTTCTTGCTTTACACGGAAGTATTTTAGTTCGTTTTATTCCACAAAATATACTAACTTGTGTAACTGTTGAGCCAGTTTTCCACAAATTAGATAGGTAGTTCTGATTAAATGCCATTTTTTTGCTTGGCTTTAAGGGTGTCCAGAAATGGCCCTATCTTAACCCTAATTCGGTGTCTAAGGCCCCGTACACACGACCGAACATGTCTGCTGAACATGTCTGTTTCAGCGGACATGTTCGGTCGTCTGTACGTCTGACCGGACAATTTTCCGGCGGATCGTACAGGTTTCCAGCGGACAAATGTTTCTTAGCATGCTAAGAAACATGTCCGCTGGAAGCCTGTCCGTCGGACATGTTCGGTCGTCTGTACAGACTCACTGGACATGCCTGCTCGGCCGAAAGCCCTCGCATGCGTCGAAGTGATTCGACGCATGCGTGGAAGCATTGACTTTCCAGGGTCGCGCATGTCGCCGCGTCATCGTCGCAGCGACGGCGTGGCCACGTCACCGCGTATCGTGCCCGCACGGATTTCTGTTTCATGGTGTGTACAACCATCAGACAGAAATCTCAGAGCGGACATGTCTGATGAAAACGGTCCGGCGGACCGTTTTCATCGGACAGTCCGTCCGTGTGTACGAGGCCTTAGTGCAATGCTCATGTTACAATTATGCTGTCTGCCCTAAAGGGTGATGATGGGTACTTTAACATCAGAACTACTTATTCCTAGCAGAGCTTATATTATATATTATAACCTAAATTCAATCTTCTCAAAAAACAGTCCCTAACACCCCAAACCCACCTCCCCACTTTCAGTGTTTTTTTTTTATTTATTTGTCAATGTTTTACTCACCTAAGTCCCTCTCTGGCTATGTTTCTCAGTGTGAAGGACCTGGCATGGACTCATTTTACTGACATCACTGCTGCAGCATCCTTTTGTAAATCCTTGGAGAATATTATCACTAGAATGCCAATAGGCCTTGTCCTTGTTAAGCAGGCAGTGACATGAAAACCAAAGGGTGTCACTGACCTCAGATTTTGGTGAGAAATTGTAGCATTTGGGTAGGTTTTTTCCTCTCTATGTTAGAATGGAAGGTAAGGTGGAGGTGGTATGTAGGACAGGTAGCAGATTGGGGAGTGTCATGGACCTTGGAATGCGGAAGTGTTTCTCCTTGAAATCAGTTACACAGTGGGGGGTCTTCTGCCCTGTCTTAAGGCTAACACCCCCCCCTCCAGACGGCTCAATGGTCTGGAGGAAAAGCATTGTTCTGTGTCTGGCTGTTTGTGTACTTTGATTGCCCCCTGGGGCTTCTGTCTCATTACACATATCAGTCCTCCTATTCAAGCTATCGGACCAATCCTTGCTGACCGGGTTTCAAGTCCTCATTTGCATGGCTAAGAGGACCTAATTGAGAACTGCAATGTATTTACAATTGACCAATAGAAAAGTGGTTGTTGGGGGCGGGGTGTTCGAACTGCTGTATAAAAGTGTGTTGTGTGCATCCATTAAAAGAGTTTCCTGTTTGAACTTACATACAGCCTGCCTGGTGTTTGTTCTGATGGATTTCGAACGGCACATAGTTGTAGTTCGGATCCTGGAGCCTTTAATGACCGAACCATCAGACGTCGCGATCCGCAATCTGATTCAACAGCAGCAGAGAAGTTTCGGGAGAGTGAAAGGGGTCTCGTTACAGGGAGTAGCATTAAAGGGAGATGTCTTCAATGCAGCAATGTATGCTGCATCTTCTTGTTGGGAAGATCACACCATAAATTCTAACCTTAGAAGACATAACCTCATTGGGTGAAATGAATCGTCAAAATTTTAGAGTCTATGGGCAGCTTAGGTAAGAGAAAATGTCCTTATGTATGTGTGGTTGTAAAAAATGTAAATTAAAAAGAAAATAAGCAAACAATAGTCCAATTAACATGAGTTATGTTGATGCTTTGGTTCATGAATAGCTGAAAGAACAAACACATGGCAAGTCTTCAGGTCTTTGAGCACCGAGCTTTCCTCTGCTATGAATTTTAATAATTTGTTTTATAGATAATCACACCATCTGCTACCATTGTACTGAAGACCTGCTTATAGAAATGCACTTGACAGGAACATGCAGTCAGCCCAAAAAAGTAGACACAATGAATGCAAATTTATGAATGAATTTACTGATGTGCAACTTTTTATAGGTGCATGTTTCCATACACTGAAAATGAGAATCATTGGGATGCTTACTTAAGATCAGAACTGATATTTGCCTTTTTTTTAAGGTCCATCCTGACCATTTTGTCTATTTTTAGGTTGCTCTGAGTTGCTATGGGGAAGTGCACTTATTTCCATATGATTTCTGCATAGATTCAAATAATAAGCAAAGGGTGCAAATTCAGTTTTACAAAATCGTAACATTGTTCACACCTGCATAACAGTGAGCTAGTAATAAGTTTAAAGAACATATCAGGAAATACATTTTCTAAGAAAGCACAAACTATCTACTTTCTGGATAACATCCTGTTCATTTACAGAATTCAATGTGGATCATACTTTTAACACCATGCAGCCGATTTGTCTCAGGGATTCAAGTCTTCTGCACTTCCATTTTGGCTTTGGGTTCCATACTGTGAGTTTTCCTATTGCAGTGCATTTATGCCTGCATTACATATTCTAGACACTCCTGGTTTCTATAACCTGATGAGAGAACCAATGTCCATCAACTGGCAACTCTGAAGCTGTACCTACTCTATTGCATGTCTGCATTTTACTCCGTTGGAATACTGCTCTGCGGCCCAGTCTCCGAAGGGAGGGGATCATGCTCTGCTTCAGTATGTTACAGTACATGTTAGTATTCATGGTTCCCTCAATGAACTGTAGCTCCCCAGTGCCGGCAGCACTCATGCAGTCCCACCACCATGCTTGAGTGTAGGCAAAACACACTTGTCTTTGTACTCTTCACCTGGTTTCCACTACACACGATTGACGCCATCTGAACCAAATAAGTTTATCTTGGTCTCATCAGACCGCAGGGCATGGTTCCAGTAATCCATGCCCTTAGTCTGCTTGTCTTCAGCAAATTGTTGGCGGGCTTTCTTGTGCATTATCTTTAGAAGAGGTTTCCTTTTGGGATGACAGCCATGCAGACCATTTTTATGCAGTGTGCAGCGTATGATCTGAGCACTGAGAGGCTGACCCACCCCAAAGACAACTGTTGAATATGATGCTGAGCATGTGCACTCAACTTCTTCGGTCAACCATGGCAAGGCCTGTTTTGAGTGGAACCTGTCCTGTTAAACCGCTGTATGGTCTTGGCCACTGTTCTGCAGCTCAGTTTCAGGGTCCTGGCAAACTTCTTATAGTCTAGGCCATCTTTATGTAGAGCAGCAATTCTTTTTTTCAGATCCTCAGAGTTTTTTGCCATCAGGTGCCATGCTGAACTTCCAGTGACCATTATGAGAGATCGAGAGCGATAACACCAAATTTAACACTCCTGCTCCCCATTCACACCTGAAAACTTGTAACACTAACGAGTCACACATGACATTGGGGAGGGAAAATGGCTAATTAGGCCCAATTTGAACATTACACTAAGGGTTGTACTCACTTTGTTGCCAGCGGTTTAGACATTAATGGCTGTGTTGAGTTATTTTGAGGGGACAGCAAATTTACACTGTTATAAAAGCTGTACACTCACTACTTTACATTGTAGCAAAGTGTAATTTCTTCAGTGTTGTCACATTAAAAGGTATAATAAAATATTTACGAAGAATACTTTGTATATAGAAAAACTGTACTTGTGATCTATAAAGGCTTACTTGCTGATATCTACTTCAGAAATCATATTGCTTGGCTGTTCAGCTAAATCATTGGTATTAGTACTTTTTGACTAGACAGACCATTACAAGGTCATAGATTAGAAGACGTCACACTAATTTTCCTGATCAAGATGTTTGTTCTAAGTCAGGGGTCTCCAAACTTTCTAAACAAAGGCCCAGTTTACTGTCCTTCAGACTTTAGGTGGACCAGACTAGGGCCGGTGAGAATACAAAATGTCCTGGTGTCAAGCAGCAGTAAACAATACCCTATCTTTGGTGTCAGTAGGAGGACTAGTGCCCCATCACTGTTGTCAGTGGAAGGAATAGTGCTCTATTTTTGGTGTCAATTGGAGGAATAGTGCCCAATTGTTGGTGTCAATGGATGGAAATGTGCCACATTGTTGGTATCAGTGGGAGGAATTGTGCCCTTTCATTGGTGTCAGTAGGAGGAATAGTGCCACATTGTTGGTGTCAATAGATGAAATTGTGCCCCATTGTTGGTATCAGTGGGAGAAATTGTGTCCCATCGATTGTGTCAGTAGGAGGAACAGTGCCCCATTGTTGGTGTCAGCAACATGACGTATGCCCCATTTTGGTATCATTGGATGGAATAGTGTCCCAAAGGCCATTGTCCCAAAGTCATTAAAGTGTAACCACTTTAAAAAAAAAAAATTCCCTTTGGTTGATCATTGTACATTACAAGGATTTGAACAAACTCTGTTGAAGATTCAAAATTTTCTGTTCTTAAAAAATTGCTATATGTTTGACCATGTCATTTCTGATACCCGAATGGGAGGGTCTGTGTTATTTATAATTGCCTTATGCAATCTCAGTGTTTTAATATGGAATGTCTACATTCTTTCAATAGACAGGCCTTAGGAGGTTTGCCACCAAAAACAAAATACCGATTGCAGGGGATGCCTAAAGTTTTTCTTGGATCTTCCTGCAATCTTCTGAGAAAATCAGTAAACTAATCTGAAAAAGGAAATTACATTTCTGGTAGTATTCTGTATGCCAACAGTGTACAGAATCCCTCCAGGTTACCATATTGCATTGAATTTTTTCACAGTATTGGAAAATTACAACTACTGCAGGTTGAAATGGAAAAGTAATTTTGTATTAGCATTAAATTCCAAAATGACTTGTAAAGCAATTTTTTATGCTACAATATTTTTTAATGAAAGTAGAATTTCCCTTTAAATTGATTGTAAAGCTTTGTTTTTTTTTTAAATAAAAAACATGTTCCACTGTTCAGTTCGTTTTGCACAGAGTGGCCCCAATACGCGACTTCTGTGGTCTCTCGACAGTGCTCGTAGCTCCTCCCCCACTTCAGATTCAGATTCCCCCTGCCAGAAGTTTTTTCAACTTAATGCATAAGATGGATTAAGGTGAAAAAACATGGGGGTTTACAACCCCTTTAACTCAGATATAGAAGCCAGAGACAGCTTGGTGACTATTTGTTTTAGGAAAAATAACAGCAACTGCAACCCTGCTATTTTTCTCTGTACAAGTTGCCTTTTAGATTGCTCTTTCTTTGAAAATAATCTGAAGGCTTCCGCACTTAGGTCAACTTGTAATGCCCAGGTTGTGCACAAGCAAAGTATACTTTAGACAGAATGTTTACAGGTTAACAGAACGTGGAAACAACAGAAATACAATTTCCACATTTCCAGCATTTACACATAAGCACGTCTTGATCCTCACCACTACCACAAAATAATTTGGTGGGGTCTACTTTTTTGATGTATGATTTTTTTAAACATATTTACTAAAACTGACTATTGTTCTTCTCATAAAATAATTGTTTACTGTGTTATACTGTACACTGATATCTGTAGGCAACAGAACAATATGCTTGATAAAATAATTAATTGTAGTCAATACCTTTCCAATTTGCTACACAAAAATAGGTTTAATTCTGATGAAAGTCTTCTCTTTACTAACCAATGTTTCATGTCTTTCATGTATCTTGATGTCTTTTTTTTTATCTGGCTTTCAAACATGTTGCTATGCTGTATCTAATTTGCACTGGTGCAGATATGGTTGTTTGACAATAAGAAATACTTTGAAGTATAAAATGGAACACCTGTTTTTTTCCAAATGACAGCTAGTATAAATAGTGTATTTTGGCTGGCTGGAAGGCGCAAAAATATCATTTTAAAGCAATCCTCATGAATTTTATATTACACATTTATGATCCAGTAATGTTCTATTTTGTCATGAAAACCCGTACCCTGGCTTCAAATATTTGTATGTGTTTGTATGGATCTGTGTAAGTTATATCTTTTACACAGCAGCAACAGAGTTTTATAGAACCGGCTCCAGCCCCCCTTTTTACTTACGCTGTTGAAGACTCGGCTCTAATCCCTTGCCAATACATTGCCATGGTAACCAGCTACCTGCACACCTGCCTCACAGTTACAAGGAGAATAGAGAATAGAAACCGGTCGCACTTAACACTGAAATGGATAATAAAAATCCAAGAAAATATTAATATTTCATACATATGTATAGCTTTTAGCCAAGGCTTCTTTTTTTGCCTCGGCAATGAAAGGATTCTCGTCCTGCTCAGTGTTGTTTGCCTTATTATAAAGTCTTCAGTAATAATACACAATAGGTTTCCATGCATTATGGGGAAGCATAGAAGTTAAAATGAGGATTGATTTTAATAATATGTAAAAAGATGCTGAGGACATTTCCTTGCTATTACATATCTCTGTAGTGTTCTTAAAATTTCATAGTTATCTCCTCAGCACAGAAACGCTGAGAAGTGTAACCAAAATGAAAAATGTGAGCCTGCTTAATTACTGCGCTATATTTAAATTATACATTATGTGCTGGATAAAAATAAAGATGCCATACTACCTGCAGTAGCTTATCTTTATCTTGTGAATTGATTAAATGTGTTACATTGGATATTATCCAGGCACAGTAAGAAAAGAAAAGATCCGGAGTTTCCATAGTTATACCAGGCGTCTTCTTTTGAATTTAGTTAATGACTCACACTTCTCATGCAAAGGTTTTCTCTATTTTTATATGCTAAATTGAACATTGTCTGTAATTAATCATGCACAATATTTTGAGACTTAACTGGCTCTTTGAGTGTATTACAGGCATATCACTTAAATGCAAAACACATGGGAGTTTAAATTCCACATATATTTGATGAATATTCTGCCACTGCATCACATTATAATAATATTAATAATAAAAAAAACTCATCTATGAAACTTCCTCAGTGCCACTGAATGTAAATCAAAAGTGTTATCAGAGAAGGTAAATTGTGCACCAGACAAGTTCACTTTTGGTTTTGAAAACTGATGGTACTCTGAGGAGGCAAGATCAGGTGAATAGGGGGAATGTTGAAGCACTTCAATCCTACATTAATGGAAGACAGACAACTAACTGTAAATGCATGACCAGGAACATTATATTCACTAAATAACACCCTTTTGGTCAACTTTCTCATTGTTTGCCTTTCAAATTCTGTCAAAGATTCACTAGCAGATTAGGATAATATATTTGCCCCTTGGAAGCTTCATCAACTACAACCATCGTCTTTACAAAAGTGCTGCCTCTAATTTTCAAGAAAAACAGCCAGACTTCATCTTCTTTAGAATGGATGAACCAACATGCTTGCACCATTTTGACTTTGGCAGTGAAAACATGACAACTGTAAGGCCTCGTACACACAACCGTTTTCCTCGACAGAATCTATCAAGAAACTTGGTGGCAGTGCTTTTTTTGAGAGGAAAATGGTCGTGTGTATGTTTTTCGTCGAGAAAACTGTCGTGGAACTTGACGAGAAAAAAAGAGAACAAGTTCTCTTTTTCCTCGTCGGGAGTCTCAATTTCCTCGTTGTGTTTCTCGTCGGGCTGGTTTACGACGAGAAACACGTTTGTGTGTATGCTTAGAAACCCGCGCATTCTCAGAATAAAGTATGAGATGGGAGCGTGCCTTCGGTAAAGGTAGCGTTCGTAATGGAGATAGCACATTCGTCACGCTGTAACAGACTGAAAAGCGTGAATCGTCTCTCACCAAACTTTTACTTAATACGCTGTAACATGAGATTAGCAAAAGCAGCCCCAAGGGTGGCGCCAGTGGAATCAAACTTTCCCCTTTATAGTGCCATCGTACGTGTTGTACGTCACCGTGTTTGAGAACGACGAGATTTTGTCTTGACAGAGTGTACGCAAAGAAAGCTTGTCAAGATTCTCGACAAGCCTAACAAGGAACTCGCCGAGGAAAACGATGTTTCTTTTACGACGAGTTCCTCGGTCGTGTTTACGAGGCCTAAGTGTAAATGGACCCTAAATGAAATTACAGACTAAAGACACAATCCAGAACTCTGTCCTTTCTTTTAGTCTTTCTTTCAGTCTTACCTGTTTCTGTGTGTGTTTTCATGCTTGTTTTTATAATTGTTCAGTTATTTTTTTTACTTTGATAGCATAGAACTTTAGATTAAACCAAGTGTTCTAGAACTTGAATATTTTTCTTTTGATTATACATTTTGTTTAATCTTTGCAATAGTATGAAGATCATTCTTTCCTTGTCAAGTTATTACTTACATTATTATTACCAGTTCAAATATTAAAAGGTTGTGTGTGTTAAGGCATCAACATTTACTGATGTAGCACCCTCCTAACGTAGGATGCTAGGAAAATTTAGTTTTTGGCTCCTTCTGTAATCAAGGAATCAGTGATTGCTTGCTTTGATCGGTTTAAGGTTTCACAGACTGGGAGTCTGACTGGCTTCCCCTGCCTAGTTTCCAGAATATGGGTCTGGAAGGGTCAAATGACTAGTCTGAATATTTATCATGCCCTAGCCACACATTGATCAGCTGTTTGGGATGCTGGTTTTCCAGCATTCCTGTTCGACCGAATATGCTTGTCAGACAGGCTGCTGTAAGGAGCAGAACAAATGTTGATGGCCACACACTCTGGATGGACGTCAAAGCTTTATTATGGCATATCAAACAATAAAATCATGACAGCACTGTGAGCATATGGAGATAAATATTAACGTGTTTCACTCAGATGACAGCGCTTACTCATAACATTGGTGTTATGAGTATGTGCCGTCATCTACTTAAAAAGCTTTGACATTCATCTGGAGTGTGTGACCATCAAAAATGTTTCTGTTCCCGCTGATCTCGGAGGCGAGCCGGATGGGCACCTCCATTTTGGATGCTATACAAGGTGTGGATTGCCGACACCGTGAGCGTTGCTCTCTTATCATTAGACAGATTTCTGTTGAACCAGCCGATACCCGCTGATATTCAACCCTGTGTGTACAAACCTTAAAGCTGAGCTTTCTGATTTTTTGGGGAAAATCTGCAAAATGTTCTTTAGATTTCTAGATATAAATTAATTTCAACAATAGATTGTAAACAATGGATTTACAGCAATGGAATAGAGATGCTTGCAAATGTACACATTGGAGACTATTTCCTGAGTCCTGGAGAATTTATTTGGGTACATGTTGTGAACTGAGCATGATGACATTTTTTCTTTGGATTTTGTAATATCACTGTGTAAAGGGCAGAGATGTGTAGTGATTCATAGTAATCAGTCAAAAGGTGTATAGGGTATAATGGCAATGAGAAATAACTGCATTTAAATGCCATGGTTTGAAGAGGGATTGATGTCATGTCAGTGCATACCATATTTTTGATCTTTTGATAGAAAATAAAGAGGCAACAAGATAAACCAGAACTATGACTCATAACTTGCAAGATTTTTTGTGATACACACAGTGGAATGCATGTTTGGTCCAAAACTGATCTGAAGATGGTTGAGTTATATGCAAGCTCACTTGGCTTGGCTAGCTCATGCATGGCAGATTTATCTAACATATTACCTATTTTTTAGAAGTGTCTGAAGTGCATACTGCTTCTGAGGCTGGTAGCTCCTGTAATCCTCAGTATAGCAATGCTCAAAGTGGTAGAGGAAGGGTGAGTCCATGAATCAATCATTGCCTGGACCAGTAGTAAGTATGCATTAATATAAATAAAAAGAGTATTGTACAAAATGTAATTTCTTTCAAGGATAAAAAGGTGGATGCACAGGGATAGTCACATGATATAGACTGAGATATTAATATGTTAATGCAGTGACACAATGCAATGTGGTTGCATGTTTGCAATCATATCATATCACATTAGCTACTCCATCAGAATTAACACAGGCCTGTCTTTTACCTAGGTCCTTTATTTCAGTGTTTCTCAACCAAGGTGCTGTCTAGGTTCCCCTAGTGTGCTGTGAGCACTGGTTTCCCTGGGATACCTCAAGCACTGAATCAGTGTCATCAGTTACCTTGGTACCAGACCAGCTGCCAGCACTATAACAACCAATGATGTTCTAGGGCCAGCACACATGACGTCATTGACTGCTATGGTGATAGAGGCTAGCTGGCTTCCTTGATCCAGTGTTCACGGTACTCTGTGATGGTGGGTCTCTGATGTGAAGGCAGTTGCATGCATTGCCCCAGGCTTGGATTTCCCATTGATAAATAAGATTTATGTTTTTTACATTTAAGACTGGGGTGCCTCAAAATTTTGCATACTTTTAAAAGGTGTTCAAACTAACAAAAGGTTGAGAAACACTGATCTAGGTTACTTATTCCACAGCACTGTGTGGTTAAGAGGTAGCCACGATATCACTGGGGTTGCAAGATACACCCAGCAACCCCTTTTATATCTAAACCAGTTTGAGAACCTAGAGTGAACAGGGTATGGATTTCATAAGTTAAAGTCCTAGCAGTCACCTGTGAGGCTAAAATAGAAGACAGTGCCTTGGCACAACAATTTATCAAAAAGTTAGGCGCAGCACAGGTAGAGAGGTAAAGTCCAACTAGACCTCTGTGAGTGCAGGTAGGGATAGGGAGCTCATCCTAACGACAAGCTGCAGCAATGTCAAAGGAAAATATTAATAAGCCGCACATGATCAAGAAGGCTCTTGTGCATGAAGTGAGATGAATGGCAACCTCTGCTTTTTAGACATGTGTACAGAAATTTTTTTTGTTTTTTTTTGTTCTGTTTCGTATCGTTCCGTAGGTTCGTTCCCGTTCGTTTTTCGTAAGACGCCCGTTTTCCTGTTCGTTCCTGTTCGTTTTTCGTACGACGCGATTTTTTCGTATTCCGATCGTTTCGTATTTTGGTTACTGTTTTATTTTCGTACATGCGGGATGGTTCGTTATTCTATTTAATTCATGTTCGTTACTTGTTAGACAATAATTTTCGTGAATTTTCGTCATTTTGTACTTTCGTAAATATATCGCGGGATTCGCGGCACTTTCAACACGCGGCTCATCCATATTAACTATTGTTAAGCCCCATACACTTGGTCAGACTTTTTTAACAACAAACATAAAAACGATTGTTTTACCGAACGTTCGTTCGTTTTTAAACTCCATCAGAAAACCATTTTTGGGTTCCAGGTTCAAAAGTCTAGCCAACTGATCTCTCCCTTCAGACGAAAATCCACAGAAAAGTTTATTTGGCTTTACTGTACTACTCAGCACAAAAGAGAAGCTGCTTCACTAACTAACTACACTCACGGCCCATTCAAAAAAACGAAAATGACATCTTATAACAAAAGATTTGCATTCTGTATTTTGAAACCAAATTACAAACAGGAAAAAGGAATTCAGAATACAGAATACAAATCTTTTGTTATAAGATGTCATATGAACATACAAACAGAAAAAAGAATCAAACAAAATACAGAATGAAAATCTTTTGTTATAGATGTCATATAAACATACGACTGAAAATCAAAATACGAACAGAACAAGGATTCAAACAAAATAAAGAATGCAAATCTTTTGTTATAGATGTCATATTCGTTCTTTTGCCGTTTTCGTCGGATCGTTCGTTCGTATTTGCGGTTGTTCGTTATGCGACTCATTCGTAATCCTGTCGTTTTCGTATTTTGGTGCTTACATTTTTTCGTATGTACACATTATTCTGCGGGTACGAAAATGAACATTTTCGTACGAAAATAACATTCGTACGAACGGGAATGCACATATCTACTGCTTTTGCAGTTTCTGCTTTTGCAGTTGCGTCCTGTGCGCTTGTATCTGTTTGTCACGCGTTCCTCGCAGGTAGTGCTGGATTTGCGAGTGCTTTCTTTTGGAGTGTGTTCTTGACTGACCAGCCGGCCGGTTTGAAGCCATGACGGAGCAGCAGCGTCAATTTTCGCGAGTTGGTGCTGTTTATGGGATGGCTGCTGGATATGTTCATCATTCCAGTACTTTGGCCAGAAACAGGGGGCGGAGGCGTTTCTGGACCAAGAATCGGTTGCGCCAGCGTGACCAGTTCTCACATATGCCTCTGCTTAGGGAACTCCAGGAGAATAATCCTAATGACTATAGGAACTTTCTCCGCATGACGGACCCCGTATTAAACCGTCTGCTGGATCTTCTGTCCCCCTATATCACGAGGCAGGACACTGTGATGCGCCAAGCCATCACGGCCGAGCAGAGGCTTATTGCCACGTTGCGGTACCTGGCGACTGGGAGGAGCCTGCAGGACCTCAAGTTCTCGACAGGCATCTCTCCGCAGGCGCTTGGGGTCATCATACCGGACACGTGTGCTGCCATCATCAAAGTTCTGCAGGAGGAGTATATTAAGGTAAGTTTCCTCCTTTTACCCTCAAAATCTGGCTGTAATAATGGGGGCAACTAACCTTTTTTTTTATTTCCCAGATATGCTGTGTGTTTATTAACTAACGTTCCCTTTTCTCCCTATGCATGTTGGTATAAGCTGTCCATGTTTTTTTCTTGGCCTACCTGCATATTTGTCCCTTACCCAATATTAACCTGTCCAGCATGCTATCCTAGGGACAAACCCACCTTGCCAATTTTTAAAACAGGAGTTTTTGGTTTTTGTGTTCCAACCCCCCCCCCCCCCCCCTTAAAACTTTTTTTAGTCCCCATCAGAGGGCTGTGGAGTCTCTTAATTAAGTGTCCCTATATATTTCATTACCCAAATTCTCCCTGCACATTTTCGAAATGCAATTTTAAGACTGTGAAGTAGCACAAGGATGCTTGTAGGATTATGTTTTCAATGTTTATGTGCCAAAGTACTAAATCTCTTTATTTGTTTGTCCCCACAGCTACCCTCCACACCACAGAAATATTCACAGAACTAATAAATAATTAGACCATTGGACTTTATACAGTTGTTTGTCATTAATGCTTTTTTTCTTTTTATCTGTCTTCCTGGTTCTCAAACTAACTTCTGCACTTATAGTGCAACATTTAGTTCTCCACTTTTAGTAAATAACCACATTTGCACATTATTCACTCATCTACAAACAGGGTATTGAGTCTAGAAATAAAAAGCCACTCATATTTTCAAATTTTGAGGTCAAGCTTTTTATTTTCTGCTTGTTCATGACCACACCAATTTTTTTTTTTTTTAAAGTACTCCCTGCTTTTTGACTTAGGAGTCTACAATATTTTTAGTTTTTTTTTTATTAATTTTTTATTTTATTTACCAAAAAATATTCTCAAGAATATACATTTTTAAACAAGTTCACATTTTTGGTTATCAAATATAGTTCTATTTCTTTTTTACATAGATATATATATATATATATAATGTCGTAAAACTTTGGCCAATAAACTCAAAAAATAGAGAGATATATAGATAATATTTTTTTTGTGGGGTGTTTACTGCCATTTATTTTGTGTTTTTTGGCAGTTTTTTTTCGCCCCAAATTTTTTTTTTTTTTTGGACCTTTTGTTTCCAAAAAAAATAATTTATATTTTTGTGAAATATTTTGTTTCGATTTTTCGAAATGTTATCTTTTTCTATTTTTTCACAAATATATATTTTTTGGGTTTGTTCTTATTTTTTTTTGGAAAATATTTTTTTGTCTTTTTTTTTTTTAAATACGATTATATTTGTTTTTGATTTTGGTGTCAAATCTCGACTTCCAGAAATTTTGGCTTTTTTAAGATATATAATTATATATATATATATATTTTTGTTTGGTGTTTATTCTTTGATTATTTATGGTATAAACTTTAGAGTATCCAAAAATTAACAAAATGGACAAACAAAAGAACTTAAACCTTATAAAAATATAAGAATTCACAACAGCAGTCAGTCATGGTGTGCTTTCACACTGGAACACGCCAACATTTGAAGATGCACACATTCAGTGAAAACTCGCCAAATGTCATTGGTTCAACAAACAAATGGCCACATGTGCTATCTGACATCATGGGTGATCAATGTCTGTGTTTTGTGGGAGCAAACCCTTCCTCTCAACTACTTGAGGATGGAGGAGGGGGTTGGACCCACAAAGCACAGACACTAGATATTCTGTGATGGCAGATAGCACATGTTGGCACACTGTGTGTGCATCTTCAAATTTTGGCGTATTCATTATTAAAAAAGTAAAAATGGTTGTGGGGGCGGGGGATGGGCGGGGGGTGTTTCAGTCTTTGACACGGCCCATCATGTCAATAATATTTTTAAAATTAGATTTGATGACCATCATTCTTTGCCGCATATTGTCCATTTCCGTGCTGCACTCCAAAAGGACATTTGTTACATTCTGTTCCATGACAACCATCCTTTCACGCATATTGTGCATTTCAGTGCTGCACTCCATTACCTGCTGAATAATTATAGCAGCACTTGCACGCGAAAAAATTGCTACACCATCTTCATCCCCTAAAAAAAAAAAAAAATGGGCAATCAAAACTAAAATATTTGATGAGGCCTATCTACATATGTTTTGCCAAATAAAGCTGGGGTGACACTGACCTGATGGTCTTCTCCTTTCCACCTCCACAACTTCGCCATCTTCGATCACTCCTCCTTCTTCCACCACTTCCCCATCATCTTCCACGACTCCTCCTTCTTCAACCACCTCCCCATCATCTTCCACGACTCCTCCTTCTTCAACCACTTCCCCATCATCATCGACTCCTCCTTCATCCATCAATCCACCTTCTTTTAATTCGCCAAATTCTTCTTCCGCAACTTGCCCTTCATCTGCTATAAATTCTAAGTCCAAAATTACTTCTTCTCTCCTCCTCTCTTCCTTCCTCCTTTCTTACTTCCTCCTCTCCTTCCACATCCTTTTCTCCTTCCACATCCTCCTCTCCTTCCACATCCTCTTCTCCTTCCACATCCTCTTCTCCTTCCACATCCTCCTCTCCTTCCACATCCTCTTCTCCTTCCACATCCTCTTCTCCTTCCACATCCTCTTCTCCTTCCACATCCTCCTCCTCCTCCACATGGCGAGATGGAAGATTTTGGCCTTGTCTGGCCCTCTCTGCCTCCTCCAAATGCTGGCGACTTCTTTCCCCTAAATAACACAAAACAAAAGGTATACTCATCAGCACACAGATATTGGAGAGCAGAAATCGCATACATTGCTTAGAAAAGGCTTTCATTTATTTAGTTTTATCTTTCACCAAACCTACATTTTTGACAGACTTCTATGGCAAGCTCTGATCCTGCCCCTTTTTAGCAAAGTGACACACATGGATGTCCCCCCTAAACTGTATTTCTGGGAGACCCTACCAAAAACGTTTATTTTGGGAGACACAGGTGCTCTGCATTGCAGATAAGAAAACATCTGCTTTATTAGCACTGTTTTTAGAAAGAATCCTGTTTGCCTTTCACATTCTCTTAATTTGATTTTTATAAACTAGCTTTTACACAATGTTTACAAACAAAGTTTTTGGCCAGTGAGCCATGTCCATGTGTGTTGTTCCTGGAATAACCTTGCATTTCTGAGAAACGATGTGATGTTACGCGGTTTACTAAGAACACTCTTTGTAAATAGGTAGGTATTTACGTTAGAAATAAAAAATGACAACATGTCTTCAAAAGTACAAGCAGGCCAAGGAGGCAGATGGTGAAATATACATGGCAACACATTCTTGCAGACAATCCCCCCCTCCAACCCCAAAACAATTTAATGACTTTTACGCAGAATTTTAAGGATCTTCTTCATCTGATGTGGCTCCCTCAATTTTAAGTCGGACCAGCGTTTCCTCAGCTGTTCTTTGGACCTGGTGATCCCAAACATCCTCTGCATTCTACTCGCCACCTTGTCCATAATGTGTGCCTTTCGGCGGTTAGGGGTCTTGTATGGCCCTAATTCACCATCATAGTCCTTCCTCCGCATGATGGAAACTAACTCCACCATTTCCTCAAACCGCATATTAGTGGCTTTGTATCTTCTTTGCCTGGATCGGGACGTCCCTGCCTCTGTCCCTTCACTTGCGGCCTGAGAGCATCGTGCCCGCTCGTGTGACATCGCCATCTTTCCTTTCCCACAGAGATTATGGGCGGGGAAAAGAGGAAATGTTCCGCCATGGGCGGAGACGAGGGCGGCGTTTTATACATACGCGGAGTGTAGAGAATGCAAACAACATGTTTACGTAGGTTACGCGGAGAATATTCGAGCGCATCCAGAACATACACAGTTAACGCCATATTTCCGAAACACATTGATTAGGGGCATGGCAAAGCTGACGAGGGCGGCGTTTCATACATACGCGGAGTGTATAAAAGGCGCACGCCGTGATTACGCAGGTTACACGGTAATTAGGCGAGCGTGAGAAACGAGGAGCGAGAGACAGGAAGGTAAGGAAATTCAAAATGGGATCAGCAGAGGCCTAGAAAATGGAGAGCCATGGGATGGGGTTTGGTCTGTTGGTTGCACCCTTTTTAAGCTATTCTGTCTCTTGAGTACCACAATGTTATTTTGGTATCCAAATGCTTTTGGACACCTCACAAAATAGAGATGTGAACAATGCTGTACCTCATTTAAAAGTTTTTGAATGGTGTATTCAGATCAGGCAAACTATTGTTCAGTGTTGGTTGTACAGAGGTCATTAGGAAGTGTCTTTTATGTCATCCATTCTCAGGGGCAGGAGATCTACACATGAAAGAGTGCCTATATGAATGCTCTCATTTGTAAGCATTGTTTAGGTTTCTATATTAAAATTAGTTACTGCAATGTTACCAATGGGTCTGCATGTAGCAAATCAATGTTTGGTACAACCAATGCGGCCGAGCTGGCCATCATTTTTACAACAAGAGAGACTGTGTTTGTAATTAGATATAGGTCATAAATTTGGAGACACATATTATATCAAGGTCAACGCTGATCCTTTTTAATATCTATTTTTATTTGGTTTATGTTTTGCTAATCTAGACTAAAAAATCTAATTAGAAAATAAGGCCGGGAAATGGACCTCCTCCAAACTAAGGAAGCAATAGAGGCCTTACTTGAAAAATTTGAGGACACGCCCATCCTGTGGGATTCCAAAAACTCTTTATATTGCAATAAAGATGTACGAGCGGCAGCACTAGAGGAGCTAGCAAACTATATGCAAACATGGGTGCCAGGATGCACTGCCAACATGGTGAAGGATAAACTTGCCAACCTGAGAAGCACATATAGAAGAGCATACAAAGCTAATAAATCAAAAAAATCTGGAGCAGCAGCAACACAAGCAAAGGAACCCAAACTGTGGTATTACAAACAGATGGCTTTTTTGCGTAAGGAAATGGAGGGCAGGAAATCGATGTCTAGTCTTGCTTCCAACCTGCCCTCCACGCTAGATTCCAGCGGACCTTCCCCAGATGACCACAGCCCTGCAGAGTCGGAAGAAGAGGGCCTGGCTGACAGAGATGCAGATCTGCCACCCTTCGATGAGGAGGTATAGTAGTTTCCTCTATATTTCTGGCGTAAATAATTATTGGTGGATTAATGAGTTGATATTGTAAAAGAAAAGCCAAGCTGGGAAAAGCAAAAAAAAGGTCGCCAGACAAATAGGTGTCAGGGATGACAACTGCAGGGGTCAGAAGGAGAGTCTATTCAAGTTATAATGAACCAAAAATAATAAAAGAAAAACATGAAAATGAGTGTGTTTGGATTTGGCTAAATAGTAAAAAATGTCACTTTTTTGGACACAGGAAGAAGAGATCAGCCAGGAGGTGGCAGATCCTCCCGTCTCTGTCAGCCAGGAGGAGGCCGGGGTCAGTGGCAGCCAGGAGGAGGCCGGGCCCAGTGGCCTGCAGCAGGTCCCCCCGCCCAGGACAACCACCACCAGCCAGTCTTCTCCCCCCCAGGTGAGGCCATCAGGCCGAAGGAGGCAGTTGAGGCCTGTGGAGGAGGCAATCCTCCGCATGATCCAGGAGGCAAGCGCCATCATGAGGGCCCCCCTCAACCCCACAGAGGCCTTCAGTGCCTCCTTGGCACACGATTTAAATGAAGGGGAGGAGGAGCAGAGAAGACTGGCAAAGGCCCTGATGAACCAGGTCCTTTGGTGGATGCAGAAGGGCCTGCTGACCCCAGACACTGGGCTATGTGACCCGGCCCGGCTTGCTGAACACCATCCTCCTGCTGCCACATCGACCCCACCTGCAAGAGCCCGTGTAAGATCCGCTGGAAGGCAGCCTGGAGGGAAGGCTGGAAAGAGGAGGAAACAGTGATTCCCTGCCTTCCATTTCCTTCCACACAAAGGACATATTGTTTGGACTACCACAGTTTGGGTTCCTTTGGTTCTGTGCTGCTGCTTCAGATTTTTTTGTTTGCCTCCTGAGGTTTGGTAGTTTATCCTTCACCATGTTGGAAATGCGAGTTTGCATATAGTTTGCTATCTGTTCTAGTGCTGCCGTTCTGTTTTTTTTTTGGATGACATTTGCCAAAATAAATGGCTTTTTACTTTCATTTGAAAACCTGTCTATTGTTTGTTAAACTGTGGGGATTATTAGGCAGCAAACCTTAAAAAAAAATACAATGGGTCATTTACAAAGGACACAAACTCCTTGGGGGGGGGGGGGACATTTGGTGTGCCAACATTGTTAAATATTCTAAAATTAAACAAAAAAAAAAAAAAATGCCCTATAAAAAAAAAGATAACATGTAAGAACAAAATGAACAAAATGGTGACATAACTAGAAACACACCCAAAAAAAAAAGAAGATGAACATTCCTTTACAAAATTAAAATTAAAAAAATATGGAGGACCACCAACAAAAACACACGTCTGGCCTAGAAAACATTTTTAAATGTGTACATCACAAGCAAGAAATGTCACATTTCAGTATGGGACAACTCAGTTGAAATTGCATCAGCAAGAGAACGGGGTTATTCTAGCAAGAGAAGAATTAATAAAATGAGGCAATAAACTGTTGTTTATTGCGTCGTTTGAAGACATTGTTCTCTTGCTAGAATAAAAGCTTTCAAATGACGAATGTGCCATATCCCAAACAAACGCGAGTTTTACCTGAACGAGCGCTCCCGTCTCCTCATTTTGACTGAGCATGCGCGGGGTTTTTGTACGCTGCTTTTGTGTACAGACGACCGAACATGTCCGAGCGGACACGATTCCAGCGGACTGTTTTAAAGCAAGACCAGGAAACAGTTGTTCGTTGGGAAACGGTCTGGCCGACGAATGTTTGCTGGAATCCTGTCCGTTACTGCCTACACACGATCGAACATGTCCGCTGAAACTGGTCCACGGACCAGTTTCAGCAGACATGTTTGGTCGTGAGTACGGGGCCTCAGCGTTTTTGCCCCATGATTTCTGTCATAGCGTTTCTGCCCCACGATTTCTGTCATAACGTTTCTGCCCCACGATTTCTGTCATAGCGTTTCTGCCCCAAGATTTCTGTCATAGCGTTTCTGCCCCACGATTTCTGTCATAGCGTTTCTGCCCCACGATTTCTGTCATAGTGTTTCTGCCCCACGATGTCTTTCAGTGTTTGTCTGTCATAGCGTTGTCTTCTTTGTGGTTACCATGTCTCATTGTACTTTGTCCACGTTGCACCTGGGTTGGTTAGCTAGTGCTCACATCTCAGGATCTGTCGCGTTTACAGATCCATACAGGCTGAGGTTTCGTTTTTTAATGATTGTTATGACTAGTTCACGTGCATCCCTTCATCCATGGGGGGGGATTTTAGTGCAGGGCAGCACCCCGTCATCAAGGAATCAGTCCACACTTCAGCACTCGGCGGCGTTTGGCTCAGGGCGGTACACTTCGGTTTATTTCCAAGTTCGTCCCAGCTATTCTCGTCTACCAGCATGGTACAGGTTTTAGGCATATTCTTGTTTGCAGATTCATGTGGGCCGAGCATGCTCTCCACAACCTACAGTTGCAATGCAGGTTGGGTGCATTGTAGCTTGCGCAGTCAGAGGCAGGGTATCAGCACACCCCAGCTCATGCTCTTCTTCTATTTCGGCAGGCTATGTTAGCACCCCTTTGGGTCTGGTCTATCAGGCCTTCTGGTTCAATATGTCTGAGGTAAGCATGTTTCTTGTCAGGGGCGGTGGTGGAATCTTCCATCCCCGATCATCAGACAGTCCTGCTGGAAGTATTTCCAGGCCTGCACACGGGGCGCATCTCTGCATCATCAGGTTTTGTTGTAGTACCTTGGCTTCAGCAGATAGTCATGCTTTAATTACCATTCAAGTTACTGGAGGCAGCGTTTCCAGGGGTGCTTGGTCTGGTTTCCTTACCTTCTTTCTGAAGGTGGGGGGCTGGGCCTCCTAGGTACCTAATGGCGAGTTCCAATAGCTTTGGTACTTTGGGCTGCTCACTCCTGCAAAGACTTTTTCTTTAGGTACTCGTCCGTGGTCTGGCAATTCAGCACTTGCACAGTTGGGGGGGGGGGGGGGGTTGGTATTGGCACCCACACCGATATCTACTATCCTTGCACTCAATTCCATCAGTCCTGCGGTTGATAGGGTAAGACAATTCGTGCATTCAGGACTCACGTTTGGGTCATGCTTCTGCCTGTAACCTGTCAACCGAGTCTATCTGGTGGGACCGGTGTTCTGTGTGTCTGGCATGGTTCCTTGTTTAATGATGCTGGTTGCTATAGCACATTGGCCTTATCCTGCTCCATCAACATATCCATCAGGTATCCAGCACTTCAAACTCCTGCCAGGTTGTCCATTTTTGCAGCTCACTCTCTCATTTCCCCATACCAAGTATGGGTTGGCCAGGGGTTGGGGAGGATTCTTCACAGAGCTACTTCACTGGTGTTCGTTTGAAGTTTTCGTGCTTCTCGGCCATTATTTGCAGGGGCTCCTTGGGCCAGCCCTTGCTCCAATTTCCCCCAAGTATCCTCTCATCAAAAGCAAAGTCTCATGTCTCAGTTATCTCGGGTGTTAGGCTCAATCCAATCTTGTACATGATGTTTAGTTCTGGGTTGCTTCGCAGGTTCAATAGGGGGTTCCTGCTATCACTAGTCAGGAGTCGCTTGGTTTCTCCTGTCATAGCAGGTATGTACCGGATACATGTATTGTTGCCATCCGGGCGCACGCTACCTCACTGGACGGGTGGTTACCTACCTGTCTTCACCTAAACATGTGTCTTTTTGCCCTCTTCTCAGGCATACGACCAGCTAGGCCAAGGCATACCTCAGGCCTTGGGTATTAGGGTTATCGCTTTTCTTACTCGAAGACTCTGATTACAAGTGTAGGGCTGGCCGAAGGCTAGCCTGTATTTGTGGGAGGAGACTGAGAGTACATGAGACTCCTCCCCTGTAGGGTCCTGTGTCGGCGTATCTTTCAGGGTTCCCACCCACTCGTTTCCCCTAGCTTTCATCCATACTTAGTGTACATTTTTCTTATTTCTTACATTCACGGTATGCCCTCTTCTCAGTCATACCGACCAGCTAGACCAAGGCACACCTCAGGCCTTGGGTATTAGGGTTATCGCGTTTCTTACTCGAAGACTCTGATTACAACTATATTAGCAACACAAATCATTGTATTCACTGGCAGAACACAATAACACTGCAGGAGTGATTCCCTCATCCACAGGTCAGCAGATGAGAGGGTGTGTGGGAACAGGCTGGGGAGAGATAATAGTCAATGGCTGGGTAAGCACTGGCTAGTATCAGAGCCAGATACACACAGATTACATACGCCACGATCGTTAGAGCGAGAGCAATAATTCTAACACTAGACCTCCTCTGTAACTCTAAACATGTACGGGCTAGATTCAGAGAGATTTAGGCGGGCGTAGTGTATCGCATATACGGTACGTCGCCGTAACTTTGACAGGCAAGTCCTGTATTCAGAAAGATTTTGCATCCAAAGTTACGGCGGCGTAGCGTATATGGGCCGGCGTAAGCCCGCCTAATTCAAAATAGGCTGGTAGGGGGCTTGTTGTATGCTATATACTAGTGACCCCACGTATTTGACGCTTCTAATGAACGGCGCATGCGCCGTCCGTGAAAGTATCCCAGTGTGCATGCTCGAAATCATGCCGCAAATAGTCAATGCTTTCGACGTGAACGTAACTTACACCCAGCCCCATTCACGGACGACTTATGCCAGGGTTTCTCAACTCCAGTCCTCAAGGCACCCCAACAGGTCATGTTTTCAGGCTTTCCATTATTTTGCACAGGTGATTTGAACAGTTTCACTGCCTTGTAATTACCACAGCTGTTTCATCTGAGGGAAATCCTGAAAACATGACCTGTTGGGGCGCCTTGAGGACTGGAGTTGAGAAACACTGACTTATGCAAACGACGGAAAATTTTACGCTGTCCCGACGTCCATACTTAACATTGCCTGCGCCTCATATAGCAGGGGTAACTTTACGCCGGTCCGACGCCTTACGCAAACAACGTATATAGATACGCCGGGCGCAACTGAATTGGCGTATCTAGCTCATTACCATATTCAACGCGTAAATCTACGGAAGCGTCACCTGGCGGCCAGCGTAAATATGCAACTAAGATACGACGGCGTAAGAGACTTACGTCGGTCGTATCTTAGCCAAATTTTGGCGTATCTTGCTTTCTGAATACAGAAAAAAGATACGCCAGCGCATCCTAAAACTTACGCGGCGTATCAATAGATTCGCCAACGTAAATTCTTTCTGAATCTAGCCCGTAGCCCGTAGCCTGTAAAAAAAATGTAAAAACATGCTAACTTTAGTGTTTTTTCTTTCCCCCAAAAATTGCTGCATCAATACAGTGTAACATAAAAAGTTGCAAAGACCACCATTTTATTCCATAGGGTATCTGCTAAAACAGTATATATAATGATTGAGGGTTCTGAGTAATTTTCTAGCAAAAAAAATGATGATTTTCACATGTAGGAGCTACAACCCTCGAAGTCAATCTTTTTTTTTGGGCAAATGGGCCTATCTTGAGAAAGGGGCCTGGAGCTGCAGCTCCAATAGCCCCTATGTTAATCCGGCCCTGTTTTAAGCGCATCTGCATATGAAACCCTCACTAGTAGGTCCCAATAAATTTATATTTGAAGAATTGAGGTTTGCACAACAAAATTAAAACCAGTGAAATTCAAAAGCCATTGAGATTTCAAGTACCTTGCCCTTCATGCGGATGCCAATGTGGATTTTCAGTCAAAACATTTTAAAATAAGAACCTCTGTGAAGTTTTTCTGCATGTGTCCCCTTTTGTGGAAACTTCTTGCCCCAGTGACACAAAAGGAAGTGAGAGGAAATCTTTTCAAAATGTGGGAAAATCTCATCTTGGCATTGTTATAATATTTCCGAAAACCTTGTCACTGCCAGTTATCCAGGTAAGCAAAACATGTGCTATACTGAATATAATCATTGACATGTATGGTTTGTTCACAGAGTACAATACTTGGATTTTTAAATATAAATATATATACAATGTGAGGCCCGCCAACTGTGAAAATGTAGGAGAAAACTACAGGAGGGGCTCCAGAAATTCAGTTCTGAGTGGAGAAAGGTGTTTTTTAATTTTTCTCTGGGTTTTGTCATTTCTGAATCAGGATTTAAGCCAAAAACCAGCAGGCTGAGTGTGCAGGTGTACACAGCCTTTATAATCTCAGACTTGCCAATAGTTCACAGCGTCTCCCTGCAGGGATGTAGTCCCAAGGGAGGGGGTGAGCATGCTGACTAACCCCCAGCCAGAATGGCTCGGATGATGGGGGCAAGTTTACTGAGGAGGAACAGGAAGTGAGAAATTCAGACAAAGAAAAAAAACATTTAGAAGGGAAATCGAAGGAAAAGGTAAGTGAATCAACAATGCACTAGCTTAAAGGATTGGTATGGTATAAATCTTTGCGCCACAGCTGGAATAACTCAAAAGTGAAACCAGTGAAAAATAAAATAAAATAAACTAAGTATAGCAGCTCCCCAAATTCAGATGACTGAATAATGTGTGGAAGAAAAGTGAGGGAAGGGGGCGCTTAATTAAACAGTGCATAAATAAATAATAATATCAAAACAGTTATCAATAAAATTGACAATTATGATATAAATAAATAAAGTCCATATGAGATATATATAGAAATACAATATCCAATATTGTGCAAAAGAAAGGAATTTGTGATCACAAAGTCCTTAGTAATATATATAATGATCGCGTGAGGAAAATAGATATCTTGAGTAGACATAAGGCATTCACCCGACGTGAATAAGTAAATTGGCTCCTTACCAACACTATTGGACCCTTTAACTAAAAAGAGGTCAAATGAGCTTGTTTTACACAAGGTAAAATGGTTTTTGCAGACAGGGAGAATCCAATCAGCGATAGTATTCCAGACAGCAGATCTCACATGCCACCAAATATTAAAGAGAAATGCCGCAATAGTATAATACCGTTTTATTTAAAATATATAAAAACAAAAGGACAGCCAAATGGCTCCTTACTTGATCCGGTGCCCAAGTCCCGGCACTGAGGCTACTGCATATTGTATCGATAAAAGAGAGCAGGTCTCCGTGTGTCTCCGTGTGTGTTGGCGTGCGTTCCACCTCCACCAACCACAGACCCGGAAGTAGCGTGTATAAGCGTGACCAGTGTGCGCCTCGACGTACGTTTCGTTATAGATTACGTCATCAGGAAGCGTACCTGGTCACGCATAAGATAGGTTTATAAAGTCCTGGATTCAATTTTAGTGGCTGGAAAAGGGCCAATCGCAGCCTAAGTCCCGGTCTCTAAAACTTTAACACCACTATAGTAAATGTGCATTACAATTCGCCGCTCCATCTGAACGAACTTTGTACAACAATGCATCAATAGAAATACACAATACAATTATATATATCATCGATAAGTATACAATTTAGTTAAAAAGATAAAAATCTATATAAAAATATATTAATACAATTGGTAAGTCGTGGTCACGAACGTATTCGTTACAATCATCCAACTCTCAACTAAAGATGGAAGATTGTATTACATGTGGTGTGATGAACCATCTTACTATAATATAAAAACAAAATATAGGGGGATATGTATAACCACTGAGCTGGATCATATTAATTATAAGGAAATCCCAAATATAATTGAGATGTATATAATCTAAATACGTTTAGGCACAACTTCAATATTTTCCTACTGTGGGTAATAAGAAAATGTATTTATTCATTCGTAAGAAAACAGTTAAGGTCCAGTTCAATATTTAGACCTAATGGTTGGATTGTTTGTAAACAATGCAACCATTTCGTTTCATTTTGGGATACTGCCTTGGTGAGGTTTGTCCCTCTCCAATGAGTGGTGATTCTGTCAATACCATAAAAGGTGAGTAGACGGGGATTCCTATCATGGCACTGATCAAAATGGCGTGAGACACTATGATTGGGAAAACCCTTGATTATATTTGCCACATGCTCATTAATCCTGATTTTAAGTTCCCTAGTAGTTCTCCCAACATATTGTAAAGAACAAGGGCATTCCAGAACATATGTTACATATCTGGAATGGCAGGTAATCAAAGGTTTTATAGTGAATTCTTGTTGGCTAACATTCGACTTGAATTTAATATTTTTCTTACCCTGTCTATTTGTGGTTTTACAGGATCGGCAACGAGTGCAATAGTGAAACCCTGATCCATCAAGGAAAGTTAGAGGTTTTTGTGGGGGGTCAGGTACATTAGGTGATATAATGTTCCTCAAACCTGGGACCCTTCTGTAAATGAATTTTGGATTGGCAGGTAAAATTTTGGCCAAATCATTATCTTTACGTAAAATAGGCCAACATTTTTTAAAGATTTTTTCCACACTTTTATAGTCTCGGTGGAACCCTGATAGAAAAGCCAGCTCACCTTGATAAGCAGTCTTAGGTTTGGAAACCAATAAGGATTCTCTATCTATCTCAGAAACTAGTTGTTTTGTAGATGACAATTGGGCTTTTGTGTATCCCTTTTCAATAAATTTCTCACTCAGCTGGTCTGCCTGGGATTCAAAATCCAAATACTGGTCACAATTACGGCGTAGGCGCATAAACTGGCCTTTGGGGATAGCTCCCAGCCATTTAGGATGGTGACAGCTGGAAAGTGGAACGTACCCATTCCGGTCTGTTGATTTAAAGTATGTTTTGGTACTAACCAGGTTCCCTTTTTTCATAAGTGTAAGATCTAAGTAATTGACATTTGTTAAACTCGATTCAGCTGTGAATCGAAGGCCGTAGGAGCTATCATTCATATTAAGCAAAAAATAATTTAGGGAGACACTAGAACCTTCCCATAGCAAGATAATATCGTCTATATACCTTTTATAGTACAGTTGAGATATATCATTGTCTTTGAATTTGGTCTCTTCTTCCCATTGCCGTAGCCGATCCTGTAAAACCACAAATAGACAGGGTAAGAAAAAGATTAAATTCAAGTCGAATGTTAGCCAACAAGAATTCACTATAAAACCTTTGATTACCTGCCATTCCAGATATGTAACATATGTTCTGGAATGCCCTTGTTCTTTACAATATGTTTGGAGAACTACTAGGGAACTTAAAATCAGGATTAATGAGCATGTGGCAAATATAATCAAGGGTTTTCCCAATCATAGTGTCTCACGCCATTTTGATCAGTGCCATGATAGGAATCCCCGTCTACTCACCTTTTATGGTATTGACAGAATCACCACTCATTGGAGAGGGACAGACCTCACCAAGGCAGTATCCCAAAATGAAACAAAATGGTTGCATTGTTTACAAACAATGCAACCATTAGGTCTAAATATTGAACTGGACCTTAACTGTTTTCTTACGAATGAATAAATACATTTTCTTATTACCCACAGTATGAAAATATTGAAGTTGTGCCTAAACGTATTTAGATTATATGCATCTCAATTATATTTGTGATTTCCTTATAATTAATATAATCCAGCTCAGTGGTTATACATATCCCCCTATATTTTGTTTTTATATTATAGTAAGATGGTTCATCACACCACATGTAATACAATCTTCCATCTTTAGTTGATAGTTGGATGATTGTATAATTGTGTAACGAATAGGCATGTGCAATTTTTTAAGTTACGAATACGTTTTCCGTCATTTTTCGTTATTTTAGTTGATTCGTTAACATACGAATGAACGAATGGTTTAGCGCAATTAATAACGAATAACGATATTTTCAAAAAAACGAATATGAAAAACAACGAAGATACGAAAGAAGAAAGAAACAGAAACAACGAAAATACTGAACCCAAAAAAAAAAATAATTACGAAAAACAAAATGAACGAAAATGCAAACTTACTAATATTCGAAGACCGAAAAGAAAACGAAATGCCGAACAAAGACTAAAAAACGAAAATCAAAACTAACGAAAAATAAATTACGGATCTTCGGAAAACTGAAATGAAAACAACGAAAATACAAAATAATGTAAAGTAGCTTTGGTTAGTACTGAAATATTTCTGGACATTGACCAATAGCCACTGAGCGCTGTCCCTTTCCTCTGAAGAGGTTTGTTCCTTCCCCCAATGAGCTTCTTTCTCATTACCTCCTGGCTCCTTTTTCTGTGTTAGACTGCAGTGCATCTCATTTCTAGATTTGTATTTGTAATATCTGACATATTTTAGTTTTCTTCTACGTCAGACTTCATTCTAGACAGGGTGTGTGTGCTAACTAAGACAGTCAAGTCAATCACAGTAAAATCCGAATTACAAAATTACGACGAGTAGTGTGTCGAATAAACGTGAAATGTATTCTAACAGAATTACGAATGCAATAAAATCTACAAAAGTACGTTTTTACAATCAAAGGAAATTAGACACGAAAATACGAATGATCATAAAGCAACGAAAATATATTTCTTACGAAAATACGAATGCGGCATGATGGAAAATATAATGTAAATACGAATAACAAAACAACGAAAATTAAACTAACGTAAAAACGAAGGAACGAAAAAATCATTTTAAAAATACGAACGCGGCAGAATACAAAATATAACGAAAATACGAATCTCGATTCAACGAAAAATAAACTAACAGAAAAAAAACAGAAACGGAAAAAAGAGTGTTACGAAAATACTAAAGAGTACGAATACGATAACTAACGTCTTACGAAATTACGACTCGTTACGAATCACGATAAACGAACAGAAACGAAACAGAAATAAACGAAAATTTTTGCTGTGCACATGTCTAGTAACGAATACGTTCGTGACCACGACTTACCAATTGTATTAATATATTTTTATATAGATTTTTATCTTTTTAACTAAATTGTATACTTATCGATGATATATATAATTGTATTGTGTATTTCTATTGATGCATTGTTGTACAAAGTTCGTTCAGATGGAGCGGCAAATTGTAATGCACATTTACTATAGTGTTGTTAAAGTTTTATAGTTTGTATTGTAAGCTTGAGACCGGGACTTAGGCTGCGATTAGCCCTTTTCCAGCCACTAAAATTGAATCCAGAACTTTATAAACCTACCTTATGCGTGACCAGGTACGCTTCCTGACGACGTAATCTATAACGAAACGTACGTCGAGGCGCACACTGGTCACGCTTATACGCGCTACTTCCGGGTCTGTGGTTGGTGGAGGTGGAACGCACGCCAACACACACGGAGACACACGGAGACATGCTCTCTTTTATCGATACAATATGCAGTAGCCTCAGTGCCGGGACTTGGGCACCGGATCAAGTAAGGAGCCATTTGGCTGTCCTTTTGTTTTTATATATTTTAAATAAAACGGTATTATACTATTGCGGCATTTCTCTTTTATATTCGGTGGGATGTAAGATCTGTTGTCTGGAATACTATCGCAGATTGGATTCTCCCTGTCTGCAAAGACCATTTTACCTTGTGTAAAACAAGCTCATTTGACCTCTTTTTAGTTAAAGGGTCCAATAGTGTTGGTAAGGAGCCAATTTACTTATTCACATCGGGTGAATGTCTTATGTTTGGTGAAGGCTTCACTGTCTACTCAAGATATCTACTTTCCTCACGCGATCATTATATATATTACTAAGGACTTTGGGCCAGATTCACCAAAGTGATACGACGGCGTTTCTCCTGATATGCCGTCGTATCTCTGTTTCTATCTATGCGACTGATTCATAGAATCAGTTACGCATAGATATCCATAAGATCCGACAGGTGTAATTGTTTTACACTGTCGGATCTTAAGATTGCAATACCACGGCCGCCGCTGGGTGGAGTTCGCGTCGTAAACCAGCGTCGGGTATGCAAATTAGCAGTTACGGCGGATCCCTGATGGATTTTCGCGTTCGATACGTCGCTGCTAGTCTAGTTTCCCATCGCAAAGTTAGTCATCGTTTGACCTGCCCTAACTTTAGTCAGCAATCGTATTGCTGTCTAAAGTATGGCCGTCGTTCCCGCCTTCGAAATGTAAAATTTAACGTCGTTTGCGTAACACGTCCGGGAATACGGAAGTACGCTACGCGCGTCGCGGTTCGAAAAAATGACGTCACGGCGCGCAAAGCACGGCGGGAGTTAGGAAACGGAGCATGCGCCGTAGGTCCGGCGTGGGAGCGCGCCTAATTTAAATGGCACACGCCCATTTGAATTGGCCCACCTTGCGCCGGCGGCCGGCGTAGTTTTCATCGCAAGTGCTTTGTGAATCAGGCACTTGCGATGAAAACTTGTTGCGGTGTAACGTATCTACGATACGTTACACCGCCGCAGTTCTATGTGAATCTGGCCCTATGTGATCACAAATTCCTTTCTTTTGCACAATATTGGATATTGTATTTCTATATATATATCTAATATGGTCTGTGGTTGGTGGAGGTGGAACGCACACCAACACACACGGAGACACACGGAGACCTGCTCTTTTTTATCGATACAATATGCAGTAGCCTCAGTGCCGGGACTTGGGCACCGGATCAAGTAAGGAGCCATTTGGCTGTCCTTTTGTTTTTATATATTTTAAATAAAACGGTATTATACTATTGCGGCATTTCTCTTTAATATTTGGTGGGATGTGAGATCTGTTGTCTGGAATACTATCGCTGATTGGATTCTCCCTGTCTGCAAAAAACATTTTACCTTGTGTAAAACAAGCTCATTTGACCTCTTTTTAGTTAAAGGGTCCAATAGTGTTGGTAAGGAGCCAATTTACTTATTCACGTCGGGTGAATGTCATATGTTTGGTGAAGGCTTCACTGTCTACTCAAGATACAGTATCTATTTTCCTCACGCGATCATTATATATATTACTAAGGACTTTGTGATCACAAATTCCTTTCTTTTGCACAATATTGGATATTGTATTTCTATATATATATCTCATATGGACTTTATTTATTTATATCATAATTGTAAATTTTATCGATAACTGTTTTGATATTATTATTTATTTATGCACTGTTTAATTAAGCGCCCCCTTGCCTCACTTTTCTTCCACTAGCTTAAAGGAACCTAATTAGAGAACGCAAAACAAACCTTTACAACCCCTTTAGGTTGTGGTGTCGTAATGGGGCATCTTCCTATTACATATACTGTATATCAATTACTCAGCTTTTCTTGTTTGTTATGGAGAAAAATCTGCACACTTCAAATCCAGAGAGCCTGCCATTTTATTTTATATGGAGGTACCCAGTTAGGATGCTGTTGTTACAGGCATTAAAGTTGTGTGCATTTCATTGCCAGTGGCAACAGCACAGGTAGCTGCAATGCACTATGATAAAAGAAACAGATAATCAAATTTTGCCTCTAGCATGTGTGCAGAGATTCAGTTAAACTCTTGACAACATTGTGCTCTTGTCATGCTTTTAATAACTCTTTCTTATGCATCTATAGCTACTGTCAAATTGGAATGTATCTCTGGATTATCTAAGTACAGAATTTGTTGCAAACAATAAGCTAATGGAATGTCAGTCAATTTTGCTAGCCTACAGTAGTTTAGTGAGGAGGGGTTAGAATTGTGATAATTGTATTGCTGTCTATGTGAATTCTATTCTTTCTTTACTGTGCCCAAAAAAGTGCTTAATGCTTTCCTCCTTTATAAAGGTGGATTAGGCCCTTTTCACACTGGGGCAGGAGGTGCGCAGACGGTATAGCGGTGCTATTTTTAGCTATACTGTCGGAATTGCAGCGCTATTTGGCCGCTAGCGGTGCGGTTTTAACCCCCGCTAGCAGGCGAAAAAGGGTTAATACCGCCGGCAATGCGCCTCTACAGAGGCGCATTGCCAGCGGTATAGCTGCGGTGTCCCATTGTTTTCAATGGGAAGGAGCGGTGGAGGAGCGGTAATCACACCACTCCTTCACCGCTCCAAAGATGCGGCTAGCAGGACTTTTGGAGCGGTCCTGCTAGCGCACCACCTCAGTGTGCAAGCACTCGGGCTTTCACACTGAGACTGCAGGGCAGGAGTTTTTCAGGTGGTATTTAGGCACTATTTTTAGCGCTAAACCGCCTGAAAAACTCCTCAGTGTGAAAGGGGCCTAAAGCATCTGGACCAGGTGGCATCCACCCATGGATCCTAAAAGAATTGAGCTCTCGAATTTCAAATACCTTGGGCTGGATTCAGAAAGAATTTACGTCAGCGTATCTATTGATACGCCGCATAAGTTCTAGGATGCGCCGGCGTATTTTTTTTCTGTATTCAGAAAGCAAGACACGCCGAAATTTGGCTAAGATACGTCCGACGTAAGTCTCTTACGCCGTCGTATCTTAGTTGCATATTTACGCTGACCGCTAGGTGGCGCTTCCGTAGATTTACGCATCGAATATGGTAATGAGCTAGATACGCCGATTCAGGAACGTAGTTGCGCCCGGCGTATCTATATACGTCGTTTGCGTAAGGCGTCGGACCGGCGTAAAGTTACCCCTGCTATATGAGCCGCAGGCAATGTTAAGTATGGACGTCGGGACATCGTCGAATTTTCCGTTGTTTACGTCGTTTGCGTAAGTCGTACGCAAATAGGGCTGTGCGTAACTTATGTACACGTCGTAGGCAGTGTTCGGCGTATCTCTAGCCGACGTGATTTTGAAGCATGCGCACTGGGATACGTCCATGGACGGCGAATGTGCCGTGCGTTCGGCGCCTCATTTACATGGGGTCACGGATCATTATACTAAAACACGCCCACCTCCTTCCTATTTTGAATTAGGCGGGCTTCCACTGGCCCTAATACGCTACGCTGCCGTAACTTCGGCCGCAAAATCTTTCTGAATGCCATACTCGCCTCTCAAAGTTACGGCGGCGTAGCCTATAGGAGATACGCTACGCCCGCATAAAGGTATCTGAATCTAGCCCCTTGTATTTAATTTTTAGGGACTCATTAATGACGGGAATAGTACCACTGGATTGGCGCAGGGCCAATGTGGTGCTTATATTTATAAAGGGAACAAAGGGCCAGATTCACAGCAGAGATACGACGGAGTATCTCAGATACTCCGTCGTATCTCTCAGAGTATCTATGCGACTGATTCATAGAATCAGTTACGCATAGATAGCCCTTAGATCCGACAGGTGTAATTGTTTTACACTGTCGGATCTTAGGATGCAATATCGCGGCCGCCGCTGGGGGGAGTTCGCGTCGTAAACCAGCGTCGGGTTTGCAAATTAGTAGTTACGGCGATCCACAACGGTTTTTCGCGATCGATACGTCGCTGCTAGTCTAGTTTCCCGTCGCAAAGTTAGTCGTCGTTTTAGGTGCCCTAACTTTACACAGCACACGTATGTGCTGTATAAAGTATGGCCGTCGTTCACGCGTCGAAATTTTAAAATGTTTCCTTCTTGCGTAAGACGTCCGGGAATACGGAAGTACGCTACGCACGTCGCCGTTTGAAAAAATTACGTCACTTCGCACAAAGCACGGCGGGAAATTCAAAAGGGAGCATGCGCAGTAGGTCCGGCGTGGAGGGGGGACAGAGTGCGGCCCCCCCTCTCCTGAACCGTACCAGGCCACATGCCCTCAACATGGGGAGGATGTCCCCATGTTGATGGGGACAAGGGCCTCATGCCCACAACCCCAGGATCCAGTGCGCAGCATCACCCGCCTCCTCTCTCCGCCGGACACAGCCCGGTGAATGACGTGGCTGTGACATTTCTTTTATTGGTGAGGCTGGGCCACTCGTCACGTGACCTCGCCCCCTCTGACGCAAGGGGGAAGCCAGGCTTCCCCAGTGATGTAGCAGAGGGTGCGTCAGAGGGGGAAGGGGTCACGTGACGGGTGGCCCCGCCTCACCAATAAAAGAAGTTGTCACAGCTTCAGCCGCGTCATTCACCGGGTTGTGTCCGGCGGAGAGAGGAGGCGGGCGATGCTGCGCTCTGGATCCCAGATGATCTTCTCATCGCTGGACCGGGGAGGAGATCACCCGTCGCTGGATACCGACAACGTTGGAGCAGGGAGCAGGGACCGAGTGGATTACCACAGCTGGATTTATTTTTTATTTTTTTTATCAATAAAGGACTTTTTTCTACGGTGTGTGTGTGTTTTTTACAACTATTTACACTTCCTTCGTGAAATGGTAGGGGTACAATGTACCCCATTACCAATGCACATAGGGGGGGCCAGGATCTGGGGGTCCCCTTTGTTAAAGGGGTCTTCCAGATTCTGATAAGCCCCCCGCCGGCAGACCCCCACAACCACCGTCCAGGGTTGTTGGGATGAGTCCCTTGTCCCCATCAACATAGGGACATCCTCCCCATGTTGAGGGCATGTGGCCTGGTATGGTTCAGGAGAGGGGGGGGCGCACTCTGTCCCCCCCTCTTTTCTGCGGCCGGCTAGGTTAATGTGCTCGGATAAGGGGTCTGGTGTGGATTTTTGGGGGAACTCCACGCCATTTAAAAAAAAAATTGGGGTGGAGTTCCCCTTAATATCCATACCAGACCTGAAGGGCCTGGTAATTGAATTTGGGGGGACCCCCACGCTTTTTTTTATTTTTTTATGAATGATTTCTCTCTGAATTGCCGGGAGCCGACAATTCATTATAGCCGCGAGTCCGGTTTTAAATTACTTTTTTTCTTTCAGAAATGACACTTTGTGCCACTAAGTACGGGAAACATGCGCTTTTTCACATGTTTACTTTATACCCCCCCTAGGTACGAAATTTAAAGGAATATTTCACTTTTATTGTTTCACTCTAAGCATTATTAAATTCACTGCTCCCGAAAAAAATTCAATTTTTAAAACTTTTTTGCATTGATACATGTCCCCTGGGGCAGGACCCAGGTCCCCACACACTTTTTAGGACAATAACTTGCATATTAGCCTTTAAAATTAGCACTTTAGATTTCTCCCATAGACTTTAACAGGGTGTTCCGCGGCTTTTCGAATTTGCCGTGAACACACCAAATTGTTTTTTGTTTGCCGCACAGGCGAACAGGCAATGTTTGAGTCAAACATGGGTTCGACTCAAACTCTAAGCTCATCCCTAGTGCCAATGAATAAAAAAGCACCCCAAGGGCCGGATACAATCAAGCAAAGGGCCACATCTGGCCCTCGGGCTGCAGCTTGGAGACCACTGCTCTATAACAATAATCTAATGCTGTAAATCTGACATGCTGGTTGTGCCCAAAATCGATGGATCGACTTGGGTACAATCAGCCTGCTCATACATTGATCGAATCTCAGTCGGCCCCTGCTGCTCGGCCAAGAATAAAACCATCTATGGTCAGCTTTACCTCATATAAATATATTAGGGCTGTTACTGATTAAGGCCCAGATTCACGTAGATCGGCGCATCTTTATGCCGGCGTAGCGCATCTCATATCCGTTACGCCGACGTAACTTAGAGAGGCAAGCTCCGTATTCTCAAAGCAAATTTTGCGCCGGCGTAACGTAAAATCGTCGGCGTAAGCCGGCGTAATTCAAAGTAGGAAGGAAGTGGGCATGATCCAATGAAGGGCCGAAAGAACGGCGCATGCGCCGTGACGTGATCGTATGTTCCGCGCCCCTCTGCGCATGCTCACAACTATGCCCGGCGTAAATCCTGAGATACGCCGGCCCACCGTTTACGCCCAAAGCATAAATACGCTCAGACATGCGCCCGTCGAGTGCAAAAGTACACCGTTTGGTTTCTTGAGGTGTAGGTACTTTTGCGCTCTTCCTATTGACATGTCTGCTCTGCGTACTGGGAATAAAAAGAAGAACTTCTCCCCAGGGGAGAAGGCCATCATACTAGCGGCCATGGAGAGGTATGACGCTCGCCTCCATGGGGCACGGAGCAAGGATACGAGCAAGGGCAAACGGGATGAGATCCTGATGAGGATCACCACCCAGGTGAATGCCGTAGGCAATGAGGTGAGGAGGCCCCAGGACATCACGAAAAAGATGAATGACATGCGCAGGAGGGTCAAGGAGAAGCTGGCCAATATGAGAAGGCATGCCAGGGGCACTGGTGGTGGACCAGCATCTCGTATTCGGCTGACTCCTGATGAGCAGGTGGTTGCCCGCTGCATTGAGAAGGAGCAAGTGGAGGGAGTTGAGGGCTACGACTCAGTTGAGCCGCCCTTGAGGACAGGTAAGTGTGTTTTTCTCCTATCTGGTGTGTAGCATGTGAGGGGGTGGAAGGGAATATGTGAGTGGGTCCACCAACATGTGAATGTTTGTGTCATCCGCAGATGTCCAGGAGGGAGCTGGGCCATCTGGTGCCTCTGCCCATCCCACGCCATCATCCCCTGATGATCATGCCCCTGACCCCCTGGGAAGCCAAGAGGCGATGGTGGAGGGGAGTGGTGGCCAGACCTCCACTGAAGAGGTGATTGAGGAGGATGCAGAACATCTGGGTGAGGAGGTGTCCCTATATCTTGAGGAGTCCTCCCTATCAGCTGGTCCATCCCAGACGTCAAGCCTCCTATCATCCAGCCCCTCTGGATCCATCCCCAACCCACCCACTCCCTCAAGTCCCTCCCCCTATGCCAGGCCTCAAGCCTCTCCTGGCCCCAGGAAGGCAACCAGGAAGACCAGGGGGGTTCCTGACTTCCTCCCTCAGAATCTGACCAGTGCCCAGGACTCTCAGACCCGCCATATGGATGAGATGGCCCAGGAGATGAGGCGAGTGGTCGACAGCCTGGCCTCCACGGGCCACATAAATGATGGGCTGCAAGATGTGGCTGGCAACACTGCAGCTGTGATCACCTGCTTGGGTGAGCTGCAGGCCACAACGGCTACCCTCATGGCAGAGGTGCGGTCCCTGGCTGAGGCGTCCAGGGCCACACAGCTGCCATTGAGGCGGAGGGGAGACTGTCGCGGCAGGTGCAGTCAGAGACCAACACCATCCTGACTCGCATTACCGTGGCGTTAGAGGGCAGGCCTCCAGCCATGGAGAGACCGGTGGATGCTCCTCCACCCGATGACCTCCCCCCCACCTGAGCCTTCAACCAGGCAGTTACGGAATCGTGGCCGTGGCCGTGGCAGCAGCCAGGGCAACTGATTATTTTGTGTTTGCCTTTTTTTGTGCTCTGGTTAAGAGTGTTATTATTTATTTTTTGTCTGGTTAAGAGTGTTATTATTTTGTTTCTAATACTGCACACAGTGAGGCGTGCAGATTATAGTGTGACTGGTGTGTGAATGGGGGGGGTGACACTCCTGCCAGCAAAGGGGTGTCACCCTCGGTCGTTGGGGAGAATTTATCCCCACGACCCGTGTGAATGTGGTATGAATGGTCAGCAACATAATTGGAGCCTTGCCGTGGTGTTGCTGCTCCCAAGTCCTGCATGTTGGACTTGGGCTAATCCAATGTGATGTGGATGTGGGGTGTGTGCTAGGGACCACAGTGGTGTGTGAAATGGCTACCCACTGGTAGTGAGGGGTATCGGCCGTTGGAGACGTCCTTTTTGCTGACAAGTTATGATATGCAGGTACCGCCGGTATATCCCATCGAACGCCCTTCCAAGAAACGAGACGTGCTACGTTTGAAGGGTCAAGCAGACTGACTCTATTTGGCATATTTCACCTGCTTATATCTGGTTACAACTGTTACAAGAACAATGACATCTCCTTGAATTAATCACTTGGCCAGTTTCTAGCCGCTTCGGCACCTCACCCCACTTAACATTTCCTGGCCAGGCACATAGAATTCAATTAACCTTTAAAACAATTATCACTCACACATAATCCCCATCAGCATACACCTCACAGGGGGGCTGTTTACCTGCACACAAAAGAGAGTTCATTATCTATGCGAAGGGAACATTAGCATTCAACAATGAAAAGAAACTTGTCCAATTAACCCTTTGAGCTCAGAATACACTGTGGTACATCCACTTGTGACAAGCCATGCAGTTCCTTGTAGTCCCCCTGCACGAAGATTATAACTGTCTCGGCAGCATGCATGTGTCCGTTACACTACTCCCCCTTTGTGGAACACTCCGGCAGACCCGGATTGATCTTTTTCGGATCAACTTGGGGATGTCCGGTCTGCTGTTAGGGTAAAAGTTCAGTTTGCCTGGACAGGCCGTCGGCATTCCCATTGAATCTGCCAGGGCGGTATTGGATAGAAAAATTGTAGGGTTGTAGGGCCAAGCTCCATCTTAGCAAGCGCCCATTATCTCCGGCTGATCAATGCTTGTTTCAAGGTTTGGAATGCTGTTTCACAGGCGGGAGACCACAGGACTACTCTAGGCAAATTCTTCTTGGTCAAATCCGTCAGGGGTTTGGCAATGGTACTATAGTCAGGGACAAATTTTCTGTAATACCCCGCTGTCCCTAGAAATGCCAGTACCTGGGTCTTAGTGTGGGGAGTTGGCCAATTGGCTACAGCCTCAACCTTAGCGGGTTCTGGTCGTTGTTTCCCACACCCCACTCTGTGTCCCAAGTACTGGACTTCTGCCATCCCGAAATTACATTTTTCTGGCTTCAGGGTTAGGCCGGCGGCCCTAATCTGATCCAGTACAGCCTCAACATGCCTCAAGTGTTCCCCCCAAGTCTCACTATAGATCGCAATGTCATCCAGGTACGCGCAAGCAAAATCCTGGAAGCCATCAAGGAGGCGGTCCACTAAGCGCTGAAATGTGGCTGGGGCGTTCTTCATCCCAAATGGCATGACCTTGAACTGGAATAAGCCAAATGGGGTGACAAATGCCGACTTAGGGATAGCCTCTTTGGCCAGGGGAATCTGCCAATACCCTTTGCACAGATCGATTGTGGTCAGATAACGTCCCCTGGCAATACGATCTAATAGCTCGTCTACTCGGGGCATGGGGTAGGCATCTGTCACGGTTTTGTCATTGAGGCGTCGGTAATCGACACAGAATCGGGTTGTTCCGTCCTTTTTGGGTACTAGGACAACGGGCGAGGCCCAGGGGCTGTCAGATGGTTCTATGATCCCCAGTCTTAACATTTCTTGTATTTCCTTCCTCATCTCCTCTTTTACTGCCTCAGGGATTCTGTAGGGAGTCTGTCTGAGCGGGTTTTGTCCTGGGGTCTCTACGTAGTGAGTCGCTAAGAGAGTGTACCCGGGCTCCTGGGAAAATGTCAGTCCTTTCTCAGTTATCAATTGTCGCATCTGTCCCTTTTCTGCGGGAGGTAACCGCTCCCCTAGCTGTATCGTATTGAGCAGAGTCTTAGGTTCCGAATCTGCTAATAGATCTGGGATGGGTAAGCTGTCGGGGTCTTCAGTGGCTGGGATACATATGGCTGCTACATCCTCTGGTCTTTCCTGATACTCTTTTAATAAGTTTACATGAAAGGATTTCTGGACCCTTTCATCTTGGCTGCTGGCGATTACATATGTAGTATCGCAGACTTGCGCTACCACTTTGTAAGGGCCCTGCCATGAGGTCTGGAGCTTATTCCCTTTGACAGGCCTAAGCACCAGCACCTTCTGGCCCACTTGAAACGTTCTCTGACGGGCGCCCCGGTCGTACCAGTGTTTCTGTCGTCCCTGGGCCGCTTGGAGATGGTCCCGTGCCATCCGAGCTAAATGTTCCATGCGGTCCCGCATTTCCAGCACATATGGCACAATGGGGACACCTTCATGTTCTGTCTCGCCCTCCCAGTGCTCCCGGATGAGGTCGAGGGGGCCTCGCACTCTCCGTCCATAGAGCAGCTCGAAGGGAGAGAACCCTGTGGATTCCTGCGGTACCTCTCGATAGGCAAACAAGAGGTGCGGCAAAAATCGCTCCCAGTCTCAGTATTCCGCCGTAAAGGTCCGCAGCAATTGCTTGAGGGTACCATTAAAGCGTTCACAGAGACCGTTGGTCTGAGGGTGGTATGGTGAACTAAGCAGGGTCTTAATACCGCAGACCTTCCATAACTGTTGGGTTAGATCTGCAGTAAACTGGGTCCCTCGGTCGGACAGGATTTCCTGAGGGAACCCCACTCGGGTGAATATCCCGACGAGCGCACTGGCAACAGTGTCCGCCTGAATATTCGTCAGAGCGACGGCCTCCGGGTAGCGGGTAGCATAGTCTACTACGGTAAGAATGTATTTCTTACCTGAGGGACTGGGGTTAGGTAGAGGTCCCACTAGGTCGACTGCTACCCTGCTAAACGGTTCCTCGATCACGGGCATAGGTGACAGTCGAGCCTTAGGGTGGTCCCCTCTTTTTCCTACCCGTTGGCATACGTCACAGGTGCTGCAGTAACGTCGCACATCCTTCGAGATCCCTGGCCAAAAGAAAGTCTGGGTGATCCTGTAGGTGGTGCGGTTACCCCCTAGGTGCCCTGCCAACGGAATGTCGTGGCCGATTCGGAGAAGTTCCAACCGGTACTTTCTGGGTACCACTAGTTGGCGCTTTTGCGAAGGGACACCGCCTCTCTTTCTGCCTTCAGTCAATCTGTATAACCTGTCACCCTCCCATATAAAACGTTCCCGCTCATCCCCTCTACTGTCTGCTAATTCTCGATACTTTTGAAGGGTGGAGTCCTCCCTAGTTTCCCTCCCAAATTCCTCTGGGGTGTCCCAAGCTATGGGTCTCTCTACCGTAGTGGGGTTACATGTCGGTTCTTGGCTTACCTGGGTCTCCTGGCCTGTTGTAGGATCATCTGTGATACGGGTCTGTGAGCGGGTGGTCACGGGGCAAGCTGCATCAGGTGTAGGTAGATACGCCGAAGTCAGAGGGCCAATGTCGTTGCCCAGCACAACCTCGGCCGGTAGGTTGTCCATGATACCAACGGTGGTCTTTCCTGACCCGACTCCCCAGTCTAAGTGCACCCGGGCGGTGGGTAAGCGGAATACAGCGCCCCCTGCGACCCGGACGGCAATTGTACGAGTGGAGACGTTCTCTGGCTTTACCAGATGTTTTTGAACCAGAGTGATAGTGGCCCCGGTATCTCTTAAGCCTTGTGCTACTTGTCCATTCACCCGTACCTCCTGACGGTGATGCTGACGGTTATCTGGGGAGGCAGCTTGTATTGGGTCTGCCTCATACAAAATTCCCAGACATTCCTCCGGGCCCCACTCGGTCTCCAGGCAGTGGGCCGCAGAGGGACGTGATGGAGTGACTTCTGTGTTGGGTGTTGTACGTCTCCAATTGTTATTTGTAGCTCTTAGAGGGCAATAACGAGCAATATGTCCCGTGTTGCTGCAGTGATGGCACGTCACCCTAGACGAATCCCGGGGGTAGTTGTTAGGCCCCTGAGGACGTGGTGGTCCTGGTGGGACTGGAGCCCGAAAACTCTGGGCGTGGGGTGATGGTTGGAGTACGCGGTACCACCTTCTGAGCCAGCCGCATAGTACCCTGGCTTACTTTCCTTGTCTCCGCGTACTCATCTGCTAGCCGAGCCGCCTCGTTTAAGTTAGCGGGACGGCGATCTCGTACCCAGTCTTGTATGTCTGCGGCCAGGTCTTGGAAGAAATGTTCCATTAGGAACAGCTGTAATACTTCCTCCCCGGTGTTGGCCTTGCACCCTTGGACCCAATGGGATGCCACCCTTTGTAACTGGTTGGCCCATTCCATGTGGGAGTCCACAGCCATCTTCTTGGACTCCCGGAAGCGCCGGCGGTAGGCTTCTAGCGTTACAGCATATCGGGTTAGCAGCGCCTTTTTAACTTGCTGATATTGTAAAATATCCTCTGGGGCGAGAGCCCGAAAGGCTTCATTGGCTTTGCCCGACAATTTCCCCGACAAAATAGTGACCCATTGGTCTGGTGGTACCTGGTGTAGTGAGCACTGCCTCTCAAAGTCCGCCAAATATCCATCGATTTCCTCCTCACTTTCTACAAAAGCTTTAAATACAGTGAACGGTATTTTCTTTCCTGTAGCAGCAGGTGGGGGGGTAGGAACTGCAGGTGTAATGGGCTGTCTCGCTCTTACCAGTTCCAGTTCTTGTCCCCTCTTCGTTTGTATCTCTTCCCTTGCTTCCCGGAACAGCTGGTTGATTAGTTCCACGGACGTTTCTGGATACAAGGATAATCTCCGCTGTACAATCCCAGTAATTACATCTGAGTGCAAGGGGCTCCGTTCCTTCCATGGATCCATCCATTTCGTCCAGCTCCAGCAGGTCAGCTATCAGCTCCCTCCGTGGTCTGTTACTGGCGCTCCTACCACGACTCTCCAATAGATCTTTCAGTGTGGATCTTTTCAGCCTGGCATACTTCGACTCCATTCAGAACTTGCTCTTTGGATAAAAGGACCATCCCACTGCTGCCAACCAATGAAACGGCTACCCACTGGTAGTGAGGGGTATCGGCCGTTGGAGACGTCCTTTTTGCTGACAAGTTATGATATGCAGGTACCGCCGGTATATCCCATCGAACGCCCTTCCAAGAAACGAGACGTGCTACGTTTGAAGGGTCAAGCAGACTGACTCTATTTGGCATATTTCACCTGCTTATATCTGGTTACAACTGTTACAAGAACAATGACATCTCCTTGAATTAATCACTTGGCCAGTTTCTAGCCGCTTCGGCACCTCACCCCACTTAACATTTCCTGGCCAGGCACATAGAATTCAATTAACCTTTAAAACAATTATCACTCACACATAATCCCCATCAGCATACACCTCACAGGGGGGCTGTTTACCTGCACACAAAAGAGAGTTCATTATCTATGCGAAGGGCACATTAGCATTCAACAATGAAAAGAAACTTGTCCAATTAACCCTTTGAGCTCAGAATACACTGTGGTACATCCACTTGTGACAAGCCATGCAGTTCCTTGTAGTCCCCCTGCACGAAGATTATAACTGTCTCGGCAGCATGCATGTGTCCGTTACAGTGTGCATGCGTGCATTCTCCTTGTGCCATGATGAATGTGTGTGTTTAACGTGCAAAGATACGTTCCACGAGACAACTTCTGACTGCTGTTCCCTCAGCAGACGGGGTAGCCTCGGGCAGGGGGGGAATGTCTGGTTAGGGGGTCAGGTCATCACGTATGTCAATCTCCAGGCCCTTTCTCTCGGCAAAGTTGTGCAGAATGCAACATGCACCGATGATCTGGCACACAAAGTTTGGGGAATACAACAGGGTCCCCCCGGACTTATCCAGGCATCGGAAACGGGACTTCAGGATGCCAAATGTGCGTTCCACCACTGCACGGGTACATATGTGTGCAGCATTGTAGTTTTGCTCTCCTGTGGTTTGGGGATCCCGAAATGGAGTCATGAGATGGGGTCCAAGTGCATATGCAGAGTCACCTGGAAGGGAAAAGACAGGAAGATGTTAGCCGTGCATGTGCCCCTCGTGATGTCTGCATCATGGGGTCGGACAGTCATGCCTGACTCCCATGTCACTCACCAACCAGCCAGCTGTTCCCGTACACGTTTTGTTCAAATTCTGTTGGGATGGTGCTTTGACGGTATATGTAGCTGTCGTGGCTGGACCCTGGGTGTTTGGCATGGACGTGCCATATGAGGCCTTGGGCATCGACTATCACCTGTACGTTGATGGAATGCCAGTGCTTCCGATTGCGGTATATGTGCTCTGTGTCACGGGGGGCCGTAGTGCCACATGTGTGCAATCAATGGCCCCCACGGTGCGTGGGAATCCTGAAATTCTGACAAAATCCGCCATTGCCTTATTCCGCAGGTGCTCCTGGGTGGGTCTGATGATGTGGTGGGACATGCGTCTGAGGATTTCGGGGACAACCTGGTGCACACATCTGCTCATGCTGGTTTGTGACATCCCAGCCACAACTCCACTTGTACGCTGAAAAGATCCACTGGCGAGGAAATGCAGTGTTGCCAGTACCTTGACTAGTGGCTGCACTGCATGTGAGCGGTGTGTCTGGCTGGTGATGTCATCATGCAGGGTTGTGGCTATTTTCTGGATGGCATCAGTGTTGAATCTGAAGATGCGATACACCTCCGAATCCCCCATGCCAAAGACGTTCATGCGCGTTCGGTATATCCTCTCCCGTGCCCTCCTCCTTCTACGCGCCTGGGCACACACTAGTATAGCTATGACCATGCCTGCCCCTGGCATGTTGGCATACAGATGTGTTGTCCTGCAAGTGTGGTTGCTCAGCTCGTCCGTAACGGTGCTGCTGAAGCTGCTCTCCAGCTGACCTGCACACGTCTGGTGCAAAATTACCCCTGCTTTATGAGGGGCAAGTTTAGGCCGGACGTACAGCTTACGCGCACCGCGCGTAGCCTGCGTCAGGCGGACGTATGTTCGGGAATCGGCGTATCTCCCTCATTTGCATATTTGAATAGGAAATCAATGGGAGCGCAAGATGCGCCCAGCATAAATATGCGCCCACGCTACGCCGGCGTAGAAAAGTTACGCCGGTCGGAAGAAGCCTATTTTCAGGCGTATCTGGTTCTGTGGGTACGGCGCATAGATACGCCGGCGTATATATACACTTACGCCGCGCATCTCGAGGTACGCTGGCGTAACTTCTTTGAGAATCTGGGCCTAACATTTTTGTGTTCGATTAATCGATTTTTTTTATCGATTAATCAACTAATTTTGATTAATTATAATGCACATACAGATCCAACTACTTTTAGCTGATCTCCTCCTTGCAGGCTGATTCCCAGTGCAGCTACCAACTACTGTAAAAATGGATAGCAGGATACAAAAAACACACAAAGGCAGCGCTCGATGGGAATAGCATTAAAACTTTTATAGTCTTCAAGTAGGTAATAAAATAAATATTGCACTGGAGATAAAATTGATGTAGCTACATAAACTGTAAAAATGGTGCGAGTAATACCAAACGGTAGCAAAAGCAGTCATAAAAACATGTAGCTAAGTATGATACTGGTATAAAAATGTGTACAACGATGCCACTGCTGAATCCAGATGAGGAGAGGTTAACATCAGTCCGTTGGCATGTAGATGTCCCGTGAAAGGAACTATCACAACTCCCAGTGGATGGCTGTAGAATCCCAGGTTGATAGAGGGAAGGGATAGAGGGAAGTGTAACAGCCCTTGCGTGTGGCAGATAGTAAGGTCCCGCCGGCATGCAGATATGAAGGCACAGCAAAGGAGCCCTTCAGATGACATGGCAAGCTCAGCCGGTGTCCGTGACATCACCGGATCTCCGATGGAACTCCCTGAAGGCCTGGAAATTTGATCGATCAAAAAAATTAAAGATTAATCGATGAATTAATAGTTAATTTTCACAGCCCTAGTATATATATATATATATATATATATATATATATATATATATGTGTGAAATCCATGCTGGTGTTCTGTCCTTGCCCAGGATGGTGAGCTCGTACTTTGTGGGCCCCCCAGTGACAATGCGGGCTATGTGGTGTGTCTGCACCAAGCTTGAACCTTTAGGATGTTAGTGCTACCATTCAACCTCTAATTCTCAATATATTATTCATATCACGCAACACCTGATGAAGCTGCAATATGAAACATGTTGAGTAGGATGCAGTCTTTATCAAGATACCAGCATTAACATCTTGTTTGTACTGGTGTTCATTTATATTCGTATAGCCAATTACTTATTAGTATTAAATGGTTCTTGAGGTAGCCTCTTTTTGGGTGTGACTATATTGTTAATTCACTGTCATGCATGGTGCTTTTTCATATTTTTTTTATTTTTTGTGCACTAATAAAGATACAGATTTTTTGTGCAGATCTGGCTGTAATTGTCACCACATTTCTGGTACTGACCCTCATAGTGATTCCTTGTGGCTGCAATATGTGGGTCTGCATTCTTGGCTAGTTAGAGTGCTACTACTTTGCACATCACTGTCATTTACTGGATGGATAATTTCATCACTGTGCTGCTCTTCCATCATTGTCTAGTCCCCACGGGGGTCAGTTTCAAACAGGCTGTATTGATTCACAGCAGTCTGCAAAAGAGAAGCAGAATCTGGTTGTACTGTTTACAGAGGTGCAGGGATCACAAAATTGGCTTAACAGAATTACCAGTACAAACTCTTTTGCAGGTAAAACAGTTCCTTTATATTTAGCCGTTGGCCTGGAATTTGGCTTTAATTATTTATACATTGCTTTTCAAATTTCAATAAAATAGGATTTGGGCACAAAGCTAATTTAGCTTCCTACAGGTGAGGCCTACATCCAGTCTATGTATTCAAAATTTCCATTCACTTTAATGAGAAAGATTTAAGATCTAATTTAATTTCATGAAAAGGCAAACACTCCTGTCCAAATAACAGTGTGTTTTAACCTTTATACTCAGGCAAGATCAATTGTAATTTGGATCTTTCACCTTAATGAACTATATCTACCACTGTTTAAATGCCAGTCTTTGTTTAGTTCCTGAGTGCAGATACCTGATGGACATGTATTGTAAAACTTAAAAGAAAGCTCACTTTACCTGAGATGTCGAGATGTTGCCTGTGCCACTTTGCTTTCATCCGCAATATGTAGTTAATAAGAATTGTCTGCCCTGCAGCGCAGTCTTCATTTATCACATATACCTAGCTGATTTAACACAAATGGAATGCTGCAGAAAACTATAGAGCTTTTTGTGCTCTCCAAGAAGATTAACTCTAAAGAAAATTGAGCTTAAAGCAAAACTGTGGTCAAAACAAAATAACAAAGCTAACAGCAGCAGTAGGTAGCTGTCAACCGCTGCTGCGGGAACTCTCATCTCAGATCTGCCCTGAGCTGGATACAGCTCCTCCACTTACTGTAAATGGAGATCAAGGCTTGCCATACACTGTTTTATTTGAATATTAGGCCTCATTCATACAGGGAATATATACGATTGCCTTGTGTGATGACCACGCTTACCCACTTCGAAATACACAGGTATTCCATGCATCCAATGCAAGCAGTCCTATTGATGTCAAGTAGGACATACAAACTGCACAGACACCACTGCTGCTCCTAATCTGGCATCCACATGGACAGGGAACTCACACAGGGTGTGTTTAGGGACATGAACACCTGTGCAGGTAAACACAGATTTCACAAGAAGCACGCGTATCTACGCCCTAGGTTAAGGCTTTAGGAAAAATATTCCTTCATCCACACCAGTGGCGGCTGGTGGTAAAAAATGTTGAGGGGTGCAAACAAACCCCTCAAGGTCCGCACTCACCAGAGGACTCCGTGTGTTTCAACGGGATGAGAAGTTGTAAACCGGCAGTGACGCAATGGCGAATATTGATGTGCTAAACCTAAAAAATTGTGAGGGTTTGGGACTCATGCCGCGTACACACGATTATTTTTCGGGTTGTAAAAAACTACGTTTTTTAAAAATGTCATTTAAAACGATTGTGTGTGGGCTTCAAAGCATTTTTCGGGTTCTAAAAAACGACAAAAAAAAAAATTCGAACATGCTCTATTTTTTCACAACGTTTTAAACTATGCCGTTTTTCGGGTTGTAAAAAATGATCGTGTGTGGGCTTTAAAAAACGCGCATGCTCAGAAGCAAGTTATGAGACGGGAGCACTCGTTCTGGTAAAACTACCATTTGTAATGGAGTAAGCACATTCATCACGCTGTAACAGACAGAAACAGTAGATACGTAGGCATACTCTCACTGTGGATCTGGCCCTTAGTTTTTTCTAGAGGCTGAAAGACGTTGTTTTTTACAACCCGAAAAATTATCAGTGCTGTGCGCCTCAAGGATAACCTAAAACAGCCTCAGTCTCAAATCACATGCTTGTCAAAAATGTTAGGACCTAATAAACACCCATTAGTCTGGCGCCCCGCACACATAGAACGCCCCTTATGGACCGGCCGCAACTGATCCACTCTATGTGTACAGACAAATATCTCATTTTGCCTAAACAGCAGCTGCATCTGATTGGGCCCCTTGAAAAGAGATCTGATTAATCTCTTTGGCAGAGGTGAGCTATAGTCAGTTTACAGGTGTTCAGGAAGTAGGAAGTGATACTGTCATTTCTAGAATGCCTATTTTTTTGTTTTTGTTTTTATAATTCCAAGGAGGATTTTACAATAAAATACAATGCAGCAACCATATGCCAAGCATTTGGTACATACAGTTGTATTCAAAATTATTCAACCCCCACTGAAATTGATTGTTTTGCCCAGTTTGACATTGATTTTGATCATCCTGTCATCCTGCTTACAATTAAATCAAAGAGGCACGTGTAGGTCAGACAAATATAACATAACATTTATAATGAAATAACCACAAATGTCTTTTCTGTGCTCACATCATTATCAGTTTTATTCAACCCCCAATTGACATTCAATCTTAGTACTTAGTACAACATCCTTTTACAGTTATAACAGCTTTTAAACTTGAAGCATAGCTTGACACAATTGTCTTGCAGCGATCTACGGGTATCTTCGCCCATTCGTCATGGGCAAAAGCCTCCAGTTCAGTCACATTCTTAGGCTTGCGCACTGCAACTGCTTTCTTTAAGTCCCACCAGAGGTTCTCAATCGGATTTAAGTCTGGTGACTGCGATGGCCACTCCAAAATGTTCCAGCCTTTAATCTGCAACCATGCTCTAGTGGACTTGGAGGTATGCTTGGGATCATTGTCCTGTTAAAAGGTCCAACGTCTCCCAAGCCTCAGGTTTGTGACGGACTGCATCACATTGTTATCCACTATCTCCTGGTACTGAAGAGAATTCATGGTACCTTGCACACGCTGAAGCTTCCCTGTACCTGCAGAAGCAAAACAGCCCCAAAGCATAATTGACCCCCCGCCATGCTTCACAGTAGGCACAGTGGGCCCAAACACTTCTAATTTTGTTTCATCAGTCCACAGAACACAATCCCAAAACTTCTGTGGTTTGTCCACATGATTTTTGCATACTGCAGTCGACTCTTCTTATTCTTTGGAGACAGCAAGGGGGTGCGCCTGGGAGTTCTGGCATGGAGGCCTTCATTACGCAGTGTGCGCCATATTGTCTGAGCAGAAACTTCAGTATCCACATCTGACAAATCTTTTGTCAGTTCCTCAGCAGTCACAAGGGGACTTTTCTCCACTCTACGCTTCAGGTAGCGCTCAGCAGTCGAAGTCAGCATCTTCTTTCTGCCACGACCAGGTAGCGTTTCAACAGTGCTCTTTGGCTTGAATTTGCGAATGATGCTTCCTATGGTGTCTCTTGGTATGTTTAACATCTTTGCAATCTTCTTATAGCCATTGCCCTTCCTGTGAAGAGTAATCACCTCTTCTCTTGTCTTCCCGGACCATTCTCTTGACTTCACCATGTTTGTAACCACACCAGTAAATGTCTAGAAGGAGCTGAGTATCACAGTCATTTTAAAGCTGCCTGATTGGTGCTTATTAGGCTTTATTGCTGCTCCCTGACATCCACAGGTGTTTTCAATACCTGATTGAAAACACTTCAATGAACCTCTGTTCTTCAGAGTGGTAATCTTTAAGGGGTTGAATAATTGTGTAAATGAAGAATTCACAAAATAAACATTTACTACTGTATTACAAAACCAATTGATGTAATTTTAGTTGCATATGGTTCTTTAACCACCTTACTACCGCACGCCGTCAAATGACGGCGGGCGGTATACCCTATTGTTCTGACAGGACGTCATATGACGTCCTGTCATTTAGATAGGGAATGCGCGCGATCGCGCATCCCTGAACTGTCGGTGGCGGCGTGTCACCGAGACACCGCTCGTCACCGACAGGGGTGAACAGCGGCGCGGATGCGCTGTTTACCACGTGATCGGCCGTGATGAAGTCACGGCTGATCACGAATGTCAACACCCCATTGTACACGGCACATGCGTGCGATCGCGAGCGCGCTGCGCGTGCACGTCGGTGGCAGCGTGTTCCCGGGAACACTGCTCGTCTCCGACAATGGTACACAGCCATTGGTCATGGCTGTGTACCACGTGATCAGCTGTGATCCATTCACAGCCTGATCACTAACTGTAAACACAGAGCCTGTAACACTGTTGCCAGCTCTTTTTCTCCTCACACATCTTTTCCAGTGTGAGGAGAGAAGAGCTACAATCAGTGAGTTACAGATCTGTGTAGTGTCTGCACCAACACCACACCTGTCCCATCGCCCCCCCCAATTGTCATTGTCACCCAACAGTCACCCATATAAAGTGCACCTGTCACAAAGAGACTGCCATCAGCGGTGCAACCGTCACCCATCAGTGACCGTGCCCGGTCACCGTCACCCATCAGTGACCTGCCCTGTCACCCATCAGTGACCTGCCCTGTCACCCATCAGTGACCTGCCCTGTCACCCGTCACCCATCAGTGAACTGCCCTGTCATCCATCAGTGACCTGCCCTGTCACCCATCAGTGACCTACCCTGTCACCCATCAGTGACCTGCCCTGTCACCGTCACCCATCAGTGACCTGCCCTGTCACCCGTCACCCATCAGTGACCTGCCCTGTCACCCGTCACCCATCAGTGACCTGCCCTGTCACCCGTCACCCATCAGTGACCTGCCCTGTCACCCGTCACACATCAGTAACCTCACCCGTCAACCATCAGTGACCAGCCCTGTCACCCATCTGTGGCCATCAGCGGTGAACCTGTCACTCGTCACCCATCAGTGACCGTTCCCTGTCACCTGTCACCCGTCACCCATCAGTGACCATCAGCGGTGCACCCGTCACCTGCCCTATCACCCATCACCCATCAGTGACCATCAGCGGTGCACCCATCAGTGACCATCACCCGTCACCGTCCGTGGCCTGTCACCCATCTGTGACCATCACCCATCACCGTCCATGGCCTGTCACCCATCAGTGACCATCGCCTGTCACCCATCAGTGACCATCTCCCGTCACACCATCACCCATCAGTGAACGTCACCTGCCACCCATCGCACAACCTATCAGTGAACATCACCAGCCACCCATCGCACAACCCATCAGTGACTGTCACCTGCCACCCATCGCACAACCCATTGTATACAGCTACCCGCCACACAGCCAAAATGTCAAAAAAATTGTATACTGACAAGGAGGCGTTCCAGATCCTCTCAATGACGGATGAGAGCACCGTGGAGTTCTCATCAGATTCCACTTCTGATTCCGAATCGGAAGGTGAACCGATAGAATATAGTAATGATTCTGATGAAGAATGGGTTCCTCCTAAAAGGGCACAACCCTCTGAAAACCAGGCAGCCGCCAGCAACCAGGATTTTATTCCTAGGCCCAGTACCAGTGCTGCCACCAGCAATAGGCCCAGTACCGGCGCTGCCGCCAGCAATAGGCCCCAGGAACAAGGGGCCCAGTACCAGCGATGCCGCCAGCGAAAGCCCTCGCGAACAAATAACCAGGCCCAGTACCAGTGCTGCCACATCACACCCGAATATCAGCACAAGAATTTCAACCCCCCCAACTACTAGAGTGTCACGTCCCCCAGGAGCCAGGGCTACTACATTTGTGCCAGATGTTCTTGCCAACCCAACATGGCTGCCTTCCGGATCAGGATCAACAATTATTCCCCCTTTCACAGCACAGCCAGGTGTGCAGGCCAACACCCAACATTTTTCAGAAGTGGATTACCTTCATCTATTTTTGCCCGACACTTTTTTACAGTTAATTATCGACCAGACAAATTTGTATGCCCAGCAGTATATTGCCAACAACCCCCATTCCTCTTATGCCCGTCCATTTGAGTGGAAAGATGAGGAGGAGTTCAAATTGTTTATTGGCCTCACCATAAACATGGGACTTAACAAAAAAAATCAAGGACATTCCTATTGGTCCACCAAACCCATCTACCACCAGCCCATGTATTCTGCCACATTGTCCAGGTCCAGATACCAGATGATTATGAGATTCTTTCATTTTAATGACAATACCCAGTGCCCTCCCCGTAATCATCCAGATTCTGATAAATTGTATAAGATTCGCCCCCCTGATAAATTTCCTTTCCCATCAATTTGCAGAACTCTATGTCCCAGATAAACACATATGTGTGGATGAGTCCCTGGTACCCTTTTCAGGCCGGCTAGGAATAAAACAATATATTCCTAGTAAAAAGGCCAAATATGGTGTCAAGTTTTACAAACTGTGTGAGAGAGCCACGGGATATCTGTATGCGTTCCGCATATATGAAGGAAGAGATTCCCAGCTCCAGCCCCCTGAGTGCCCGGCCTACATGGGCACAGCTGGAAAAATTGTATGGGACCTGGCTTACCCACTCCTGAGAAAAGGATATCATCTTTATTTAGATAATTTTTATACGAGCCTGCCCCTTTTCCGACACTTGTATATTGAAAAAACCCTGGCCTGCGGAACCTCCAGAAAAAATAGGAATGGCTTCCCACAATCCACTGTGAACAAAAAGCTGCGAAAGGGGGAAAGAGCAACAGCGAGGTGCAACGAAGTGCTGGCCTTGAGGTGGAAGGATAACAGAGACGTGCACATGATGTCCACTATTCACAATGACACTGCAGTTGTTGTTCAACAAAGACGAGGTCCCATTGAAAAGCCGACATGTGTCCAAGACTATAATCTGTACATGGGGGGGGGGGGTGGATTTCAATGACCAAATGATTAAGCCCTATCTATCAATAAGGAGGTCCCGATTCTGGTACAAGAAGGTAGCAATTTATCTAATCCATTTGGCCATTTACAATTCTTATGTAGTCTACTCCAAATCCACTGAAAACCCTGCCCCCTTCCTACACTTTACAGAAGAAATCGTCACGTCCCTCATCTATCCACAAAGACCCCCCTCAGAAACCCTTTGCTCTGATGTCGTTAGCCGACTTCATGGACGCCACTACCCATACAACATCCCACCATCCGAAGGAGGCCGAAGACGGCAAAAAAGATGTCGCGTGTGCAGCAAAAGAGGAAGTCAAAGAGATACCAGCTACCATTGTCCCCGGTGTCCCTCCCAACCTGGCCTTTGCATTGGAGAATGCTTTGAAACTTATCATGAATCCCCAAAATATTAGCCCATATTTTTAACCATTTCCCCCATCTGACCATTTTCTGACCATTTTCATGCTACTGCCTTCCACGTGAACTGACCCTGGCCTGCTTTTTCACTATGCCTCTGCCTACTGTTTGGACTGCTTCCACGTAAACTGACCCTGGCCTGTTTTTTTACTATGCCTCTGCCTACCGTTTGGACTGCTTCCACGTGAACTGACCCTGGCCTGTTTTATGGACTACTCTTTTGCCTACCGATTGGACTGCTTCCACGTAAACTGACCGTTGCCTGTTTTTTGACTATGCCTCTGCCTACCATTTGGACTGCTTCCACGTGAACTGACCCTGGCCTGTTTTATGGACTACGCTTTTGCCTGCCGCTTGGACTGATCTGTTGCCCTGCTATTGTATTACACAGGGGTCTCACATATGTGAGGGGCTCCAGAATAGTTTTTCCGGATGGAGAAAACATTTTTTTTGTTTTCTCTGGGTTTCGTAATTTCCGGATTAGGGTCTGGAGTCCGGAGGCTTCATAGAGATTTGGGTGGGTCGAAGCCTCTACCCCTGTGCACAGGTCTTACCCTGACTGCTGCCTGGACCAGTGCTCTCTTCTGTGGACACTACTAAAAGCACAGGTAAGACTTTTTTTACCCTTTCCGCAATATAATTTATTTTGGATTGTAATTCTTGGTATGTACATGCTATGTGTTAGAAATATGAAGAGCCTTCAAAAATGATAGGTTGCCAGGAAATTATATATGTAATGTATGCTCCTAGAACGCCTGATGGTGCTACTTGGATGTTGGGCATCTGTATGTGGCCAAGCTGTGTAAAAGTCTCACACATGTGGTATCCCCATACTCAGGAGGAGTAGCAGAATGTATTTTGGGGTGTCATTTTTGCTATGTATATGCTATGTGTTGGAAATATCTTATAAATGGACAACTTTGTGTAAAAAAAATGCGTTTTCATTTTTTTTCCACGTTTTCCAAAAACTTCTGGAAAAAAAATAACCGCTCAAAAGACTCATTATGCCTCTTAGATTATACGTTGGGGTGTTTTCTTTCCAAAATGGGGTCATTTTGTGGGCAATTTCATTGTCCTGGTGCTCCAGGGCCTTCAAAAGTGTAATAGGTGGTTGAGAAATGATATGTGCAATTTATGCTCGTAGATCGCCTGATGGTGCTACTTCAATGTTGGGCCTTTGTATGTGGCCAGGTTGTGTAAAAGTCCCACATATTTGGTATCCCCATACTCAGGAGGAGTAGCAGAATGTATTTTGGGGTGTAATTTTTCTGTGCATTTGCTATGTGTTGGAAATATCTTATAAATGGACAACTTTGTATAAATAAAATGCGTTTACATTTTTTTTCCACGTTTTCCAAAAACTTCTGGAAAAAAAATAACCGCTCAAAAGACTCATTATGCCTCATAGATTATACGTTGGGGTGTTTGCTTTCCAAAATGGGGTCATTTTGTGGGCAATTTTATTGCCCTGGTGCTCCAGGGCCTTCAAAAGTGTAATAGGTGGTCGAGAAATGAGATGTGCAATTTATGCTCGTAGATCGCCTGATGGTGCTACTTCAATGTTGGGCCTTTGTATGTGGCCAGACTGTGTAAAAGTCCCACACATTTGGTATCCCCATACTCAGGAGGAGTAGCAGAATGTATTTTGGGGTGTCATTTTTGCTATGCATTTGCTATGTGTTGGAAATATCTTATAAATTGACAACTTTGTGTAAATAAAATGCGTTTTAATTTTTTTTCCAAGTTTTCCAAAAACTTCTGGAAAAAAAATAACCGCTCAAAAGACTCATTATGCCTCATAGATTATACGTTGGGGTGTTTGCTTTCCAAAATGGGGTCATTTTGTGGGCAATTCCATTGTCCTGGTGCTCCAGGGTCTTCAAAAGTGTAATAGGTGGTTGAGAAATGAGATGTGCAATTTATGCTCATAGATCGCCTAATGGTGCTACTTCAATGTTGGGCCTTTGTATGTGGCTAGGCTGTGTAAAAGTCCCACACATTTGATATCCCCATACTCAGGAGGAGCAGTAGAATGTATTTTGGGGTGTAATTTGTTGTATGCATATGCTCTGTGAGAGAAGTAACCAGTTAATATGACAATTTTGTAAAAAAAAATAAAAAAAATAATAATTCTTCATTTTGCAAAGAATTGTGGGAAAAATTACAACTTAAAAAAACTCGCCATGCTACTTATTTAATACCTTGGAATGTCTACTTTCTAAAAAGGGGTCATTTGGGGGGTATTTGTACTTTTCTGACTTGTTAGTATCTCAAGAAATTAGATAGGCCGTCAGTACTTCAAGTGTGATCAAATTGATACATTTTCAGGGATTGGCACCATAGTTTGTAGACTCTATAACTTTCACAAAGACCAAATAATATACACCAATTTGGGTTATTTTTACCAAAGATATGTAGCAGTATAAATTTTGGCCAAAATTTATGAAGAAAAATGACTAATTTGCTAAATTTTATGACAAAAACAAAGAAAAAGGCAATTTTTCACGAAATTTGCGGTATTTTTTGGTTTATAGCGCAAAAAATAAAAAACCCACGAGTGATTAAATACCACCAAAAGAAAGCTCTATTTGTGTGAAAAAAAGGACGCAATTTTTATTTGGGTACAGTGTTGCATGACTGAGTAATTGTCATTCAAAGTGTGAGAGCACTGAAATCTGAAAATTGGTCTGGTTAAGAAGGGGGTTTAAAAGCACTGTATTGAAGTGGTTAAGAAGTCCTTGTAGGATTTCATTCTGAATACAATTACAAATGTACACTAAATTCCCTAAAACCCTTTACAGCATTGGGGGGGTTGAATAATTTTGAACACAACTGTAGTTATGGCGTAGTCCCATTGACTTCATTGAAGGCATTTGCCACCTAAACAATTTGGAAAACTGAAAATGGCAAAATAAAATTTCTACATCACATGCTACACTGGAGAGGGTGCTCAGAGCCAGTAAAAACATAGATCAACCACCTGTATTTACTGTTTACCAGCTGCCTATGTGAAGCCTTAAACTGAACCTATGATCAGACTGTGGGCAGTCAGGGATTTACACATTCTTACTAAACAGTAAATAAAACATTATCAAAGTTTAATATCAAATATTAATTTCCACATTGAATTTAAAACAATTCTAGCATAGTCCTATTAATCTGAATGATCTTAAAGTTTGTAAACTTACTTTGTGAAGATCCCACTTTTACTTTCTTGAATTCTGTGACATGTATTTACTATTCTCTGTCAATAGGCTCTTCTGTGTCACACATTTAACAGAGCCTCCTTTTGAACTACACCAGTCCCGAGAGGAGGAGTTACAGGAGACAGATTGAATAATGAAAAACTTCTACAAGTGAAAAACTCTTCTGTTTTATGTTCAGGGGAAGCACCACCACCTCTTATAAGTATGCTCGTACCTTATTGACCTCTAAGATAAAAGGCCTTATGCGCATATCCCTTTTAGACCCCGGACAGTGCTGTCACTCTGTTTCCAGATCTCAAGGATCAATCCATATAACCGACCCAGATAGATACACAAGGAAGCACCATAGTGCACTCTGCAAATAAAACTATTTATTAGGAATAAAAGTGCACTTACATGAAGACAGATCACTTTTACATCACATCACACCCGCTGGGGAGCTGTACTCTGGGGCAAGACAGTGAGCCTGCTACTGATCTACAGCCTTCCATTCTGATCATCTCTCCTAAAGCCTATGGCAACACTTCCTTTCACCAGCAACCCCCCTTTGCTTCGTTCCAACATGTTTCGTTGTCATGATGTCATCGGGTGCCCTTGTATAGCTTGGTGTCCACTGCATAGCTTGGTGTCATCTGCTAACACTGAAAGGGTACTTTTAATCCCAAACTCTATATCATTAATAAAAGTAAGGGTCCCAACACTGAACCTTGGGGTATACCATATAGCTTTGAAAGAGGGAGAGGTTAGGAAGAATGATGAGGTGGTGGTGATGTAGGCCAGCAGAGTGGTAAGCAGTGGATGGCAGAGTGGGCCAAACAGGACTTTGTGTGGCATACAAGTTTGACTCCCATGCTCCTGAAAGAATCCTAACAAGGCCACCAACAATATGGTAGTGATATCCCATGCATGTGTGGTAGTGATCACTCTTTACTGCCACACATGTACAGAATCTCTCCATCATATTGTGATGTAAAAAATATGGATGATGTCTTGTGTATGCACAGCAGTGGCCAATCTGTAATAACAAAACCCTGGTGCTGTCTTGCCAAAATCTAGGGGGAAACATTTATTATTGCTTTTTGTAAGTAACATTTTTATTTCCTCAGAAAAAAAACCTTTATGAGTTACTGTACATGCTCCATACTCAAATAAGGGTGATGCTGGGATTTTGGGACACAGCCCGGGACACAGCATCTTCAACACAGAGCACACAGACGTCGGACTGTTCAGGCAAACTCAAATCAGGGACAGTTTGTGTGTGTTTGTCTATATATATATATATATATATATATATATATATATATATATATATATATATATATATATATTTTATATATATATATATATATATATATATATATATATTTTATATATATATATATATATATATATATATATATTTTTTTTATATATATATATATATATATATATATATATATATATATATATATATATATACACTCACTCACACACACACTATCTAACAAGTTTAGAAAGCCAATTTGCCTATGTGTTTAGTGAGTGTGGATATGAAATTTGCTGCAGAGACACTTAGGAAAGATTTTGAGACATACAACTTTTGTGGCTCAGAGCAAAATCCCTCCCCTTTTGCAGAGAATCTTTTCAACTTTTACATGTCATAACAAAGTACAAAAACTGAAAAGGAATCCCCTTTCCAATTTCCAAGTAATGGAGATATGTGATCATCACTGCTAAAAAAAAATAAAAAAATACTGGAGCGATTCTGTGTATCTATTGGTTTAGTTTATCTCACCCTCAATTGTTGTTTATTTTCTACTGGCTACCCTTAAAATACACAGCTTCTTGCACAACAGAAGTTTCTGTGAGCATGTACAGTAACTGAGAAGCTGGTGAGTCGCCAACAAAGCTCAAACTAGCTTCATAATATCACAATGCTTTGTTTTGAGAATCTGTGAGAATCAAGCCAGTCTTGAAATTTTTTGTAATACCTGATATGCTGTAAAACACAGTAACTTTACCTGTTCTCACAAGAAGCTGGCACTAACTTTCAAACTAGAGTCGCCGGACAGTCTTCCAGTGTTGTTCCTAGCAGCATAAGCTACAGCTTTCAATGTCAGTGCAGGGAGACAGCAAATCTTTTGTTGGTGTTTTTTTTGTTATAGTAAGCTGGGAATAATGGAGAAACAATGAAGTCAGCAAAGTTGAGACATGAATACATTGAAGGCTACATCAGAGTCCTCTGTGGCAGTATAAAAATGACTTGTGAAGCTCTTTGCACAACACTAGACAGCAATGTAACTTTCTCAGCCAGCATTGTTCATCAGTATAAATGATCTAGTGTTGGAGAAGATTACAACATTTGTTTCCCAACATCTCTGTCGAAATCTGAATGTAATGTATAACACAGGTAAATTTATTATGCTATGGGCATTATAGGAAAAAAAAAAACATAGCTTGAGAAATTACATACTGATTGTGATATCCTACAAAAATGTATTGTGTTTTGTTTTGGTTGTACAGGAGAACGGGTCAGACTAATGCATAAAATTGATATACAAAAGTTCAGTGCTATGATACATAGATATATAATGTGAATAAAAAATACAATAAATTATTAAGTGTCCATATAGTGCAGTGGTCTCCAAACTGCAGATGTGGCCCTTTGCTTACCTTTATCTTGGGGCACTATTCCACCAAATGACACCATCAATGCGGCACTATTTTTCCAATTGATACCAACAATAGGCACTATTCCTCCCAATAAGACCAATGTTGGGGCACTGATGCTGGAGCATTTTCCACAGTCCGGCCCCCCTAAAGAGTGAAGGACGGTGAACTGGCCCTTTGCTCAGAAATTTTGCAGACCCATGATATAATGAAACAAAAATCCCAAAGTGCAATAAAAAAGAAAGGGCCTGATTCCCAAAAGAGATACGCAGGCGGAACTGCTGTTCAGTCTGTGCCTAACTTTGGAAACGATCCTCAAAAGGCTTTTTCCAAAGTTAGGCAGAAAATCTGACATGTGTAAGACACTTACACGGTCAGATCTTAGGATGCAGTACCGCATCCGCCGCTGGGGGCATTTCTCATTGAAATGCAGCTTTGAGTATGCAAATGAGGACTTAAGCAGATCCACAACGCTTTTCATCATTGTGATTTCTGCGTAAGTTCCGATTTGCTTGCGCAAAACTAGGGCTGGTTTTACAATGTGGAAAATTAGTCACACCTTGTAAAGGCCCATTCAAGCGATGGCATTTGGTATGCATTCCTGAGGGAGAACTCCACGGCAATTTGTAAATTCAAAACCGGCATGGGTTCCCCCCCAGGAGCATACCAGGCCCTTAGGTCTGGTATGGGTTGTAAGGAGACCCCCCTACGCCGAAAAATCTACGTAGGGGGTCCCCCTACAATCCATACCAGACCTGTATCCAAAGCGCGCTACCCGGCCGGTCAGGAATGGGAGTGGGGACGAGCGAGCGCCCCCCCCTCCTGAGCCGTGCCAGGCCGCATGCCCTCAACATGGGGGGGTTGGGTGCTCTGGGGCAGGGGGGCGCACTGCGGGCCCCCCCACCCCAGAGCACCCTGTCCCCATGTTGATGAGGACAGGACCTCTTCCTGACAACCCTTGCCGTTGATTGTCGGGGTCTGCGGGCGGGGGGCTTATCGGAATCTGGGAGTCCCCTCAAATAAGGGGGCCCCCAGATACCGGCCCCCCACCCTAAGTGAATGGATATGGGGTACATCGTACCCCTACCCATTCACCTGGAGGCAAAAAGTTAAAGTTATTAAACACACAACACAAGGGTTTTTAAAATAATTTATTAGTCTGCTCCGGAAGCCCCCCTGTCTTCTTTATTAGCTCTAATACCAGGGGGGGCTTCTTCTTCCGCTCTCCGGGGGGGTCTTCTCCGCTCTCCGGGGGTCTTCTTCTATCTTCGCCGCTCTCTGCTGTTGACTCGGCGAACCCCGGTTCTTCTGCAGCTGTCCGGTGCCTTCTCCTTCAGCGCTGGCTGCCTGCTATCTTCGTGTGTTAGCTCAATTACTAACAGGCAGCCAGCGCGGTCTTCTGTGACGTCACCTTCTTCTCTTCTGTTCTTCTCCCCTCTTCCGATGTTGACTCGTCGCCTCTTGTCACTGCAATGATGGAAGCGCGCCTTGCATCCCATTTATATAGGCATCACTGTCCCATCATGCTCCGGTAGGTACCCACGTGGTGGGTGCACGTGGGTAGGCACCCACCACGTGGTAAAGGCTAATATGCAAGTTATTGTCATAAAAAGTTGTTTGGGGACCCGCGTCCTGCCCCAGAGGACATGCATCAATGCAAAAAAAGTTTTAAAAACTGAAGTTTTTTTTTCGGGAGCAGTGATTTTAATAATGCTTAAAGTGAAACAATAAAAGTGAAATATTCCTTTAAATTTCGTACCTGGGGGCTGTCTAGAGTATGCCTGTAAAGTAGCGCATGTTTCCCGTGCTTAGAAAAGTCCCTGCACAAAATGAAATTTCTAAAGGAAAAAAAAGTAATTTAAAACTAATTGTGGCTATAATGATTCGTCGGGTCCCGGCAATACAGATAAAAATCATTGAGAAAAAACAGCATGGGTTTCCCCCCTTAGTCCATTACTAGGCACTTTGGATCTGGTATGAATATTAAGGGGAACCCCCGAACCAAAATTAAAAAAATGCGTGGGTCCTCCCCAAATTCTATATCAGGCCCTTGAGGGGCGTGGGGTTCCCCCAAAAATCCATACCAGACCCTTATTTGAGCATGCAACCTGGCAGGCCACAGGAAAAGAGGGGGGGGGGCGAGAGAGCACACCCCCTCCTGAACCGTACCAGGCCACATGCCCTCAACATGCGGAGGATGTCCCCATGTTGATGGGGACAAGGGCCTCATCCCCACAACCCTTGCCCGGTGGTTGTGGGGGTCTGCGGATGGGGGGCTTATCGGAATCTGGAAGCCCCTTTAACAAAGGGAAACTCCAGATCCCGGCCACCCCTATGTGAATTGGTAACGGGGTACATTGTACCCCTACCATTTAACAAAAAAAGTGTCAACATTTTTAAAACCACAGGAGACAGTTTGGGACAAGTCCTTTATTAAAAATAAAAAAATAAAAAAGGTTTTGTCCTGGGGCAAGACCTGGGGGCCAGATCCACAAAAACCTGGCGCAACTTAAAAAATCCCATTTAAGTTACACTGCCTTAAAATTTCTACCTAAGTGCCCGATCCACAAAGCACTTACCTAGAAATTTCAGGCTGTGTAACTTAAATCCGGCCGGCGCAAGGCATTCCTATTCAAATGGGGCGAGTCCCATTTAAATGAGGCGCGCTCCCGCGCGGGCCGTACTGGGCATGCGCGAAGTTACGTTACGCCGAGTTTTGTGGATTGCGCCGGCTTAAAAAAGTTGCGTCGGGAAAAAAAAAAAAAATTTGACAGCGTCGCTCGGCATGCATTCCTGAGGGAGAACTCCATGCCAATTTTCAAAGAAAAAACCGGCATGGGTTCCCCCCCCCAGGAGCATACCAGGCCCTTAGGTTTGGTATGGGTTGTAAGGAGACCCCCCTACGCCGAAAATTCGACGTAGGGGGTCCCCCTACAATCCATACCAGACCCGTATCCAAAGCACGCTACCCGGCCGGTCAGGAAAGGGAGTGGGGACGAGCGAGCGCCCCCCCTCCTGAGCCGTGCCAGGCCGCATGCCCTCAACATGGAGGGGTTGGGTGCTCTGGGGCAGGGGGGCGCACTGCGGGCCCCCCCACCCCAGAGCACCCTGTCCCCATGTTGATGATGACAGGACCTCTTCCCGACAACCCTTGCCGTTGGTTGTCGGGGTCTGCGGGCGGGGGCTTATCGGAATCTGGGAGTCCCCTCAAATAAGGGGGCCCCCAGATACCGGCCCCCCACCCTAAGTGAATGGATATGGGGTACATCGTACCCCTACCCATTCACCTGGAGGCAAAAAGTTAAAGTTATTAAACACACAACACAAGGGTTTTTAAAATAATTTATTAGTCTGCTCCGGAGGCCCCCCTGTCTTCTTTATTAGCTCTAATACCAGGGGGGGCTTCTTCTTCCGCTCTCCGGGGGTCTTCTCCGCTCTCCGGGGGGGGTTTCTTCTTCCGCTCTCCGGGGGGGGGGTCTTCTTCTATCTTCGCCGCTCTCCGCTGTTGACTCGGCGCACCCCGGTTCTTCTGCAGCTGTCCGGTGCCTTCTCCTTCAGCGCTGGCTGCCTGCTATCTTCGTGTGTTAGCTCAATTACTAGCAGGCAGCCAACGCGGTCTTCTGTGATGTCAGGTTCTTCTTCTCCCTTCTTCCGATGTTGACACGTCGCCTCTTGTCACTGCAATGATGGAAGCGCGCCTTGCATCCCATTTATATAGGCATCACCGTCCCATCATGCTCCGGTAGGTACCCACGTGGTGGGTGCCTACCCACGTGCACCCACCACGTGGGTACCTACCGGAGCATGATGGGACGGTGATGCCTATATAAATGGGATGCAAGGCGCGCTTCCATCATTGCAGTGAGAAGAGGCGACGTGTCAACATCGGAAGAAGGGAGAAGAAGAACCTGACGTCACAGAAGACCGCGCTGGCTGCCTGTTAGTAATTGAGCTAACACACGAAGATAGCAGGCAGCCAGCGCTGAAGAAGAAGGCACCGGACAGCTGCAGAAGAACCGGGGTGCGCCGAGTCAACAGCGGAGAGCGGCGAAGATAGAAGAAGACCCCCGGAGAGCGGAGAAGACCCCCCCCGGAGAGCGGAAGAAGAAACCCCCCCCGGAGAGCGGAGAAGACCCCCGGAGAGTGGAAGAAGAAGCCCCCCCTGGTATTAGAGCTAATAAAGAAGACAGGGGGTGCCTTCGGAGCAGACTAATAAATTATTTTAAATACCCTTGTGTCGTGTGTTTAATAACTTTAACTTTTTGCCTCCAGGTGAATGGGTAGGGGTACGATGTACCCCATATCCATTCACTTAGGGTGGGGGGCCGGTATCTGGGGGCTCCCTTATTTGAGGGGACTCCCAGATTCCGATAAGCCCCCGCCTGCAGACCCCGACAACCAACGGCAAGGGTTGTCGGGAAGAGGTCCTGTCCTCATCAACATGGGGACAGGGTGCTCTGGGGTGGGGGGGCCCGCAGTGCGCCCCCCTGCTCCAGAGCACCCAACCCCCCCATGTTGAGGGCATGCGGCCTGGCACGGCTCAGGAGGGGGGGGGCGCTCGCTCGTCCCCACTCCCTTTCCTGACCGGCCGGGTAGCGTGCTTTGGATACGGGTCTGGTATGGATTGTAGGGGGACCCCCTACGTCGAATTTTCGGTGTAGGGGGGGTCTCCTTACAACCCATACCAGACCTAAGGGCCTGGTATGCTCCTGGGGGGGAACCCATGCCGGTTTTGAATTTACAAATTGCCGTGGAGTTCTCCCTCAGGAATGCATACCAAATGCCGTCGCTTGAATGGGCCTTTACAAGGTGTGACTAATTTTCCACATTGTAAAACCAGCCCTAGTTTTGCGCAAGCAAATCGGAACTTACGCAGAAATCACAATGCTCAAAAGCGTTGTGGATCTGCTTAAGTCCTCATTTGCATACTCAAAGCGGCATTTCAATGAGAAATGCCCCCAGCGGCGGATGCGGTACTGCATCCTAAGATCTGACCATGTAAGTGTCTTACACATGTCAGATTTTCTGCCTAACTTTGGAAAAAGCCTTTTGAGGATCGTTTCCAAAGTTAGGCACAGACTGAACAGCAGTTCCGCCTGCGTATCTCTTTTGGGAATCAGGCCCTGGGTCCCCATACATGTTTTATGACAATAACTTGCATATTAGCCTTTAAAATTAGCACTTTTGATTTCTCCCATAGATTTTTAAAGGGTGTTCCGTGGCTTTTCGAATTTGTCGCAAACACCCCAAATTGTTCGCTGTTCGGCGAACAGCCAATGTTTGAGTCGAACTCATGTTCAACTCGAACATAAAGCTCATCAGTATTTGGGAGCATGAAATTGTCCAAAATGTCTTGGTATGCGGAAGCCTTAAAGTCCTGTACACACGATCGGTTTGTCCAATTAAAAAGGATGGTTTGTTTTCCATCGGTGAAAAAAAATAGAACATGTTTTAAATTTTTCCTATGGATAAAAAAAACAATAGAAAAAAACAATCGTCTGTGTGGAAGTCCATCGGTCAAAAATCCATGCATGCTCAGAATCAAGTTGACGCATGCTCGGAAGCATTGAACTTGTTTCTCAGCACAACGTAGTGTTTTACGTCACCGCGTTTTGGCACAGTCGGATTTTTGACTGATGGTGTGTAAGCAAGACTGATGAAAGTCAGCTTCATCGGATATTCGTCGAAAAAATCCATCGGATTAGATTCCATCAGATATCCGATTGTGTGTACGAGGCTTAAGAGTTCCCTTCACTGGAACTAAGGGACCATCCCCTGAAAAACAACCCCACACCATAATCCCCCCTCCACCAAATGATTTGGACCAGTGCACAAAGCAAGGTCCATAAAGTTTTTCTTTTTATATTATATTGCAAAAAATTATTAAAAGTATAAGTATTTTGCCTCAATATCATCATTTCATCTCAGGAACTCCAAGTAACTAATTCAAATACAGTTAAAGTGTATTGGTCAGTCCAGCCTTTTAATTTTGAATAGAATGAGGAAAGTGAGGGTACATTTCTCACAGCAACATGGAACTTTTTGTTTTTATATAGTAGGGGATGACTAGAACCCCTGTCTGCTGTTTGTGCCCCTGTTGAAGATCTACCCTGACTTCCTATCAAAGTAACCTGACTGCCAAACATGTTTTTGTGTTTTTTTTATACATGTGGGAATAAAATAGTAGTAGTTACATTTTTTGGACACATGGGGGATATTTACTAAAACTGCTGCAAATAGAATCTGGTGCACCAATGCATAGTGAACAATAAGTTTATAACTTTACGTTTGCTACCAGCAAGTTATATTTTCTGATATATTATCTCTCATATGATTTGGGTTATATGACAGTTCTTTGACCATGAGTGAAAGCTTTAATATCATAACCATAGGTGTGCACACAGGGTGTGCCGGGTGTGACCAGGCACACTCTAATCACCCCATGCACATTAGTGTTATCGCTCTGTGTAGCAACAGGAACATGTGAAAGATCTCCCTCTTACCGGTTCTGCCATAAGAGAAGTGTCTATGCTCTTCTCCTTCACTGTGCCAGCAGGGAGATCAATGTGCCAGGGTCATATATATATGTAGATACAGTACATACACATGCATGTGTGTTTGAGCTTAAGGGTGCATACCCTAATGCATTAGGCCGAGTACACCTATGACCATAACAAAATGTATTGGTAAGTACTGTAGTAAGAAGGTCTAAACTAATACACAGAAATCTATCTATGGTACAGACAAAGGAAGAAAATCATAGGTTAAATGAAGACATACAGAATATAATCTTCAAAACATTAAAATACAAACAGCAAAACAAACAACAAATAGGACAAACATGTATACATTGCAAGTGGTGTCCTGATATTTACCAGTGGAGTTGTGTGTGTGTGTGTGGACCCAGATTAGATGCATCTCTTCTCTTTCTGCCACCTCAGCTTCAAACTTAAACTAAGAAAGACCCATTTGTCATAGACTTCTCATAGGCCCTGATTGGTGGAACTATCTTATCCTTCTCCTCCCTCTGGGCATATCTCATCCAGGATTGGATAATAAATCATCCCTTGATTTAGCATAGCATAGCCCCTCACTAGCACCTCCTCTCTTGGGAATTAGGCCAAGTCATCACCTTCTCTTGAATGGGGCGTTAGTTATGCAATATCATATCCTGGGCAAATTTCCACTTCTGAACAGATGGCCATATTCTCCACACATCAAAAGAGAGCCTCTTTTAAAGTAGAGATAGTATTAACAAAGGGTGTTCGAAAGGCCTTGTCTAGATAATTACTTTTTTCGGCCCGTATAGTCTGCTAATAAGGTAATGAATTTAGGTGTTGTCATTTCTCGTATATAAATTTATGACTGGTAAATAGCAGAGCACCCTCTCTGGTGGCACCTACATGTTTAGCCCAACTCTTATAACTCTAAATATATATATATATATATATATATATATATATATACAGTATATAGCCAATTTTCAGTAACATGAGCCAATGTTGCTCCATATAGGATCATAAATAGGCAATAATATCAGCTCGAGTGGGATGACAAAGTGATGCATGTCTAGTGAGAGAGGGGACTGACCGTGCCACCACCGTCCGAGGTACGAGGTGCTCTGAGGCTCCGAGGAGGACAACAGCCGGAATGCAGCATAAGAGCATAAGAGGCCGCCAGAGAGGCTCTCCACAGCCGTGTCTCCCCCAGTAGTCGGGTACTGCTTTTAGGACGCTGAGGCAGCTTGGCGGCATGGCGGGAGCCGTACCAGGCCTGGATCCCACCCGGGATCTCTCCCTCTTCCTCCTGTGCCCTCTCCCCCTCCCAGGTGAACACCAGCAGGACAAGGTAAAAACTTTTATGACCACCTAAAAATCTGTATACTGAAAAAGAGACTGCTTTCAGAACAGAGGAACGGGAGTCTCCTCGTTACAGATAAGGTACACCTGGGGGCACTGGATGTAGAGAAGAGGGATCCAATGTGATATGAGCAGCAGACAGGATTGAAGGGCAAGAAATGTATATGCCTATGATTAAGGATGATGTGTAAAAATCTGAGATGCAGCAAACACATTGGGGATAAATGAATCATATGAGCCAATTCAGTTATGTCACACCCAGCAATCATAACGGACGGTTTAAAGGAGCAGAGGGCCTTCACCCCTGAGTGATAGTATGGTGTAAATCCAAAAAAAGGGGGGGGGGGAGTTTGGGAGGGGGGGGGGGTTATCTCGATGACTCCATAAGAAAGAAAGGGGAAATTCTAAGGCAGATTGATCAAAAAAATAAGATAAGAAAAAAGAGATGACAGAAATAAAGTTCCTGTCCTATAATGTAAGAGGCCTAAATATATACATAAGGTATTAAAAGAAATCAAGCCGTATAGGGCGGATGTCGTTTTTCTACAGAAGACTCACCTGACCCTGGAATCTAACGTAAAGCTATACTCCCCCAAGTTCCCAACTTGTTTCTATGGAGATACCATCTCAAAGCGAGTAAGGGGAGTGGCAATAGGTTTTTCGAGAGAAATGCGGTTCATCTTGGAGGCTAGGATGACGGATCTGGAGGGAAGATTTCTCTTCCTAAAAGGTAAATTGGAAAATATGGAATATACCTTGGCAAATATCTATGCCCCCAACGTGAACCCCATTAAATATGTCAATGAAGTCATGGGAAGGTTGAAAGATTTCGCTACGGGCTATGTGATACTGATGGGAGATTTTAATTTTTGCATGAACCCAATGGTTGATAGTACGTCCCGAGTACAGGGGACGAATAGTGGTCAGCTGAAAAAGATGTACAAAAAAAATGTACCACAACCAGATGGTGGATATCTGGAGGATATTACATCCAAAAGTTCAGGAGTATACGTTCTTCTCCCCAGTACACGGGACGTACTCTAGGATTGACTATATCCTGGTGGATCATAGATTACTGGAGAGGGTAGCTGAAATAAGTATAGAGATTACGACACTCTCAGACCACACCCCTATAACTATGAAAATAAGGACCTCCGGACTGCAAATCCAACCTCCGATCTGGCGGCTCGATGAAAACTTACTTGGTGAAGAGGAAGGACTAGAAAGGGTTAAAAAGGAATTAGAGCAATATTCTTTGAAAAATTATACGGAGGGGATGTTGAGGGCCACTTTATGGGAAGCACATAAAGCTTACATAAGAGGAATTTTGATTTCGGAGGGAGCAAAAAAAAAAAGAGAGATGTAGGAAGCTAAATACATTAACCAAAGAAATATTTAAAATGGAACAAGAGCATAAAAAACAGGGACAAAAGCAAGAAATATATCATAAACTAGTATTAAAAAGCGACAAACTTAAAGAACTGTTAGAGCAAGAGACAAAAAAAAACTCTAAACAGTATTGCAAGAGAAAGATACATCTGGGTAAATAAATCCAGCAAACATTTATCAAAAATGGTACAAAAGAAGAAAACTATGAATTACATTGAGAAAAAAAAAGAATGGGGACATGGCTTATGCAACAAAGGACATAGCAGAAACTTTTAAAAACTATTTCGAGGGGCTATATGCAGTGGAGCAAAAGAGATGGAGGACAGGAGAGAAAGAGGTTAAAATAAGTGAATTCCTATTAAAAGCTAGATTACCAAAGATCGAGGAGATGGAAAGATCAAATATAGATAAGCCAATAACGGAAGAAGAAATAAGCAGAGCATTGAAAAACTCAACAGTAGGGAAAAGCCCAGGACCAGACGGGTTCACAGCTTTGTATTATAAAATTTTTTGTAATATACTGATCCCTAGACTTTGTCAATTTATGAACAGGCTGGGATCTGAATATGAAATGAGCAGGGAAGCCCTAGCAGCTACTATCACGGTCATTGCGAAGGAGGGGAAAGATGGCACGCTTTGTTCCAGATATAGGCCTATATCATTTTTGAACACAGATATAAAGCTATATGCGAAAGTTCTAGCTGAGCGAATCAAAAAGGGGTAATGACTACACTGATCCATCCGGATTCATCCCTAGAAAGGAGGGGAAGGACAATGGGGTGAGATCCCTACCCCTCCTACAGAAAGTAAAAGAAAATGGGTCCCCAGGTCTATTCCTGTCAGTGGATGCGGAGAAAGCATTTGACAGGGTAGACTGGGCACTCATGATGCAAACACTGCAAACAATGGGAATCGGATAGAAACATTATATCATGACCCCCTGCAAGGATTAAAATTAATGGCACGCTATCCTCATCTTTCGAGATGAAGAATGGGATGAGACAGGGGTGTCCCCTTTCTCCTCTCCTGTTCATCCTGTATTTAGAGCCTCTCCTTGCCATGGTCCAAAATAACCCGGACATCACGGGTGTCAAGGTGGAAGAAGAAGAACATAAACTCTCAGACTTTGCTGATGATATATTGTTTTATATTACCAATCCCAGGACTACATTACCAAATTTACTTAAAATCCTGAAACAGTATGGGAAAATATCAAATTTTAAAATCAATGTAACTAAGACCGAGATCCTAAATGTTAATATTATTAAAGTAGAAGAACGTTGTCTGAAGGAGGAGTTTAACTTCCCCTGGCAGAGAGAAAGAATATATATAGAATAAATTACATCCCTCTACTAGACAAAATCAAAAGGCAAATTAAAAAAATAATAAATAGACCTATCTCATGGATGGGAAGGATTAACACCTTGAAGATGGTACTCGTTCCGAAAATATTGTATAAATTCCAAATGATACCAGTAGCATTGCCACAACCATATCTCAGAGTCCTAAATACCCTGTTAATGAATTATGTATGGAAGAACAAAAAACATAGGAGTAGATTCAGGTAGGACTTACGCCGACGTATCTCGAGATATGCCGCGTAAGTGTAAATGTGCGCCGTCGTATCTATGCGCTGTACCCACAGAACTAGATACGCCTGAAAATAGGCTTCTCCTGACCAACGTAACTTTTCTCCGCCGGCGTGGGGCACATGTGCATATTTACGCCGAACGCATCTGGCGCACCCATTGATTTTGTATGCAAATATGCAAATGAGGGAGATCCGCCGATTCACAAACATACGCGCGACCGGCGCAGGCTACGCGCGGTGCACGTAAGTTGTACGCCTGGCCTAAAGTTACCCCTCATAAAGCAGGGGTAACTTTGCACCAGACTTGCACAAGTCAGCTGGAGAGCAACTTCAGCAGCACCATTACGGACGAGCTGAGCAACCACACTTGCAGGACAACACATGGCAGCCGTGGTCCTAGCACTACTAATGGGTCCACCGCCACATAGGAGGGCACGGAGGAGGGCATGGGAGAGGATATACCGAACGTGCATGAACGTCTTTGGCATGGGTGATTTGGAAGTGTATCGCATCTTCAGATTCAGCCCTGAAGCCATCCAGGAACTAGCCACAACCCTGCATGATGACATCACCAGCAAGACAAAACGCTCAGATGCAGTGCAGCCACTGGTCAAGGTCCTGGCAACACTCCATTTCCTTGCAAGTGGATTATTTCAGCGTACAAGTGGAGTTGTGGCTGGGATGTCCCAATCCACCATGAGCAGATGTGTGCACCAGGTTGTCCCCGCAATCCTCAGATGCATGTCCCACCATATCATCAAACCCACCCAGGAGCATCTGCGGCATAAGGCAATGGCGGATTTCTTCAGAATTGCAGAATTCCCATGTACCGTGGGGGCTATTGATTGTACACATGTGGCACTACGGCCCCCCGTGACACAGAGCTCATATACCGCAATCGTAAGCATTGGCATTCCATCAACGTACAGGTGATAGCCGATGCCCAATGCCTCATATGGCACGTCCGTGCCAAACACTCAGGGTCCAGCCACGACAGCTACATATACCGTCAAAGCAACATCCCAATGAAATTGGAACAGAACGTGTATGGGAACAGCTGGCTGGTTGGTGAGTGACATGGGAGTCAGGCATGACTGTCCGACCCCATGATGCAGACATCACGAGGGGCACATGCACAACTAACATCCTCCTGTCTTTTCCCTTCCAGGTGATGCGGCATATGCACTTGAGCCCTATCTCATGACTCCATTCCGGGATCCAGAAACCAGAGGAGAGCAAAAATACAATGATGCACACACACGTACCCGTGCAGTGGTGGAACGCACATTTGGCCTCCTGAAGTCCCATTAAACACACACATTCATCATGGCACACAAAGAATGCACGCATGCACACCACTGTGGTCCCTAGCTCACACACAGCACATCCACTTCACATTGGATTAGCCCAAGTCCACCATGCAGGACTTGGGAGCAGCAACGCCACATCAAGGCTCCAAATATGTTGCTGACCATTCATACCACATTCACACGGTCGTGGGGATCACTTCTCCCCAACGACCGAGGGTGACACCCCTTACTGTCAGGAGTGTCACCCCCCACATTCACACACCAGTCACACTGTAGCCTGCACTACTGATCTTGTGCAGTATTAAAATAAAACAAAACGCTCCTCACCGGAGATAAAATAAAAATAAATCTCCTCAACAGAGATAATATAAAAATAAATCTCCTCACCGGAGAGGAACAAAAAATAAATAAAATAATCAATTACCCCGTCGTGGGCTCTGCCTGGTGCCCCGTCTTGGGCTCCTCACTTGCCTGGGGGCAACTTCAGGTGGGGGTGGGGCATCATCTGGAGACTCCTCCTCAAGTCTCCCACTCCTGGCAGGTTCTGGCTGCCTGCCCTCCAACGCCACCGCTATGCGGGTGAGCACCGCAATGGTCTCAGCGTGTATCCGCAGCTGGTGGGTGGTGTTGAGATTGTGTTGTCGCCTCAGGTGCCTCACCTCTGCCGTATTGGCCTTTACAGCCAATGTGAGGCTCTTGACCTCAGACACCAGGCGGGAGGTCGTGGCCTGCAGCTCCCCAACACATGTTGCAACTACTGCAGAATTGGCGCTGATATCCCCCAAACACTCTGGTATCTGGGCCGAGGAGGCCAGGCTGTCTGCGAGCCGCTTTATGTCCCGTGCAACAGCACCCACATGCTGGGTCTGGCGGGCCTGATTACTCGCTAGGGTTTCCTGGATGGCCTCTGGAACCCCTCTCGTTTTTTTGGTGGCCCATCCTGGGGGCAGGAGAGGCTTGGGGCCGTGCATATGGGGAGGCCCGTGTGGACCTTCCCCTGATGAAGGAGGAGGGTTGGGAGGGTTCACTGATGGGGGAGGAGGGTTGTGAGGGTCCCATGATGGGGGAGGAGGGTTGTGAGGGTCCCATAATGGGGGAGGAGGGTTGAGGTGGTTCAGGGATGGGGGAGGAGGGTTGAGAGGGTTCAGGGATGCTGGGATTTTCTTCAAGGATAAAAATGGCATCCTCCAGGTCCCCGTGCTCCTCCTCTACTTCCTCCAGGGGAGAGGTATGGGCACTCTCAACCCTGGATGGCGTGGGTCGCCCTGCAGCCGACGACGGCCCAGCTCCCGTCACAAACCATTCACATGTTGGTGGACCCACACATTTGTCACATGTTCCCTTCCACCCCCTCACATGCTACACACCGTATAGGAGATAAAACACACTTACCTGTCATCAAGGCCTGGTGTCCGGAGTCGTACCCCTCCATGCCCTCCACCTGCTCACACTGCAGGCATTGGGCGATCATCTCGTCCTCCGGGGGCAACCGCACAGCACAGGGTGGTCCTCCTCCCATGCCCCTGGCATGACTTGATATTGCACCCAACTTCTCACAGACCTTCCTTTTAAGATCATTGATCTTCTTTTGGTTATCTTGTGTGGTCCTGGTGGCATTGCCCACGGCACTGACCTGCAGGCTGAGCTCCGTCAGGATCTCTTTTTTTCGGGCCTTGCTTGTCTGGTTACTGAGGGCACCATGGAGATACTTATCATGTGCCACTATGCCCGCAACAATAATTGCCCTCTCCTCCGGGCAATAGTTTCTCTTCCTCCGATCCATCTTCTCTGTATTTGCACCAGCTGCCATTGCTTAGCAAAAGTACTTTCCCTATAGGGGGGGGAAAAAATCAGGATGTACTTTTGCGCCGGATGGGCGCATGTCTGGGCATATTTATAGGCTTGGTGTATCCCAGGAAGTTGGGCTGGCGTAGTTGTGAGCATGCGCACAGGGGAGCGATCATACGTCCACTTCACTGCGAATGCTCCGTTCAGGATACGCCAGGCGTATATCACTACTCCACGTTCCGACCATCATTTGCATAAGGTCACACCCACTTACACTTACGCCAACGAAATTAAGTTACGCCGGCGCAACGTTAGGAGCAAGTGCATTGTGAATATTGTACTTGCCTCTCTGATATACGTCGGCGTATCGCAAATGAGATGCGATACGCCGGTATAAAGATGCGCCAATCTACCTGAATCTACCCCATAGAATTTCTCTCTCGATGTTAAAACAGAATAAGAAACAAGGAGGGCTGGCTGTCCCTGATATCAGAAAATATTATAATGCCGCGGTACTGACACGGGTAGTGGAGTAGGCCAAAGGCGAACAAGAAAAAAGATGGGTTAAAATCGAAAATGCACTGTCCAAGACACAACTGGGAAGCATAATATGGAACCCTCCGCAGTATAGAACACTTAGGCCTTGTACACACGGTCATTCCAAACCGATAAGAATGGCCTGACGGACCGTTTTCATCGGTTCACCGCTGAAGTGGCCTGATGGTCTGATGTGCATACACACCATCGTTCCAAAAACTGATCGGGTCAGAACGCGGTGACGTCAAACACATGATGTGCTGAATAAAACGAAGTTCAATGCTTCCAAGCATGCGTCGACTTGATTCTGAGCATGCGCGGGTTTTGAACTGATGCTTTTCTGTACTAACCATCGGTTTGGACCGATCGGGCAGCGGTCCATCGGTTCGGTTTTGAAGCATGTTTTAAAATTTTGGACCGAAGGAAAACAGACCGATGGGCTATACACACGTTCGGTTTGGACCGATGAAACTGAACCTCGGTCCATTCTCATCGGTTTTGTCCGACCGTGTGTACGGGGCCTTAATGTCAACACGCACGTCTTAACACTGAATGCATTAAGAATATTGGATAGATTACACAAACAAATTGATAGGGATTACAATTCACCACTTATAGATTTAAAAGAAAATAAATATTTTGCACCTGGAAAGAAAACTGTGGGAGGGAATTGGATTAGAAAAGATAGAGCACAATTAAGGGATATCATAAAAGAAGGAAAATTATGTCACTACAGGAGTTAAAATCTAAGGAAGAGTTAATGATAATGGATGGGTGGCGGTATCGCCAGCTTAGCCACTTTGTTAAGAATCTACTCCAACCTTTAAGGTCAGGGGGGAGCTTACACCATTGGAACAGCTCTGCATAGCGGAGAGTTCAAAGGGTGCGATTTCAAAATTGTATAAATTATTGCTGAAGGTGGACAAGCTGGAGACACCCCCATTCATCCAAAAATGGGAAAGGGAGTTGGGAACACCAAGGGAGAAAACCCACTTTTAAAAGAATTATAAATTTGACCCTCTCCTCTGCCATAGATACAAGGACCGTGGAGATGAATTATAAATGCATTTCAGGATGGTATGCCACACCTGATAAAATAAGTAAATTTAGAGAGGGACAGTCGGCAGACTGTTGGCGAGGGTGCTCAACAAGAGGAACAATGGCCCACCTGTGGTACCTGTGTACCTGATAAAAGACATCACCAGGAGGGGGACGGAAGAAGACCCATGGGTAGTCCTTTTTCATGGAGGAGAAGAGGCAATAAAAGACTATAAAAAGTCACTAACCCCCCATTTATTAAACGCAGCCAAAAGGATGATCCCAAAAAAATGGCAGGAGGTGGAAAGCCCACAAATATGGGAATGGATAGACTCGGTGGAGGAAACATACAGGATGGAGGAGCTGAAGTATAGGGTCGAAGAGGAAAAAATAGGCTTTAAAGACAAATGGAAAAACTGGAAAGAAAACATGGAGCTACGTAGAAAATCTGAGAGTAATGCCGCATACAGACGGTCGTTTTTTGTGATGAAGAAAAACTACGTTTTAAAAAACGTCATTTAAAATGATAGTGTGTGGGCAAAACGTCGTTTTATGTCTTCAAAAAAACGACAAAAAAAAATTCGAACATGCTTGAATTTTTTGTGTCGTTTTTCAAAACGTCGTTTTTACTTCACAGAAATTGACCGTGTGTAGCAAAAAACGACGTTTAAAACAACGTTTTTACACCCGCGCATGCCCAGAAGCTAGTTATGAAGCAAGCTTCAATGGAAAAAAGTGGTGAAACGTAACCTCGCTTTGCTAGAGCATTGTGAAAAAACGATGGTGTGTAGGCAACTTCGTCTTTGAAAATGATGTTTCAAAAACTTCGTTTTATTTCATGATTTAAAACGTCGTTTTTTTTCATCACAAAAAACGACCGTCTGTACGCGGCATAATGGGATAAGAGGATAAGTAGTAAGTAAGGTCAAATCTGCCAAAGGAAGAAGATAGGGAGTCACAAGATGAGGGGGGGGGGGAAGGAGAGGAGGGGGATGGAGGGGAGGGATTTATCGCAGAGACTCTATAAACTGTTATTTAAAAGGATATGTCTCTAGTAGGCCTTGGTCGGATAAATGAAGGCTATATGTTTTTTTTAAACTTCGATAAAATAAAATAAAAATAAAGTAAAAATAGAAAACCACAAATGATGCGAAACCGTTGCAGAGACGATTGAAGCAAATAAACCATGAGCAAGTCTCTTGTTTTGGTGAAGTCTGAAGTGGTTAAATAAAAAGGCAATATTACGTAGCGTAAAATACATATATGTTTGCATCTTGGAAAGCTCTACCAATTTGGGTATTATTCCACCTCATCAGGAGTGATAAATATGAAGTATCTGTAGAAAAAATTGTATGCAAGACTCCAGATTCCAATAAGCCCCCGGGCGGCAGACACTGACAACCAACGGCCAGCGTTGTTGGAAAGAGGCCCTTGTCCCCATCAGCATGGAGACAGGGTGCTTTGGGGGGGGGCTTAGGCTCCCCCTGCCCCAAAGCACCCACCCCCCATGTTGAGGGCATGTGGCCTGGTATGGTTGCTCGCTTCCCCTCCTTCCTGACCTGCTGGGCTGCATGCTCAGATATTAGTCTGGTATGGATTTTGGCATGGGGGTTCCCCTTCAAGAGCCTCAGCACATAAGCTGCGCCACAAGTTGAATCATCATGATTCGACTTCAAATCTCATAGAGGACCATTGATTTTGAATAGAGGCAGAGAAACACTGCTAAAAGCTAACGCGGCTAAAAGCTAACGCGGCTAAACATTCATTGACGCCAATGGTAGTGGTGTTGCCCCCTACCTTGGACTACAGGAGAGTCAGAACACCCACTAACACACAGCTCCTTTCTCTATCTGCAACATAGAGAGCGTCCTGACTCTCCTGTAGTCCAAGGAAGGGGACGAGCACAACACTCCACACCAAGGAGAAAGTCTTGCATTACTGTGTGGATTTACAGACAGAAGAACAGGAAGTGAGGATTTCTCAGAAGAAATAAGGACATTTAAAAGCAAAATCAAAGGATGAGGTAGGTATAGGAGGACTGCACTAAGGTAAAGGAAGCTATTTAGGAAAAAAAAATTGTACATTTACAACCCCTGATCGAGTGGCAAAAATCCCAAAGGAATGTTGTATAGAAGTCGTTTGGTAGATTGACTTCTGCACAACCACCCTGCCCATATATAGATCAGTATTCAGCCAGTCCCTGCTTAACCGAATTTCGATCAAAATATGTCCGCTTTAGCATTTTTGTTTAAAATAGGACAATAAAAGCAGGAGTTTAGACAAACAGTTAAATATACAGCTGGCATAGAAAAGTGTGAATTAGCAAACCTGCCAAAAAAAAATTGTATTTCTGCTTAGTCTTTTTTTTTGATCAAGATATCCCTGTCAGGCAGCACAACTCTTTTCTAATCTTACTTTTCTGTACTGCAGCTTATTCCAAGATAGAAATGATCTAGAAATGAGTAGCAATACAACAACGAGGTTAATCCCAAGCTCTCTCTTTCTATTAGCCTATGCATACTGAAATGTAGTAAAGCCTGATTGATGTACAATGGTCCCACCTAAGGCCAATGCCAGCATAAAGCCGATAAGGCAGTACAGCTGGCCCTACTGTATCGGAGACCCATCTGTTTAGTGCTGACACCTAGTCTCTTGTTGCTCTCCCTGCAGCACTGTTGGCTTCTCTTCCTCTCCCTCCCTCCCTTCAGCTGTGCTGCAGGGGGACCAGTTCTAGTATTTGTGCCCCCACCACTCTGATTATGGGGGAATTTGGTTGTGATTTTGGTTGCAGAATTGCATCCTTCACTGTGGAGTGTGTGCCATGTGGGGGTCACGACAGGGTGCTTCTTCACTTGTGTGGATAGGGATCGTTCCACTGGCCCTGGTCTTACTACATTCTGAACTTTTCTGTAGAGGAAAATAAAGAAGCTAATATATAGATATTTTATATCTTTATATTATATTATTTTAATATATTTATGACCCACATACATCTAATATGGCAAATGTATCTATAGCGTTAAGGCAGCCCATTCACGTAAATGGGCTGCCAACACACCAGAACGTACCAAAAATCAAACATGCACCTTTTCTTCAGACTCAGAACACATAGTAATGTTGTATGGTACACATCGATGCGTGTGTATTGAAGGTGCCAATCAAAATGAAAGGCACAATCTTAAACTCCTGGCACCCAGCTTGGGTGCTCTTGCCAAACAGTACCTCCTGCTCTTCAAACCCTTCCAGCTGACCCTTCCAGCAAGGGGGAGAAGGACTGTGTAATATTTTTTTTTTTAAGAAGCCTGAAGGACTTTCGGGGTATTGGCATCGATTGAGAGGGGTTAACAGACTATAGCATAAACAGCCACACTGCCTGGAAAACCTCCCCGCCTTTGAGTCTGTTGGAAGCATAACCCTCAGATATATAACTACTTATTAAATTTTATTCAGTCTAGTAAAGATGGTAGGCAAAGCAAATAAAGCTGGAGCAGCCAAAGAAGCCCAGACCACCCCGAGCCCAGGAGGCATCCAGTGGTATATGTCAGCAGAAACTAGTATACCCGAGGGGGGATTTGGTACCCCCAGACAGGGGGTAACAGTTTGGTCAGGGGCTAGCAAGCAAAAAACAGCAGAGGAAGATGCCAAGATGGGGAGATCTAATTATTCTACTGTGATGCAACCAAAAAGCGCTGGGGGTAACACCTCAGGGACCCTTAAAACACAAAGCAGGGAGCAAAGAAGGAGAGCAGGAGGTGCAGACCTATTAGCGGAGGAGGAAGTAAGGCCGGGGGAAGCCCAGATAAGCATATTTCAAAATAAAGACTTCTTGGCGGAGATGTTTGCGAAGGTAGAGGGATCACTGAAATTAGATATTGCAGCAGTCCAGTCAGACTTTGGACACGTCTTAGAACGAGTGTAAGAGCTGGAAGAGAGGTGGGATATGTACGATCAAAAGCTAGAGATGAATGAGCAGATGAGGTCTCTGCAGAGAGCCAGTAGATCTCTCTCATATAAAATGGAGGACAAAGAAAATCAAAGCCGACGCAAAAATCTACACATAAGAGGCCACTCATAGAAGTACAAAGATGAGGAGTTAACAGGGGTTATGGGAGGGTTATTTAACCCTATTCTAGGAAAAGAAACTACAGAAATACTAAAAAGAGAGTGCATAGAATCACAAGATATCAAACTCAGGCTACAGACACCCCTTGAGATGTGATAGTGAGGTTTTATTATATAGAGGAAAAATTGATAATCATGGAAAAAGTAAGGGGGTCGACGAGAATCTCTTAGGATGGAACAGACCTGCAGATATTTATGGACTTATCAAGGGACACTCTGACCAGAAGGCTTTTAAAGCCATTGACTGAGCAAATGCGGACATCCAATATCTCATATCGCTGGGGTTTTCCAGCTTGCTTGTTCCCCATGTGGTTTTATGGCGATTCAACATCCAGTAACTCTTGGGGCGTAGCCATAGGTTCTGACAGAGGAGGGGTGGGCTGAGAGGGGGTGGGCTGACAAAGAGGGGGTGGGCTGACAGAGGAGGAGTGGGCTGAGAGAGGGTGGGCAGACTGAGGGGGGCTGACAGAGGGAGTGGGCTAACATAGGGGAGCTGACAGAGGGGGGGTGGGCTGACATAGGTGAGCTGACAGAGGGGGGTGGGCTGACAGAGGGGAGCTGACAGAGGGCAGTGGGCAGTGGGCTGACAGAGGGACTCCAGCAAGAGGTCACGACCAGCCGCTCTTGGTCGCATCCACACGTGACCAGCTCCGCCGATCCATTTGCAGAGCGATCGCAAAACAAATGCCCTGTGATTGGCCGAACAGGGTCATGTGCGGCCGCATGCTGTGGAATTCTGGGACTTGTAGTCATGATGCGAGCCTCCCATCATGACTACAAGTCCCCAGAATTGCACAGCACATGTCCCTGTTCGGCCAATCACAGGTCGTTTGTGTGGCTTGCCGCCTACTGTACAAGTCCCAGACTCATGCCACAGCAGGCGACGGTGCATCTGGCCGACTTCATCAAAGACAAACAAATCGCTAGCTAAAAGGTCCACAAAAGTCCTTTTAAGGACTGGTATAGGTGTACTATTGTTTGATGTGCAGTATATAGGGGTGTAATACACTTATAATATACTTTGTAACATAGAAAGCATATTATAGTAGATTTGTTTTGTGCACTGTGCAGCATTGTGACTGGTGTATTTGGGTACTGCAGAATTTTTTTTTCTGTTTTTCTGCTTTACCTCTTGCTACACACAGTGACAAACGATACTGGAAAAAAGTTTTTTATAACTGATGTGATACATTCTGCTTTTTGTCAGTGTAGGGAGAGGTTGCTGTGTGGAGCAGGGACAGACTGTAGTGACACAAATCGTTAGCTAACAGGTCCACAAAAGGACTTTTAAGGACTGGTATAGGTGTACTATTGTTTGGTGTGCAGTATATTGGGGGTGTAATACACTTATAATATACTTTCTAAAATAGAAAGCATATTATAGTGGATTTGTATTGTGCAGCATTGTGACTGGTGGTGTATTTGGGTACTGCAGAATTTTCTTTTCTGTTTTGCTGTGTTACCTCTGCTACACACAGTGACAAACCTTACTGGAAAAAAGTTTTATAACTGGTGCGATAAACCAGTGGCCCCCCAAAACGACAGATTGAAGCGGGGTGTTATATAAAAATATACTTTAATAATAGTGTATTTGGGTACTACAGAATTTTTACCTCTTTCGCTGTGTTACCTATGCTACACACAGTGACAACATTTGCTGAAAAAAAAGTTTTAGAACTGGTGCGATAAACCAATGGCCCCCCAAAACGACAGATTGAAGCGGGGTGTTATATAAAAATATACTTTCATAATAGTGTATTTGTGTACTGCAGAATTTTTGTTTTCTGTTTTGCTGCTTTAACTCTGCTACACACAGTGACAAACGTTACTGGAAAAAAAATTTATAACTGGTGCGATAAACCAGTGTCCCCCAAAATGACAGATTGAAGCGGGGTGTTATATAAAAATATACTTGCATAATAGTGCATTTGGGTACTGCAGAATTTTTGCCTTTTTCGCTGCGTTACTTCTGCTACACACAGTGACAAAATTTACTGAAAAAAAAAGTTTTATAACTGGTGTGATAAACCAGTGGCCCCCCAAAAACGACAGATTGAAGCAGGGTGTTATATAAAAATATACTTTCATAATAGTGCATTTGGGTACTGCAGAATTTTTGCCTTTTTCGCTGCGTTACCTCTGCTACACACAGTGACAAAAGTTACTGGAAAAAAAGTTTTATAACTGGTGCGATAAACCAGTGGCCCCCCAAAACGACAGATTGAAGCGGGGTGTTATATACCTTCTTCCACATATACTGCGCTTCTCTAGAGACTTTTGTCACAGGGTCAAAATTACAGGCAGAGGAAGAGGCAGGCCCTTCTGCAGGGGTGGTAGGGGTAGGGCAGGAGCACCAGGCTGGAGCCAAAGTGGGAAGTGGCACAAGGTGCGTTCGATTACGTCAAAGTATGCACCAGACTTATTTGAGTGGTTTACCACCAACACCACCACCACTATATACCCTTAACTTGAGTCACAGGAATTATTTTGCGATCCATCAGAAGACATTTCTGATGCACAGCCATTCTTGGCATTGGATCAAGAAGAGGAGGTAGCAACAGCCACCACTTAGCAGTCTGACGACAGTATCCAAATCAGCCCAAGGAGGTTGGTCCCCGCTGTTGCTCCCTACTCTGAAATCTCTAATGTTAGTGGTGGGGAAGGTGACGTCGATGATGACGTGTCTACAGACGTCACGTGGGTGCCCACAAGAGAGGAAGAGGAGAGGAGTTCAGAGGGAGAGATGGACCAGCAGATAGGGAGGAGAAGCAGGCCGAACTTACATTGCACAGGAGGGACAAACCAGACTGCTAATGTATCAGGAGCGAGCCATCAACCATGTACGGTCACATCTGGTGCTCCCATTGCTCCGCAGTGTGGGCTTTTTTAACGTGTCTGCTGCTGACAATAGTGTTGCCATCTGCAGCCTTTGCAGTCAATGCATAAGTCGCGGTAAGCCCAACACTCACCTAGGGACGACCGCCTTAAGAAGGCACCTGGCCTCCCATCACCGAGCCCAGTGGGAGCAACGCCATCAGAACCCACAAAGCCACACTCCAGACTCTCACCGTCCAGCCTCTTCTCCTTCTCCTCTATACTCATAATTGTCCTCCACCTTACATCATGCTGTCCTCAAGTTTTTCTGCAAAAAGGCTGGCTTCCGTGGTCCAAATGTTTGATCGTAAAAAAAAAACAATGATGCCGGATAACCCTCTTGCCCAACGGTTGACCGCTGGCTTGTTGAAAATGATAGCCCGCCAACTACTGCCATATAATGATTTATATGAAAGCCTCTTAGTGTAAAGGATAAACATAAAATTATAGTACCATCATCCTGGGAATACATTTTGGATAGAATAAAGGTTAATGGGACCCCAAAGGCCCAAAAGGACTGTTAGAACAGATAGGGGCAAAGGGACTATAGCGGTACTAAGTAAACAAATTGGGAAGGAGTTGTAGTGAAGATAAAAAATATAAATGAATTTATTTAACAAAATATAAAAAAACAGGAGACGCACATAGTTATAAAATACATCAAAAACAGTATAAGATGGTGGACAAATTGTACGACCAACCGTCCCAATCACTGAGATGGTTTGGACCCTAGACGAAGGGTGGCGGTGAAACAAAGGGGGTCATACAAGTCAAATCTCAACCAGTTTTGCAACGATAGTTGCTTCGTCAGGAGAATTTCTGTACAGAGAGAGACCACCTGCTAAGGAGCCATGAGCCGACCGAGGAGATGAAATCTCACACGGGGGGGGGGGGGGGGGGAACGTAAAGATGGAAAGCTGACCCAGCAGTGGGAAACCTGTATTAACTGAGTGAAAATATTCAAAGTAAGGGGGCCCTGAGACCTTTATGATAATAAGCAGCAGCACATAATGGCCGCACAGGGAGCTGTGAGTAACAGATTCACCTGTGTCAGCAACAAGAAGATTGTTTGTGGATAGGTAGCTTGTGGTATGGTGTAACGACAGGCATGTCCCATTTGCCCCTATCTGTTCTAACAGTCCTTTTGGGCCTTTGGGGTCCCATTAACCTTTATTCTATCCAATACTGCCATATAAACTGGTGGACTCGGAATTCGAAAATTTGTGGCCATTGGAACACCACAATGGAAGGTCCCAGGAAGGAAATATTTCTCACAGAAGGGCATCCCAGAGCTATATGGCCATGTTCAGCGGCAAGTGAATATATCTCTGGCACACAGTGTCAGTGTCAAGATACATCTGACCACAGACACGTGGTCTAGCAAACACGGGCAGGGAAGGTATATAACTTTTACTGTCCACTGGGTGAACCTTCTGACGGCCGTCAAGCATGTAAGCCGTGGCACCCATGTAGATTTGGTTTTACCACCACAGATTGCATGCAGGCCTGCCTCTTCTTCTCCTCCTCCTCCTATTTCATCCTCCCTCTCCTCCTCGGCTGACTCTTCCTTTTTCGATGCTACCGTCTCTTCCGCTGCACGGCCCAAGATCCCCAGAACCTATTCGACATGCCAGGTGAGACATTGCCATGCTGTGCTGCGTCTGTTGTGCCTGGAAGACAAGAGCCACACTGGTCCTGCACTCCTTTCAGCTTTGCGTTCACAGGCAGATCAGTGGCTAACACCGCTCAATTTGACAGTTGGTAAAGTGGTGTGCGACAACGGTGCCAATCTGCTAAGCGCTCTGAAACAGGGCAAAATTACACACGTGCCATGCATGGCACACATCCTGAACTTGGTCGTGCAGCGATTCGTTGCCAAATACCCTGGACTCCAGGACGTCTTGCGGCAGGCCAGGAAAATCGCGGCCCATTTCAGAAGATCTTACACGGTCATGGCTCGCCTTGCTGACATTCAGTGACGACACAACCTGCCCGTCAGACGTCTTATTTATGACTGCCCGACGCGATGGAACTCAACATTGTGTATGCTTGATAGGCTGCTCCAGCAGGAACGTGCAGTTAATGACTACCTGTACGAACTCTGCGGCAGGACAGGTTTTGGGGAGCTTGGTTTTTTTTCACCGCGCCAGTGGCTGCTCATGCGCGACCCATGCAGACTTCTGCGGCCATTTGATGAGATCACCAAACTGGTCAGTCGCAGCCAGGGCGCCATCAGTGACATCATACCTTACGCCTTCTTTCTGGAGTGTGCATTGCGTTGTGTCAGTGATCAAGACTTCGAGGAGCAGGAGCAGGAAGATGAGGAAGTCGCAATGCTGGATGAATTCCCAGGGGGGAAACTCCACCTGAGACAAGTCAACAACAGGAGTCTGAAGAGGAGTCAAAGAACGATGGTGCCGGGGCGGATGAGGAGGAGCAAGAAGAGCATGCAGGGATCCCTGGTGTTGTCCGTGGATGGGGGGAGGAGAATGAAGACGACATTATCCTGGATGATGAGCAGGAGCCAGGCCACTACACCACTTCCAGTTTAGTGCAAATGGGGGCCTTCATGCTCCAGTGTTTTAAGAGGGACCCCCGTATAAAGAGAATAAAGGGCAAGGACCAGTACTGGGTGGCAACTTACTTAGACCCCCAGGACAAACAAAAAATGGTGGAAATGTTACCACCATCACAGAGGGCTATCAGAATGCAGCACTTCCAGGCCTTGCTTCGAAAAATGCTGCATTCTGCTTTTGCGTGCGCTGGCAGAGGAATTTTCAATCACAGAGAAACAGTTGCGGGTCCCAATCCAACAGCGCCTGCAAGAAGAGGGTGGTTTGAAGATGTGTTGGTCACTAATGATATGAGATCATTCTTTCAGCCGACCCATCGACAGCTGTCCTCTGGATCCAGCATCAGGGAACGCCTAGTTCGTCAGGTGTCCGACTACATCGGGTTAACGGCCGATGTGGACGCACTGAGAAGTGATAAACCCCTGGACTACTGGGTGGGCAGGCTCAACCTCTGGCCAGAGCTTGCACAATTTGCAATGGAACTATTGGCTTGCCCCTCGTCCAGTGTCCTGTCCGAAAGGACGTTTAGTGCAGCAGGGGGGGTCGTGACTCGCCTAGCTCACGACAGTGTTGACTACCTCACATTTCTAAAAATTAATGAGGCATGGATCTCGGAGGAATTCAACACATGTGACCAGTAGACCATGTTTGATTCAAATTCCTCATGACAGGCCACAAATATCCGCCACCACCCATAACAATTCATGGTCCCTGTTTAGGTAAATACAGCGGCATAAAGGGCCTTTTATGTCCGTTGAATGCCTAATTTTTGAGGCCTGCACTTATTTATCCTGTGAATGCCTAATGTACCTCCAGCCACAGAATACAAAGTTGTTTGCTGTCAGGTGAACGCCTGTCACCTAATTTCTGGGGCCTGTAATGAGCGGCATTACTTCTGTATTCGGTGAATGCCTAATGTACCACCAGCCACAGAATACAAAGTTGTTTGCTGTCAGGTGAACGTCTGTGGGCTAATTTTTGGGGCCTGTACTGGCCGACACTTACTTCTGTATCCGGTGAAGGCCTAATGTACCACCAGCCACAGAATACAAAGTTGTTTGCTGTCAGGTGAATGCCTGTGGGCTAATTTTTGGGGCCTGTACTGGCCAACACTTATTTCTGTGTCCGGTAAATAGCTTAATGTACCTCGAGCCACAGAATACAAAGTTGTTTGCTGTCAGATGTACGCCTGTCGGCAAATTTTTGGGGCCTGTAATGGCCGACACTTACTTCTGTATCCGGTAAATGCCTAATGTACCACCAGCCACAGAATACAAAGTTGTTTGCTGTCAGGTGAACGCCTATGGGCTAATTTTTGGAGCCTGTACTGGCCGACACTTACTTCTGTATCCGATGAATGCCTAATGTACCACCAGCCACAGAATACAAAGTTGTTTGCTGTCAGGTGAATGCCTGTGGGCTAATTTTTGGGGCCTGTATGGGCTGACACTTACTTCTGTATCCGGTGAATAGCTTAATGTACCTCCAGCCACAGAATACAAAGTTGTTTGCTGTCAGGTGAATGCCTGTGGGCTAATTTTTCGGGCCTGTACTGGCCGACACTTACTTTTGTATCCGGTGAATGCCTAATGTACCTCCAGCCACAGAATACAAAGTTGTTTGCTGTCAGGTGAACGCCTGTGGGCTAATTTTTGGGCCGGTACTGGCCGACACTTACTTCTGTATCCAGTTAATAGCCTAATGTACCTCCAGCCACAGAATACAAAGTTGTTTGCTGTCAGGTGAATGCCTGTGGGCTAATTTTTGGGGCCTGTACTGGCCGACACTTACTTCTGTATCCGGTGAATGCCTAATGTACCACCAGCCACAGAATACAAAGTTGTTTGCTGTCAGGTGAACGCCTGTGGGCTAATTTTTGGGGCCTGTACTGGCCGACACTTACTTCTGTATCCGGTGAATAGCTTAATGTACCACCAGCCACAGAATACAAAGTTGTTTGCTGTCAGGTGAACGTCTGTGGGCTAATTTTTGGGGCCTGTACTGGCTGACACTTACTTCTGTATCCAGTGAATAGCTTAATGTACCTCCAGCCACAGAATACAAAGTTGTTTGCTGTCAGGTGAACGCCTGTCGGCTAATTTTTGGGGCCTGTAATGGCCGACACTTACTTCTGTATCCGGTTTTTCACTTAATACTTCTGGTAGGTCAGTGTCCATGTTGTGGGGCTATTTGTGCACAGCTAGTAAGTATTTTGTGGCTGCAAATATGACCTGCAGGTTTTTAATGTTTACCTGCCATTAACCACTTCCCGCCCGGTCAATAGCAGATTGACGTCCGGGAAGTGGTTGTATTATCCTGACTGGACTTCTATTGAGGTCCTGCAGGATAACAGGCGCCAAGTAGAGGAGAGCCGATCAGCGGCTCTCCTGACAGGGGGGGTTTGCATTGATTGTTTATCAGCGCAGCCCCCCCTCGGATGCCCACACTGGACCACCAGGATGCCACCCAGGACCACCAGGGAAGCACCCAACATGTGGATGGCCAGGTAAGTCCCCATGGCCATCCACATGTAAAAATGTATACATAACATATGCCAATCAGTGCCCACAAATGGGCACTGACTGGCACCATCATGGCAGAAACAAAAATTGTGATGCCCAGCAATGCCACCTACCAGTGTCATCAGTGCCACTCACCAGTGTCCATTAGTGCCACCCATCACTGCTCATTCGGTGCCCATCTGTGCCTATCAGTGCCCACCTATCAGTACCCATCCATGCCACCTATTAGTGCCACCCATAAATACCCATCAGTGCCAGCAATGAGTGCCCATCAGTGCTGCCTATGAATGCCCATCAGTGCTGCCTATGAGTGCCCATCAGTGCCGCATACCAGTGCCCACCTATCAGTGCCCATCCATGCCACCTATCAGTGCCACCCATAAATACCCATCAGTGCCAGCTATGAGTGCCCATCAGTGCCACCTATGAATGCCCATCAGTGCCGCCTATGAGTGCCCATCAGTGCCGCATACCAGTGCCACCTATCAGTGCCTATCAGTGCCCATCATCGGTGCCCGTCAGTGCTGCCTTATCAGTGCCCGTCATTGCCGCATTATTAGTGCCCATTAGTGCCACCTTATCAGTGCCCGTCAGTGCAGCCATAACAGTGCCTGTCATTGAAGAAGAAAAGGTACTTATTTACAAAATAAATTAACAGAAACAAAGAAAAACTTTTTTTTTTTCAAAATGTTCGCTATTTTTTTATTTGTTGCGCGAAAAATTTAAATCGCATAGGTGATTAAATACCACCAAAAGAAAGCTCTATTTGTGGGAACAAATGATAACAAGTTTGTTTGGGTACAGTGTAGCATGACCGTGCAATTGTCATTCAAATTGCGACAGCGCTGAAAGCTGAAAATTGGCTTGGGCAACATTTGAGAAAGTTTGCGGTTAGCAGTCGCGAACCGCCCCTTCGGATGTTCGTCCATCCCTAATTATGGAGAACCCAAGAAGCCCCGAACATGAAAGAGTGCATAGCAAAGATGGATTGGTTGAGATCTGTTGGGGAGGGGATAGGGGATATGGGGAACACAAATCAGATGGAACTATGTAAGAATGTAATTGAAACATAGAAATGTGTTATTTATTGTGTATTTGTTTTTTTTAATTACAATAATAAAAGAGTGAATATAAAAATAATATAAAAAAAAAAAAGAAATAAAAAAAAGGACAATAAACCTAGGTAAAGCAATACATGGCTTCCATGTCAATAACAGAGAATACAAATCCGCGGCATATGCCAGTTTATTATTCTTTCTCACCCAACAGCATATTTCCATCCCTAACTTGAACAAAATTTTCAAAACCTTAAAAGAAATAAAAAAAAATATATAAAAAAAGTTAACAAGGTAAAGTTGACAAGGCTAATCCCATCATGTATGAACCTCCAAGAGTAAGCCGCATTAGCCAACATACAGAAACAATAGATGACTTAATTAACAATGGGAATTCACACCTAGAAAATGCTTTAATTAATTAGGGATTCCAAGTCTGGAAATTAATTCAATTTTTTCAGACTGCTGGAACATTTTATAAGTTTTGTATCAGACTGTTGTAGACTGTTTTGTATCAGACTGTTGTAGGCTGGTGCTGGACAGTTGTTATACAATGTTCGAGCAAAAAATGTAACTAGAAAATGCATTTCCTGAGGAAAATGCGAGTGGGAATGCTGAATTGCTGAGCCCGCACCAAAGCCATTCACCATAACCACTACAGTATCTTTTGGACACACAGCTCCTTTCTCTATCTGCAAAGTAGAGAGTATCCTGACTTCCTGGTCGCCCCTCCCCCCTCAGGAGGTTTTCTCCCCCCCCCAGGTCAGTGAGGAGGACTTCGCTGAGGTAAAGAAAGTCATTTAGGGAAAGAATTACCATTACAAACGCTTTTAATTCACATACCAAATACATGAAATACACCTTCAAACAAACCTTAATAAATCCACAACTGTACATGCGATCGATACAGCGACTTCACCGTTTGAAAGACACGGCCCTTGTGAACGCATCGATATGAAATTTATGTTGATAAACTTAAAAATGTGGCCATGTCAGCGATTTAGAAAAGAGCGTCTTTGTGTGTTTTGCAGAAACATTTTTTAGACTTTTTAACATGACGGTCAATGGGAGGGAGTTTGAGGCGCTTGTCCTTTAGAAGCTCCTGGAACTAAAAGTCAAATGCCTATCGCAAAACTGATCACATTGCCTGAAACCAGACAACAATACCTACGTTTTGATATATAAATTGTGTATGACAAGTAGATCTTGTGGGCGTGAGAGCAATTTGTTTCCCCTTTTTTTAAAGATAATTTTTTTTGTGGATGATCTCCACTCTAAAGATCACATGACACACTCTAAACCTGCTCCATAGGAATACATTATAACCGATAAAATTTTCTGAAAAAATCACTAAACGTAAATTGCGTTTTCACAAAAAACATATTTACATATTAATCTGAAAAGTCATGTTTCGATAGCTGAATATTTTGTGACCGCTTTAAAGTTTGTTTGGTGTCTGTAAGTGAAAGTATGAGGGAGCTGAAACTTTTGGCACTGCGTGTGATTTGAATCGGTAAAAAGGATGTTCTCATTGACTTCAATGTTAAAAAAAGTGTCTAAAAGCTTAATATTTTAAAAAGTATAAATAGTACAAAAAAACTTGAAGAAGTCCCATCGTTAGCTAAACGAGACGAACATTTTAATAGTTGAATGGTCTCAATAGCTGAAAGTATGCAGAAGTTACGCAGAGCCAAAAAACGTACGGAATAATAAAATTAAAATTAAAACTAGACAATGCATTTCCTGAGGAAAATGCGAGTGGGAATGCTGAATAGCTGAATTACTGAGCCCGCGCCAAAGCTATTCACCATAACCACTACACTATCTTTAGGACACACAGCTCCTTTCTCTATCTGCAAAGTAGAGAGTATCCTGACTTCCTGGTCGCCCCTCCCCCTCAAGAGGTTTCCCCCCCCCCCCCAGGTCAGTGAGGAGGAATATTGCACTGAGGTAGAAAGCTATTTATGGAAAGAAATACCATTACAAACGCTTTTAATTCACAGACCAAATACATGAATTACGCCTTCAAACAAAGCTTAATAAATCCACAACCGTACATGCGATCGATACAGCGACTACACCGTTTGAAACACAAGGCTTTTGTGAACGCATCGATATGAAATTTATGTTGATAAACTTAAAAATGTGGCCATGTCAGCGATTTAGAAAAGAGCGTCTTTGTGTGTTTTGCAGGAACATTTTTTAGATTTTTAACATGATAGTCAATGAGAGAAGATTTCAGGCTGTTGTCTTTAGTAGCTCCAGGAACTAAAACTAAAATACATATCACAAAACTGATCACATTGCCTGAAACCAGACAACAATACCTACGTTTTGATATATAAATTGTGTATGACAAGTAGATCTTGTGGGCGTGAGAGCAATTTGTTTCCCCTTTTTTTAAAGATAATTTTTTTTGTGGATGATCTCCACTCTAAAGGTCACATGACACACTCTAAACCTGCTCCATAGGATTACATTATAACCGATAACATTTTCTGAAAATATCACTAAACGTAAATTGCGTTTTCACAAAAACCGTAAAAGATATCAATCTGAAAAGTCATAGCCGGATAGCTGAATATTTTGTGACCGCTTTAAAGTTTGTTTGGTGTCTGTAAGTGAAAGTATGAAGGAGCTGAAACTTTTGGCAGGACGTGTGATTTGGAGCGGGAAAAAGGATGTTCTCATTGACTTCAATGTTAAAAAAAGTGTCTAAAAGCTTAATATTTTAAAAAGTATAAATAGTACAAAAAAACTTGAAGAAGTCCCATCGTTAGCTGAACGAGACGAACATTTTAATAGTTGAATGGTTTCAATAGCTGAAAGTATACAGAAGTTACGCAGAGCCAAAAAACGTACGGAACTAGAAAATGCATTTCCTGAGGAAAATGCGAGTGGGAATGCTGAATAGCTGAGCCCGCACCAAAGCCATTCACCATAACCACTACACTATCTTTAGGACACACAGCTCCTTTCTCTATCTGCAAAGTAGAGAGTATCCTGACTTCCTGGTCGCCCCTCCCCCCTCAAGAGGTTTCCCCTCCCCCCCAGGTCAGTGAGGAGGAATATTGCCCTGAGGTAAGGAAAGCTATTTATGGAAAGAAATTCCATTACAAACGCTTTTTAATTCACAGACCAATACATGAATTACGCCTTCAAACAAAACGTAATAAATCCACAACCGTACATGCGATCGATACAGCGACTTCACCGTTTGAAAGACACGGCCCTTGTGAACGCATCGATATGAAATTTATGTTGATAAACTTAAAATTGTGGCCATGCCAGCGATTTAGAAAAGAGCGTCTTTGTGTGTTTTGCAGGAACATTTTTAAAATTTTTAACATGACGGTCAATGAGAGTGGTTTTGTCGCTCTTGTCCTTTAGAAGCTCCTGGAACTAAAACTAAAATACGTATCACAAAACTGATCACATTGCCTGAAACCAGACAAGCATAGCTACGTTTTGATATATAAATTGTGTATGACAAGTAGATCTTGTGGGCGTGAGAGCAATTTGTTCCCCCTTTTTTTAAAGATAATTTTTTGGTGGATGATCTGCACTCTAAAGGTCACATGACACACTCTAAATCCCTTCCATAGGATTACATTATAACCAATTCCATTTTCTGAAAAGATCACTAAACGTAAATTGCGTTTTCACAAAAACCGTAAAAGATATCAATCTGAAAAGTCATGTTTGGATAGCTGAATATTTTGTGACCGCTTTAAAGTTTGTTTGGTGTCTGTAAGTGAAAGTATGAAGGAGCTGAAACTTTTGGCAGAACGTGTGTTTTGAAGCGGTAAAAAGCATGTTCTCATTGACTTCAATGTTAAAAAAAAGTGTCTATAAGCTTAATATTTTAAAAAGTATAAATAGTACAAAAAAACTTGAAGAAGTCCCATCGTTAGCTAAACGAGATGAACATTTTAAAAGTTGAATGGTCTCAATAGCTGAAAGTATGCAGAAGTTACGCAGAGCCAAAAAACGTACGGAATAAAATTAAAATTAAAATTAAGAAGAAGAACTAGAAAATGCATTTCCTGAGGAAAATGCGAGTGGGAATGCTGAATTGCTGAGCCCGCACCAAAGCCATTCACCATAACCACTACAGTATATTTAGGACATACAAGCAGTGTTCCTTCAGTACTTATAAAGCCTAATATCACACAGCTCCTTTCTCTATCTGCAATATAGAGAGTGTCCTGACTTGCCTGGTCGCCCCTCCCCCCTCCCCCCTCAAGAGGCTTTCTCCACATGAGGTGGGGGAGGAGGACTGCACTGAGGTAAGGAAAGCTGTTTAGGGAATCAAAATACCATTAGAAACGCTTTCATCCACACGCAAAATCAGTTATCGTAGCCTTCAAACAAAACGTAATAAATCCACAACCGTACATGCGATCGATACAGCGACTACACCATTTAAAACACAAGGCTTTTGTGAACGCATCGATATGAAATGTATGTTGATAAACTTAAAAATGTGGCCATGTCAGCGATTTAGAAAAGAGCGTCTTTGTGTGTTTTGCAGGAATTTTTTTTAGACTTTTTTAACATGACGGTCAATGGGAGGGCGTTTGAGGCACTTGTCCTTTAGAAGCTCCTGGAACTAAAAGTCAAATGCCTATCGCAAAACTGATCACATTGCCTGAAACCAGACAAGCATACCTACGTTTTGATATATAAATTGTGTATGACAAGTAGATCTTGTGGGCGTGAGAGCAATTTGTTCGCCCTTTTTTTAAAGATAATTTTTGTTTTCAAAGATCTCCACTCTAAAGGTCACATGACACACTCTAAACCTGCTCCATAGGATTACATTATAACCGATAAAAAAATCACTAAACGTAAATTGCGTTTTCACAAAAACCGTATAAGATATCAATCTAAAAAGTCATGTTTGGATAGCTGAATATTTTGTGACCGCTTTAAAGTTTGTTTGGTGTCTGTAAGTGAAAGTATGAAGGAGCTGAAACTTTTGGCAGAACGTGTGTTTTGAAGCAGGAAAAAGGATGTTCTCATTGACTTCAATGTTAAAAAAAAGTGTCTAAAAGCTTAATATTTTAAAAAGTATAAATAGTACAAAAAAACTTGAAGAAGTCCCATCGTTAGCTGAACGAGATGAACATTTTAAAAGTTGAATGGTCTCAATAGCTGAAAGTATGCAGAAGTTACGCAGAGCCAAAAAACGTACGGAATAATAAAATTAAAATTAAGAATAACTAGAAAATGCATTCCCTGAGGAAAATGCGAGTGGGAATGCTGAATTGCTGAGCCCGCACCAAAGCCATTCACCATAACCACTACACTATATTTAGGACACACAGCTCCTTTCTCTATCTGCAAAGTAGAGAGTATGCTGACTTCCTGGTCGCCCCTCCCCCCTCAAGAGGTTTCCCCTCCCCCAGGTCAGTGAGGAGGAATATTGCACTGAGGTAGAAAGCTATTTATGGAAAGAAATTCCATTACAAACGCCTTTTAATTCACAGACCAATACATTAATTACGCCTCCAAACAAAACGTAATAAATCCACAACCGTACATGCGATCGATACAGCGACTTCACCGTTTGAAAGACACGGCCCTTGTGAACGCATCGATATGAAATTTATGTTGATAAACTTAAAATTGTGGCCATGCCAGCGATTTAGAAAAGAGCGTCTTTGTGTGTTTTGCAGGAAAATTTTTAAAATTTTTAACATGGACGGTCAATGAGAGTGGTTTTGTCGCTCTTGTCCTTTAGAAGCTCCTGGAACTAAAACTAAAATACGTATCACAAAACTGATCACATTGCCTGAAACCAGACAAGCATACCTACGTTTTGATATATAAATTGTGTATGACAAGTAGATCTTGTGGGCGTGAGAGCAATTTGTTCGCCCTTTTTTTAAAGATAATTTTTGTTTTCAAAGATCTCCACTCTAAAGGTCACATGACACACTCTAAATCCCTTCCATAGGGTTACATTATAACCGATTCCATTTTCTGAAAAAATCGCTAAACGTAAATTGCGTTTTCACAAAAACCGTAAAAGATATCAATCTGAAAAGTCATGTTTGGATAGCTGAATATTTTGTGACCGCTTTAAAGTTTGTTTGGTGTCTGTAAGTGAAAGTATGAAGGAGCTGAAACTTTTGGCAGAACGTGTGTTTTGAAGCAGGAAAAAGGGTTTCTCATTGACTTCAATGTTAAAAAAAAGTGTCTAAAAGCTTAATATTTTAAAAAGTATAAATAGTACAAAAAAACTTGAAGAAGTCCCATCGTTAGCTGAATGAGACGAACATTTTAAAAGTTAAATGGTCTCAATAGCTGAAAGTATGCAGAAGTTACGCAGAGCCAAAAAACGTACGGAATAAAATTAAAATTAAAATTAAGAATAATAAAAAACGAATATCAATACTGGGAATGCTTATTAAAGCATTCCCACTAATAATAAAAAACGAATATCAATACTGGGAATGCTTATTAAAGCATTCCCACTAATAATAAAAAACGACTAGAAAATGCATTCCCTGAGGAAAATGCGAGTGGGAATGCTGAATTGCTGAGCCCGCACCAAAGCCATTCACCATAACCACTACACTATCTTTAGGACACACAGCTCCTTTCTCTATCTGCAAAGTAGAGAGTATGCTGACTTCCTGGTCGCCCCTCCCCCCTCAAGAGGTTTCCCCTCCCCCCAGGTCAGTGAGGAGAAATATTGCACTGAGGTAAGGAAAGCTATTTATGGAAAGAATTACCATTACAAACGCCTTTTAATTCACAGACCAATACATTAATTCCGCCTCCAAACAAAACGTAATAAATCCACAACCGTACATGCGATCGATACAGCGACTTCACCGTTTGAAAGACACGGCCCTTGTGAACGCATCGATATGAAATTTATGTTGATAAACTTAAAATTGTGGCCATGCCAGCGATTTAGAAAAGAGCGTCTTTGTGTGTTTTGCAGGAAAATTTTAAAATTTTTTAACATGGACGGTCAATGAGAGTGGTTTTGTCGCTCTTGTCCTTTAGAAGCTCCTGGAACTAAAACTAAAATACGTATCACAAAACTGATCACATTGCCTGAAACCAGACAAGCATACCTACGTTTTGATATATAAATTGTGTATGACAAGTAGATCTTGTGGGCGTGAGAGCAATTTGTTCGCCCTTTTTTTAAAGATAATTTTTGTTTTCAAAGATCTCCACTCTAAAGGTCACATGACACACTCTAAATCCCTTCCATAGGGTTACATTATAACCGATTCCATTTTCTGAAAAAATCGCTAAACGTAAATTGCGTTTTCACAAAAACCGTAAAAGATATCAATCTGAAAAGTCATGTTTGGATAGCTGAATATTTTGTGACCGCTTTAAAGTTTGTTTGGTGTCTGTAAGTGAAAGTATGAAGGAGCTGAAACTTTTGGCAGAACGTGTGTTTTGAAGCAGGAAAAAGGATGTTCTCATTGACTTCAATGTTAAAAAAAAGTGTCTAAAAGCTTAATATTTTAAAAAGTATAAATAGTACAAAAAAACTTGAAGAAGTCCCATCGTTAGCTGAACGAGATGAACATTTTAAAAGTTGAATGGTCTCAATAGCTGAAAGTATGCAGAAGTTACGCAGAGCCAAAAAACGTACGGAATAATAAAATTAAAATTAAAATTAAAATTAAAATTAAGAAGAAGAATAATAAAAAACGAATATCAATACTGGGAATGCTTATTAAAGCATTCCCACTAAATATCAATACTGGGAATGCTTATTAAAGCATTCCCACTAATAATAAAAAACGAATATCAATACTGGGAATGCTTATTAAAGCATTCCCACTAATAATAAAAAACGAATATCAATACTGGGAATGCTTATTAAAGCATTCCCACTAATAACTAGAAAATGCATTCCCTGAGGAAAATGCGAGTGGGAATGCTGAATTGCTGAGCCCGCACCAAAGCCATTCACCATAACCACTACACTATCTTTAGGACACACAGCTCCTTTCTCTATCTGCAAAGTAGAGAGTATGCTGACTTCCTGGTCGCCCCTCCCCCCTCAAGAGGTTTCCCCTCCCCCCAGGTCAGTGAGGAGGAATATTGCACTGAGGTAAGGAAAGCTATTTATGGAAAGAAATTCCATTACAAACGCCTTTTAATTCACAGACCAATACATTAATTACGCCTCCAAACAAAACGTAATAAATCCACAACCGTACATGCGATCGATACAGCGACTTCACCGTTTGAAAGACACGGCCCTTGTGAACGCAGCGATATGAAATTTATGTTGATAAACTTAAAAATGTGGCCATGTCAGCGATTTAGAAAAGAGCGTCTTTGTGTGTTTGCAGGAATTTTTTTTAGACTTTTTAACATGACGGTCAATGGGAGGGCGTTTGAGGCACTTGTCCTTTAGAAGCTCCTGGAACTAAAAGTCAAATGCCTATCGCAAAACTGATCACATTGCCTGAAACCAGACAAGCATACCTACGTTTTGATATATAAATTGTGTATGACAAGTAGATCTTGTGGGCGTGAGAGCAATTTGTTCGCCCTTTTTTTAAAGATAATTTTTGTTTTCAAAGATCTCCACTCTAAAGGTCACATGACACACTCTAAACCTGCTCCATAGGATTACATTATAACCGATAAAAAAATCACTAAACGTAAATTGCGTTTTCACAAAAACCGTATAAGATATCAATCTAAAAAGTCATGTTTGGATAGCTGAATATTTTGTGACCGCTTTAAAGTTTGTTTGGTGTCTGTAAGTGAAAGTATGAAGGAGCTGAAACTTTTGGCAGAACGTGTGTTTTGAAGCGGTAAAAAGCATGTTCTCATTGACTTCAATGTTAAAAAAAAGTGTCTAAAAGCTTAATATTTTAAAAAGTATAAATAGTACAAAAAAACTTGAAGAAGTCCCATCGTTAGCTGAACGAGACGAACATTTTAATAGTTGAATGGTCTCAATAGCTCAAAGTATGCAGAAGTTACGCAGAGCCAAAAAACGTACGGAATAATAAAATTAAAATTAAAATTAAGAAGAAGAAGAATAACTAGACAATGCATTTCCTGAGGAAAATGCGAGTGGGAATGCTGAATAGCTGAATTGCTGAGCCCGCACAAAAGCCATTCACCATAACCACTACACTATCTTTAGGACATACAAGCAGTGTTCAGTACTTATAAAGCCTAATATCACACAGCTCCTTTCTCTATCTGCAATATAGAGAGTGTCCTGACTTGACTGGTCGCCCCTCCCCCCTCAAGAGGCTTTCTCCACATGAGGTGGGGGAGGAGGACTGCACTGAGGTAAGGAAAGCTATTTAGGGAATCAAAATACCATTAGAAACGCTTTCATCCACACGCAAAATCAGTTATCGAAGCCTTCAAACAAAACGTAATAAATCCACAACCGTACATGCGATCGATACAGCGACTTCACCGTTTGAAAGACACGGCCCTTGTGAACGCATCGATATGAAATTTATGTTGATAAACTTAAAAATGTGGCCATGTCAGCGATTTAGAAAAGAGCGTCTGTGTGTTTTGCAGAAACATTTTTTAGACTTTTTAACATGACTCTTGTCCTTTAGAAGCTCCTGGAACTAAAACTAAAATACGTATCACAAAACTGATCACATTGCCGGAAACCAGACAAGCATACCTACGTTTTGATATATAAATTGTGTATGACAAGTAGATCGTGTGGGCGTGAGAGCAATTTGTTCCCCCTTTTTTTAAAGATAATATTTTTTGTGGATGATCTCCACTCTAAAGGTCACATGACACACTCTAAACCTGCTCCATAGGATTACATTATAACCGATAAAAAAATCACTAAACGTAAATTGCGTTTTCACAAAAACCGTAAAAGATATCAATCTGAAAAGTCATGTTTGGATAGCTGAATATTTTGTGACCGCTTTAAAGTTTGTTTGGTGTCTGTAAGTGAAAGTATGAAGGAGCTGAAACTTTTGGCAGAACGTGTGTTTTGAAGCAGGAAAAAGGATGTTCTCATTGACTTCAATGTTAAAAAAAAGTGTCTAAAAGCTTAATATTTTAAAAAGTATAAATAGTACAAAAAAACTTGAAGAAGTCCCATCGTTAGCTGAACGAGATGAACATTTTAAAAGTTGAATGGTCTCAATAGCTGAAAGTATGCAGAAGTTACGCAGAGCCAAAAAACGTACGGAATAAAATTAAAATTAAAACTAGAAAATGCATTCCCTGAGGAAAATGCGAGTGGGAATGCTGAATAGCTGAGCCCCCACCAAAGCCATTCACCATAACCACTACACTATCTTTAGGACACACAGCTCCTTTCTCTATCTGCAAAGTAGAGAGTATGCTGACTTCCTGGTCGCCCCTCCCCCCTCAAGAGGTTTCCCCTCCCCCCAGGTCAGTGAGGAGGAATATTGCACTGAGGTAGAAAGCTATTTATGGAAAGAAATTCCATTACAAACGCCTTTTAATTCACAGACCAATACATTAATTACGCCTCCAAACAAAACGTAATAAATCCACAACCGTACATGCGATCGATACAGCGACTTCACCGTTTGAAAGACGCGGCCCTTGTGAACGCATCGATATGAAATTTATGTTGATAAACTTAAAATTGTGGCCATGCCAGCGATTTAGAAAAGAGCGTCTTTGTGTGTTTTGCAGGAAAATTTTTAAAATTTTTAACATGGACGGTCAATGAGAGTGGTTTTGTCACTCTTGTCCTTTAGAAGCTCCTGGAACTAAAACTAAAATACGTATCACAAAACTGATCACATTGCCTGAAACCAGACAAGCATACCTACGTTTTGATATATAAATTGTGTATGACAAGTAGATCTTGTGGGCGTGAGAGCAATTTGTTCGCCCTTTTTTTAAAGATAATTTTTGTTTTCAAAGATCTCCACTCTAAAGGTCACATGACACACTCTAAACCTGCTCCATAGGATTACATTATAACCGATAAAAAAATCACTAAACGTAAATTGCGTTTTCACAAAAACCGTATAAGATATCAATCTAAAAAGTCATGTTTGGATAGCTGAATATTTTGTGACCGCTTTAAAGTTTGTTTGGTGTCTGTAAGTGAAAGTATGAAGGAGCTGAAACTTTTGGCAGAACGTGTGTTTTGAAGCAGGAAAAAGGATGTTCTCATTGACTTCAATGTTAAAAAAAAGTGTCTAAAAGCTTAATATTTTAAAAAGTATAAATAGTACAAAAAAACTTGAAGAAGTCCCATCGTTAGCTGAATGAGACGAACATTTTAAAAGTTAAATGGTCTCAATAGCTGAAAGTATGCAGAAGTTACGCAGAGCCAAAAAACGTACGGAATAAAATTAAAATTAAGAATAATAAAAAACGAATATCAATACTGGGAATGCTTATTAAAGCATTCCCACTAATTAAGAATAACTAGAAAATGCATTCCCTGAGGAAAATGCGAGTGGGAATGCTGAATTGCTGAGCCCGCACCAAAGCCATTCACCATAACCACTACACTATCTTTAGGACACACAGCTCCTTTCTCTATCTGCAAAGTAGAGAGTATCCTGACTTCCTGGTCGCCCCTCCCCCCTCAGGAGGTTTCCCCTCCCCCCAGGTCAGTGAGGAGGAATATTGCACTGAGGTAGAAAGCTATTTATGGAAAGAAATTCCATTACAAACGCCTTTTAATTCACAGACCAATACATTAATTATGCCTCCAAACAAAACGTAATAAATCCACAACCGTACATGCGATCGATACAGCGACTTCACCGTTTGAAAGACACGGCCCTTGTGAACGCATCGATATGAAATTTATGTTGATAAACTTAAAATTGTGGCCATGCCAGCGATTTAGAAAAGAGCGTCTTTGTGTGTTTTGCAGGAAAATTTTAAATTTTTTTAACATGGACGGTCAATGAGAGTGGTTTTGTCACTCTTGTCCTTTAGAAGCTCCTGGAACTAAAACTAAAATACGTATCACAAAACTGATCACATTGCCTGAAACCAGACAAGCATACCTACGTTTTGATATATAAATTGTGTATGACAAGTAGATCTTGTGGGCGTGAGAGCAATTTGTTCGCCCTTTTTTTAAAGATAATTTTTGTTTTCAAAGATCTCCACTCTAAAGGTCACATGACACACTCTAAATCCCTTCCATAGGGTTACATTATAACCGATTCCATTTTCTGAAAAAATCGCTAAACGTAAATTGCGTTTTCACAAAAACCGTAAAAGATATCAATCTGAAAAGTCATGTTTGGATAGCTGAATATTTTGTGACCGCTTTAAAGTTTGTTTGGTGTCTGTAAGTGAAAGTATGAAGGAGCTGAAACTTTTGGCAGAACGTGTGTTTTGAAGCAGGAAAAAGGATGTTCTCATTGACTTCAATGTTAAAAAAAAGTGTCTAAAAGCTTAATATTTTAAAAAGTATAAATAGTACAAAAAAACTTGAAGAAGTCCCATCGTTAGCTGAATGAGACGAACATTTTAAAAGTTAAATGGTCTCAATAGCTGAAAGTATGCAGAAGTTACGCAGAGCCAAAAAACGTACGGAATAAAATTAAGAAGAAGAATAATAAAAAACGAATATCAATACTGGGAATGCTTATTAAAGCATTCCCACTAATAAAAAACGAATATCAATACTGGGAATGCTTATTAAAGCATTCCCACTAATAAAAAACGAATATCAATACTGGGAATGCTTATTAAAGCATTCCCACTAAAAAATGAATATCAATACTGGGAATGCTTATTAAAGCATTCCCACTAATTAAGAAGAAGAATAATAAAAAACGAATATCAATACTGGGAATGCTTATTAAAGCATTCCCACTAATAAAGGAGAAAAATAACTAGACAATGCATTTCCTGAGGAAAATGCGAGTGGGAATGCTGAATTGCTGAGCCCACACAAAAGCCATTCACCATAACCACTACACTATCTTTAGGACACACAGCTCCTTTCTCTATCTGTAAAGTAGAGAGTATCCTGACTTCCTGGTCGCCCCTCCCCCCTCAGGAGGTTTCCCTCCCCCCCAGGTCAGTGAGGAGGAATATTGCACTGAGGTAGAAAGCTATTTATGGAAAGAAATAGCATTACAAACGCTTTTAATTCACAGACCAAATACATGAATTAAGCCTTCAAACAAAGCTTAATAAATCCACAACCGTACATGCGATCGATACAGCGACTACACCGTTTGAAAGACACGGCCCTTGTGAACGCAGCGATATGAAATTTATGTTGATAAACTTAAAAATGTGGCCATGTCAGCGATTTAGAAAAGAGCGTGTTTGTGTGTTTTGCAGAAACATTTTTTAGATAATTTAACATGAGAGTCTATGAGAGAAGATTTCAGGCTGTTGTCCTTTAGAAGCTCCAGGAACTAAAACTAAAATACGTATCACAAAACTGATCACATTGCCTGAAACCAGACAAGCATACCTACGTTTTGATATATAAATTGTGTATGACAAGTAGATCTTGTGGGCGTGAGAGCAATTTGTTTCCCCTTTTTTTAAAGATAATTTTTTTTTCAAAGATCTCCACTGTAAAGGTCACATGACACACTCTAAATCCCTTCCATAGGGTTACATTATAACTGATTACATTTTCTGAAAATATCACTAAATGTAAATTGCGTTTTCACAAAAACCGTAAAAGATATCAATCTGAAAAGTCATGTTTGGATAGCTGAATATTTTGTGACCGCTTTAAAGTTTGTTTGGTGTCTGTAAGTGAAAGTATAAAGGAGCTGAAACTTTTGGCAGAACGTGTGTTTTGAAGCAGGAAAAAGGATGTTCTCATTGACTTCAATGTTAAAAAAAAGTGTCTAAAAGCTTAATATTTTAAAAAGTATAAATAGTACAAAAAAACTTGAAGAAGTCCCATCATTAGCTGAACGAGATGAACATTTTAAAAGTTGAATGGTCTCAATAGCTGAAAGTATGCAGAAGTTACGCAGAGCCAAAAAACGTACGGAATAATAAAATTTAAATTAAGAAGAAGAACTAGACAATGCATTTCCTGAGGAAAATGCGATGCGTGGGAATGCTGAATTGCTGAGCCCGCGCCAAAGCCATTCACCATAACCACTACACTATCTTTAGGACACACAGCTCCTTTCTCTATCTGCAAAGTAGAGAGTATCCTGACTTCCTGGTCGCCCCTCCCCCTCAGGAGGTTTTCTCCCCCCCCAGGTCAGTGAGGAGGACTTCGCTGAGGTAAAGAAAGTCATTTAGGGAAAGAATTACCATTACAAACGCTTTTAATTCACATACCAAATACATGAAATACACCTTCAAACAAACCTTAATAAATCCACAACTGTACATGCGATCGATACAGCGACTTCACCGTTTGAAAGACACGGCCCTTGTAAACGCAGCGATATGAAATTTATGTTGATAAACTTAAAAATGTGGCCATGTCTGCGATTTAGAAAAGAGCGTCTTTGTGTGTTTTGCAGAAACATTTTTTAGATAATTTAACATGAGAGTCTATGAGAGAAGATTTCAGGCTGTTGTCCTTTAGAAGCTCCAGGAACTAAAACTAAAATAAGTATCGCAAAACTGATCACATTGCCTGAAACCAGACAAGCATACCTACGTTTTGATATATAAATTGTGTATGACAAGTAGATCTTGTGGGCGTGAGAGCAATTTGTTCCCCCTTTTTTTAAAGATAATTTTTTTTTCAAAGATCTCCACTGTAAAGGTCACATGACACACTCTAAATCCCTTCCATAGGGTTACATTATAACCGATTACATTTTCTGAAAATATCACTAAACGTAAATTGCGTTTTCACAAAAAACGTAAAAGATATCAATCTAAAAAGTCATGTTTGGATAGCTGAATATTTTGTGACCGCTTTAAAGTTTGTTTGGTGTCTGTAAGTGAAAGTATGAAGGAGCTGAAACTTTTGGCAGAACGTGTGTTTTGAAGCAGGAAAAAGGATGTTCTCATTGACTTCAATGTTAAAAAAAGTGTCTAAAAGCTTAATATTTTAAAAAGTATAAATAGTACAAAAAAACTTGAAGAAGTCCCATCGTTAGCTGAACGAGATGAACATTTTAATAGTTGAATGGTCTCAATAGCTGAAAGTATGCAGAAGTTACACAGAGCCAAAAAACGTACGGAATAAAATTAAAACTAGACTAGAAACTTGCATTTCCTGAGGAAAATGCTAGTGGGAATGCTGAATTGCTGAGCCCGCACCAAAGCCATTCACCATAACCACTACAGTATCTTTAGGACACACAGCTCCTTTCTCTATCTGCAAAGTAGAGAGTATCCTGACTTCCTGGTCGCCCCTCCCCCCTCAAGAGGTTTCCCCTCCCCCCAGGTCAGTGAGGAGGAATATTGCCCTGAGGTAAGGAAAGCTATTTATGGAAAGAAATAGCATTACAAACGCTTTTAATTCACAGACCAACGTGTGTTTTGAAGCAGGAAAAAGGATGTTCTCATTGACTTCAATGTTAAAAAAAAGTGTCTAAAAGCTTAATATTTTAAAAAGTATAAATAGTACAAAAAAACTTGAAGAAGTCCCATCGTTAGCTGAACGAGACGAACATTTTAAAAGTTGAATGGTCTCAATAGCTGAAAGTATGCAGAAGTTACGCAGAGCCAAAAAACGTACGGAATAAAATTAAGAAGAAGAATAATAAAAAACGAATATCAATACTGGGAATGCTTATTAAAGCATTCCCACTAATTAAGAAGAAGAATAATAAAAAACGAATATCAATACTGGGAATGCTTATTAATCATTCCCACTAATAATAAAAAACGAATATCAATACTGGGAATGCTTATTAAAGCATTCCCACTCATTAAGAATAATAAAAAAACGAATATCAATACTGGGAATGCTTATTAAAGCATTCCCACTAATAAAAAACGAATATCAATACTGGGAATGCTTATTAAAGCATTCCCACTAATAATAAAAAACGAATATCAATACTGGGAATGCTTATTAAAGCATTCCCACTAATAATAAAAAACGAATATCAATACTGGGAATGCTTATTAAGCATTCCCACTAATTAAGAAGAAGAATAATAAAAAAACGAATATCAATACTGGGAATGCTTATTAAAGCATTCCCACTAATTAATTTATCTTCATAGATTTCTTGAGGGATGTTCAAATAGATAAGTGCATCCTCACATGTAGTGCGCATGTGGATGCATAATATTTTCACATATGCCACGTCCTAAACAGAGTTTTTAAAGAATGTTAGCCCTCGCTGTACAGCTTTCTACTCATAGAGCAATGCGCCAAGTTGTCCACTAACTTTCTTGTATTTACTCGCCCCTTTACCTTTGATTAAATACTACTAGCTTCCAAGCACATTGATCTAAATAGGTCCTTTGAAGAAGCGCATATCTGTAGCGCGAAACATGTCGGGACCCCTATCAATCCAGCGTCAATGTTAAGATCTCCAGTTGATACAATCTGCAGACCTATTCCAGGAGTTACTTTATCCACCTATGGTCAAAAGTGTTTGTCCGCATCAGGACTTTGTTTATTATTTCCAATTTAGTAATGTCTAATTTGGGTGTTACTTTATTATAACCATTTATAATCTTCTGTGACTAAGCCACCTCAATCACTGTGAACGCTGTGCAATTTGGACACTATGTGTACATTTTTTGGAGATCAATTTTAAATTTATTTAAAGTATATTTTTGTAATAAATAATTTTTATATAAAGTTCCCGTTTGTGGTGACTGTTATCTTTACCAACCTACCATGCCGATAAAGTCCATGACTAGCCCCTAAGTCATTCTTTCTTGAGGGATGTTGTTCATAAATATTCCTGCCCCAATTAGAGGGGATTCTCCAACCTAGTCTGCAGGAAGGCCACCATATTTCCTCTGATCATTAACCTGTAAAAGGTAAATATTACACCTTTCCATCCACTTCAGAAGGGGCCACTAGACATTTGAGGCAACTAGGACTTTTATGGTATGGCATAGACTTAATCTTCTTAAAAAAGCTTGATTTTAAAAATATAAATGTATTAAACAGACAAGTTATTTAAAATACATTGGCAGACATTTAACATACAGAACAATACTGAATATCCCCATATATATTCAGTATCTTTATGTATGCTATGGCCCAGATTCTCAAAGGGCGTCATAAGCCATGTACGCCGTCTTAAGTCCTAATCTGGGCCGTCGTATCTATGCGACTGATTCTTAGAATCAGTTACGCATAGATATCCATTAGCTCTGACAGGCGTAAGTCTCTTACGCCGTCGGATCTTAAATGCAATTTTTTTTTTGTCCGCTAGGTGTCGCCTCCGTCGTTTTCCCCGTCGAGTATGCAAATTAGCTAGATACGCGAATTCCCGAACGTACGCGCGGCCGACGCAGTAAAGTTACAATGTTTTTTATTTCAATATATTTTTATTGGATTATTAAAATTTTTACAATAGTAGCAAATAAAATAACAATGTTTTACAGTATACAAGAGGTGAAATAGCATACATCTTCGATTGCACATATACAATGCTAGTTAGGAAGTTGAGTATATACAATACTGTTTAAATAAGGTAGAGAATTCCAAGTGATACTTAATGTTGAAACAAAAATCTAATTTCAATCGTAGAAGGGAGGATTGAACACTCCCGAACACCCCTGAGGGGACTCACAGTGCCCGGGAGGCAATCCTTCCATAAGAGATGTTAACTAAACAAAAAGAGTAAATAATAGTATTAAATTAAATGAAGCAAATCATGTCAGGGTATCGTACCAGAGATTCCAAGTAGCCCAATGGATCGTATATTTATGAAGTAAGCCTAAGGATGATGCCAGTATTTTTTTGAGTTACAATTCTTTGTAGATTAGCTGGGAATTTTTCTATTCCCAGGGATAACAGAGCCAATGCCGGATCGGGTGTTACTTGTGTTTGTGTCAAATCAGAAATTGTTTGGAACATTTTTGTCCAGTAGTTGTTAAGCTTAGGGCAGCTCCACAATGTATGAAATATGTCCCCTTTAGCAGTACAAAGTCTCCAACACGTGTTGGGGGATTGGGAATTAAATTTGGACATTACTGCTGGAGTATAATACCAACGTAGAGTAATTTTGGTAGATAATTCCCATAGGGAGGTGCACTTAGAAGCAGATTGATTGGCTTTGCAAGCTATATGCCATTGGTTATCTGTAAAGGAACATTTAAGGTCTTTTTCCCACTGTAGATGAGAAGAAGATTTAGTGAAAGTACGTTTTTGTTGCATTAAATTATAGAATAAGGAAATGCCTCTTTTTTGTTGTACTGTTGATGTCAAATAGGACCAAGCCGAAGTGTGAATGAGCTTAAAGAAATGGCCTAGTTTATATAAACAATGTACCACTTGTGTATATTGAGAATAATTAATGTGAGGTAGGTCATATTCGGATTGAATAGATTGGAAGGATTTAATGTATCCATTCGAGTAAAAGTCCTGTAGATAATTAATGCCTTTTTTGTGCCAGGAAGCAATCGGAATGTGACTAATAAGAAGGTATAAAGCTTGGATAGGGACCTTAATATCAATGCTGGGATCTGTTAGTTCAGAAGAGGTCAAGAATTTAAGCCATGTTTTAATGGAAACAGCCATTGTAGGTGGTAGATGTGTTGGGATTTTAACCCCCAAAATGGCCCCATACAACCAAATATATACGTACAGTAACTGGATTCAATATTACCCCATTGAGTAGTAGAAGTAGTGTTAAACCACTCTCTCACTTGGGTTAGAATGGAGGAATGATAATAATCTTGAAAGTCAATGTATCCCACTCCTCCAGACATTCGATGTTTAATTAATTTGTTATGAGCACATCTAGACCTCTTTCCCTTCCAAACAAATTTGGATAAAAGCGTTTGCAAGGATTTAAAAAAAATATTGGGAATATGAATAGGTAAATTCCGAAAAAAATATAACACCTGTGGAAGATGAATCATTTTGAAAGCAGATAATCTGCCCCACCAAGAGAATTTGTGCTTGCTCAGATTTTGAAGGTCTGCTTGTAATTTACTTCTAAGGGTAAGGTAATTATATTCATATAGTGATTTGGTAGTCCTGGTGAGGTTGATACCCAAATATGGAATTTTAGTGTCCTCCCAGATGTAAGGGAACTGGTGCTGTAATAAATTTCTGGACACAGCATCAATTCCGATTTTAAAGCGTTCGCTTTGTAAAAAGAGACCTCACCAAACCAGGATAACATTTTTTGAACTTCAGTTAAAGAGGAAAAAGGATCGGTTAACATCAAGATTATGTCGTCTGCAAATAAGCTAATTTTATGGGCCAGTTTTTCTATATGAATTCCTGATATGTTGTCATTAGTTCTAATGTGCTCAGCCAGGGGTTCAATCATCATATTAAAAATTAGAGGGGACAATGGGCAGCCCTGTCGGGTACCATTAGAGATATGGAAAGGTTTAGAAAGAAGGCCGGAAGTAAAGACTCGGGCTGTGGGAGTGGTATAAAGGGCCAGTATAGCATCGAGAATGGGACCCTTAAAGCCAAATTTTTGAAGGGTCAGGTTCAGGTAATCCCAATTAACTCTGTCAAATGCCTTCTCTGCATCTAAAGAAAGAAGCAGAGAAGGCGTTCCGGTCAGTTCCACATTATGTATTATATTTATTAGTCTTCTAGTAGCGTCTGAAGTTTGGCGTCCTTTGGTAAAACCAGTTTGGTCCGTGTGAATCAGTCCTGGGAGAATGTGAACTAGTCTATTCGCGATCAATTTGGCGTAAAGTAAGGATATTGGTCTAAAGTTGAAGGGGGAGGTGGGTTCTTTATCGATTTTGGGTAAAGTTATTATAATGGCCGAAAGCATTTCGTTCGGAAAGGAAGAGGAGGAGACTGAGTAGTTATATAAAGTCGTCAAATGTGGGGTTAGTAAGCTTTTAAATAACTTAAAATATTCTCCAGTGTAGCCGTCTGGGCCAGGAGATTTGGATGGAGTTAGATTGTCTATGGTCTTAAGAATCTCGGTTTCTGTAAAAGGGGCATTCAACTGTTCAAGTTCGTCTTTCGATAATGTAGGAAGTTTAATATGATTGAGGAAAGAATTGATTTCCTCCCATGTTGGCTGGTGTGTGTCGGTGTCCAGTTTGAGATTGTATAAGTCATTATAGTATGTGCTAAATGCATCAGCAATGGATTGAGGATTAATAAGTTTATCTCCTGATAATGGGTGATAGAGATAGGCTATTCTAGTTTTAAATCTTAGATCTCTAATGCGGTTGGCCATAATCTTACCCGCTTTATTGTTGGCAGTGTATGAGGTGGCTTTTAATTTTCTCAGTTTAAACTCATAAGAGTCAAGGAGCAGGGATCGTAAATCATGCCTAAGTTTAAATAGTTGGGATTAAAGGTATTGCGATGGGTTAGTTTTATTTTTTAAATCAGCGTCTGCAATTTTGGTAGTCAGTTCATCCAGTTTTTTAATTCGTAATTTTTTAGCCCGTGATCCAAGTTGGATAAAAAGGCCTCGCATAAAAGACTTGTGAGCGTTCCACACCACCGCCGGGTCCGACACTGATCCAATATTGTCAGAGAAAAAATTGGCCAATTTTTGGTTAAGAAATTAAGCATTGTTCGGATTTTGCATTAAATAATTATTGATACGCCATAAATATGAATTTTGTTTAGAAGTGTTATTAGCCAATTTAATACTAACGGGTGCATGGTCCGACCAGGTGATAGTGTGGATACAGGATTCTAATATGTTTTGTAACAACCATTTATCAGACACGAACAAGTCAATTCTGGAGTAAGTGTTGTGACGTGAAGAAAGTAACGTATAATCCTTCTCTGTCGCGTGGCAACATCTCCATATATCAAACAGATCGTTTTTGTTAAAAAAGGAGTTTAGTGGAGATGATAGCCTTTTAGAACTGGAGGATGAATCAATAGTCGCATCTGGAACCAAATTTAAATCCCCACAAATTAGCAAATTACCTTTCTGTACCTCATACATTTTTTTAAGTAAAGATTTAAGAAATTTCATTTGACCATGGTTTGGTGCATAGATATTAGCAATAGTATAGAGGACATTGTCCAACATACAAACCAAAATAATAAATCTACCGCCAGGGTCAGTGGTGCAAGACAGTAGCTGAAAAGTAAGAGTGTCACGGATAGCAATGAAGACCCCCCTTTCTTTTTTGGAAAAGTCAGCCTTAAAAATGTGTGGAAAAGATTTATGACAACATTGAGGAGCTGCTCCATGAATAAAGTGCGACTCTTGTACGCAAAGTACATCACTGTTGTGGGAGATAGCAGTTTTCCACAGTGAAGTTCTTTTGGCCGGGTGGTTTAACCCTTTTACATTTAACGTTAGAAAATTAATAGACATTTCAAGGATTAATTGAATAACTTGTATTGTAAAATGAGAAAATACTCACTTCCAAGAAAATAAGTTGTAAAGAAAAGCTAATTATATGTTGGTAAACTCTGGAGATTGGGGGTTTATGAAGAAAATATTTACTTATATAATATCACCTCTGCATATAAAGAAAAAATAAATAAGGAAGGAAGTGGAACAAAGCAAACGGAAAAACAAAAACAAAGACAAATATGTAGCAAAAAGTTGCTTAAAGCAAAACAAACTAAAAAAATGTTGCTTTCCTATAGCAACTTATGTTTACCAGAAAAAATAAAAATACTTCCCACATCCGTGGGACGATGAGCAATGCAATAACATATGCAGAGAAAAAAACAAAAAACAAATGTCGGGTGTAAAAATCAAACCGACAGAAATGGTGGGTAATGTTCAAACAGTAAAATGGTTCAAGACAAGTATCCAGGGGATATTGTTGCAATGTAAAATAACAGGTATAATAAATACATTTTCATTGTGTCACTTTGCAGAGGGGTTATGATATCCTGTGTGTTTTCCTTTCCCTAGGCGGGCTCCTTCCAAAGCCTTTCTTTCTTCAGCAGAAATTTCAGGGATGATGCCCCATGAGTGGAGTAGTCGTAGTCCATCCAAAGGTTTAGAGATGGTGGTGGTAGTCCCAGTATAGGTTATCAGCAGTGTGGCCGGATGTCTCCACCTGTACGGAATTTTATGGTTGTTCAAGGCTTTTGTGGTAGATTTTAGCTGTCTCCTCAAATTTAAAGTGTATTGTGACAGGTCTGCGTATATACGGATCTCATTATAAGGTGCAGAAAGCTCCGGTTGTGATCTAGCTTTAGCCAATAACTTCTCTTTAGTGGGAAAAAAATGGAACTTCATAAGAACGTCACGTGGGATGGATGCTTCTAGGTTCTAGGGATGCGATGTATGCGATCTAACATTCTTTCAATAGGGGATATGTCTGGCAGTAAAGTCGCTATCATGTCACCCGCAAATTTTTGTAATTCTGCCTGAGTGATCAATTCGGGTACCCCCCTCAGTTTAAGATTTTCTCTTCTTGATCGATCCTCCAAATCGCGATTTTTGCGTGCATCCATTCTGCATCTTCCATTTGCTCTCTATACGCATCCACCAAGTCATTCACAGTATGAGCTTGTTCTTCCATTTTATTTTCCATATGATAAACTCTCTCACCTAAGGCCCCATACACACCGGAGGATTTATCCGCGGATACGGTCCAGCGGACCGTTTCCGCGGATAAATCCTCTCGAGGATTTCAGCAGATTTTAATGCGATGGAGTGTACTCACCATCGCATTGAAATCCGCTGGCGATGACGTGTCGCGCCGTCGCCGCGATTATGACGCGGCGTCGGGCGCGACGCTGTCATATAAGGAATTCCACGCATGCGTCAAATCATTACGACGCGTGCGGGGAATCCCTTTGGACGGATGGATCCGGTGAGTCTGTACAGACCAGCGGATCCATCCGTGGGATCAGATTCCAGCGGATAGATATTCTGTGCATGTCGACAAATATCTATCTGCTGGAATTCGGAAATATCCGTGGATAAATATCCGCCGGAGTGTACACACCATAGAATCTATCCGCTGAAACCCATTCGATGGGATTTATCTGCGGATAGATTCTATGGTGTGTATGGGGCCTAAGCCTTTCATTTCAATAGTAAAGCTATTAAACATAGTTGAAATATTCACCATGAGAGAAGATTGAAGAGACAGAAGCATGTCCTTCATGGTTGTGTCAAGGACCGGTTGTCCTGAAGTAGGATAGTTGGCAATAGGCGACACCATTTTGAGGCCTACTTGATTTTGGCATAGCAACGCCATGTCACTGACTGAGGCCTGGTCAGTATAATCATATCTCATCTTAGCTTTAGCTGGGCTCTGAGAAGATGGACTGTGTAAAGTAGAGATCTCCTTGTTCACTGTGTGATTTTCATAGTCCCAAGAGTCCAGATTCTCATCTGGGAGATCAGTGTATGAGTTGGTTGAATTTACCTCAGAGCTGCGGGGGCCATTTTGAAGCTGATCCTTCCCTGTGGCTGACATAACAGATGTGTCAGTAAGCTTTTTAGGGCGATTTTCTTTGTTCCGCTTGTGGGACTGCATCGTGTGTGGACCCCCCTCTCAGGGTATATAGTTTTGGCGTCTGGATGATCGGTGTATCGATCGTTTGGCCGCTGATTCCCCAGATTCAAGTCAGAGCTGTCTGCAGGCTTCCATCATGTCCACGCACAAGCCACGCCCCGTAAAGTTACAATGTTTACGTTAGGCTTGTCCCGGCGTAAAGTTGCCCCTGGGTATATGAGGCGCAACCATTGTTAAGTATGGCCGTCGTTCCCGCGTCGAAATTTATAAATTTATGTTGTTTGCGTAAGTCGTCCGTGAATGGTGCTGGACGTAATTTACGTCCACGTCAAAACCAATGACGTCCTTTCGACGTCATTTAGAGCAATGCACGCCGGGATATTTTAGGGATGGCGCATGCGTAGTTCGTTCGGCGCGGGGACGCACTTCATTTAAATGAAACACGCCCCCTACCCGCCGAATTTGAATTCCGCCGGGTGATTTACGTTACGCCGCTGCAACTTTACACGCAAGTGCTTTGTGAATAAAGCACTTGCCTGAAAAACTTGCGGCGGCGTAGCGTAAATCAGATACGTTATGCCCGCCCAGTTTTACGCCATTCTACGAGAATCTGGGCCTATATGTCTGCCAATGTCTTTTAAATAACTTGTGTGTTTAATACATTTATATTTTTTATATAAAGCTGTTTTCAGCAGTGTAAGTCTATACCGTACCATGAAAGTTCTAGTTGCCTCAAATTTCTAGTGGTCTTTAATATATTTATAGGATGAAGGTACCTCATATTTTCATATTTCAGTAGTGCAAAAACACTCCAGAAGGGAAGCTTTATTGTCCTTAATCAGAGAATTAATTAAGCGTTCCTCACGTTCTTGTCCATCAATAGAGGATGATTTTCTCTCTATGGGGTTAGAGGCTGAACTGAGCTCTTTACCATGCTTTGACCAGGAAAATCAGACAAAATCCCCAGTCTCCTCCATGGACCAGGGACGCGCGGTGAGGTCAGTTTCTGGTGAGGCACTGGCTAGTATCAGAGCCAGATACACAGGTTACATATGTCGTGAACGTTAGAGTGAGTGCAATAGTTCTAGCACTAGGCCTCCTCTGTAACTCTAAACACGTATGCTCTAAAAATGTTTAATGCGTCGTCTATGGAGAAGTGTGCGCAATTTTAAAGCGTGACATGTTCGGTATCTATTTACTCGGCGTAACATCATCTTTCACATTATACAAAAAAATTGTGCTAACGTTTTTTTTTTTATTCATGAAACTGTTTATTTAAAAGAAATATAACATGTTTGAAAAAATGATGCGCAAATTATGTGTAACTAAAAGTTGCAATGGCTGCCATTTTATTACCTATGGTGTCTGCTAAAACAATATACAGTAAAACCTTGGTTTGAGAGTAACTTGGTTTGAGAGCGTTTTGCAAGACAAGCTAAATTTTATAACAAATTTTGACTTGATATACAAGCGATGTCTTGATATATAAGTAGCGTCATGTCACAATTGAGTATAATAAAGAGAAGAGAGGCACTGCTAAGTGTAGCAGTATGGTTACATTTAATGAAGGTACAACATTTAGCAACTCACATGCTTGATGATTAAAACAGGCACATCTAAGTATGCAGGCATCCGGGGTAGAGATGTCCACATAGACCATCCTCCTATGCCTGCATACTTAGATGTGCCTGTTTTAATCATCAACCATGTGAGTTGCTAAATGTTATGCCTTCATTAAATGTAACCATATTGCTTCACTTAGAGGCGCCTCTCTTCTCTTTTATACTCTGTAGCTCCTGCTGGATTGTGCTTCTAATCCCCTTGTGGAGGCTGCCATTTGTGGATGGACATTTTATCACATTGCTATAATCTTTTTATATGGACTATAAACTAAAAACTTATGAATAAATGGTTGTGGAACGAGTCATTTGTGTTTCCATTATTTCTAATGTGGAAATTTGCTTTGATATGTGCTTTGGATTACAAGCATGCTTCCGGAACAAATTATGCTCGCAATCCAAGGTTTTACTGTATATAATGTTTGGGGTTCTGAGTAATTTTCTAGCAAAAAAAAAAGATTTTTACATGTAGGAGAGAAGTGTCAGAATTGGTCTGGGTGGCAAGTGGTTAATTACCATAAGTAATAATTATTATATATTATTTTTAAGGAAATTTACTATATTTTCAAAAATTTTAAAATTTGGACAAATTACTGAAGTTTGACAATATAACTTCAAACCAGTAATTTCACAGTAAATGGATAAATAATAAATTATTATCTCATAACATATAGCCAGAGGCTTAACTAGAAATCACAGGACCCCATAGCAAAATGTTGTATGGCCCCCCCTGCAAACAGCCCCCCCATTGCCGCTACTGTGACCCATCAGATGCTGCCAGTGTGCCCATAAATTGCCCTACTGTGCCCCATCAGATGCTGCCAGTGTACCCATCAATTGCTGCTACTGTGCCCCATCAGAAGCTACCCGGCTCTTACCTGTCTCGCAGTGGGTGAGCGGCGGTCTCCTGCACGTCCTCCATGTCTTCTTCTGTCCTCTCTCAGGCGTCCAATCACAGCGTCTGATGTTTCAGCCAATCAGGTGACCGGCAACAGACCCGACAACCTAAATGGCTGAGAGGTGGATTCAGTGTTACCAAAGCAAATACCTTCACTTTCCTTACACACAGCTGAGCAAACAGCGAACGCCCAGCATGGCGCCTGCTGTTCACATTTTTCTCATCCTCACCGGGCCCCACTTGGCTGCGGGCCCCATAGCGCCCGCATGGGTCGCTATGACGGTAGTTCCGCCCTTGCATATAGCATATATAATATGATTTAGCTTGATTAAAACAGAAACGTTTCAACAGCAGCAGATTCTCCCTCTTAACTGTGTGAGAAAAACATAGATTTATGCGTAAACCTTATACCCATAAACCCATGTTTTTTACTTGTAGTTAAGAGGGCTGGGCTGTAAGGGAGCATTTGTCTTTTAGATACATGCCCCCTTCTATGACACAGCAGTGAAAAGACAGCCTTCACTGCAGAATTTTTATTGGACAGCTTGGGCCAATGGTATTTGGTCCAAGGCTCCAAGCTGTCCATTGAGCTCAGTGCCTTTGACAAGAAGTAAGAGGCACTGTGAGCTCATCTTCTCAGTCTGCTGCAAACATGTATTTAAACTGGATGCTCTGTATGTTATGACAGGCTGTGCAAGGAGCCCCGTATCTCTGGAACCATAGATGATAGGAGCCTCAAATTTTGACCAATCTTTTCTTCTTTTTTTTGTAATTTTTGCTTTTTTATGTTAATGGCTTTGCCTCACCTGCCTCCACTGACTGCACGTCCCTGCGATGGACCATAATTATTGGGTAGGAGCCAAGCCCTTGGTCCCCTCTAAAAGCATATTTGGGTCTTTCACACACAACAATGCATGAACTCATACATGTTGAAAAGGTCCTTAAAGCGGGGGGTTCACCCAAAAATAAAATTGTAACTTTACATCTAGCAGAGCCAGCATACTAAGGACATTTACTTTAGGCAGGTAATTTTTTTTTTCTCCGTACATACCTTTATATTCTGTTTTTGTCCAGGGCTTCCGGGTTCCGATTACTGCGGGACTGGACGTTCCTATCCTTTGGTTCGATGATTGATGGCTTGTAAAACAGGTGACCTGTCGCACAACGCTCGTCACCAGATGTCGGGAAATAGCCGAGCTGCGAGTCGACACTATACGGCCCCTGCGCAGTCAGCTCTACACGGCGGGCGCAGGGGCTGTATAGTGCAGACTCGCAGCTCAGCTATTTCCGGAAATCTGGTGACGCGCGTTGTGCGACAGGTCACCTGTTTCAAAAGCCATCAATCATCGAACCGAAGGATAGGAATGCCCAGTCCCGCAGTCATCAGAACCCTGAGCTAGGGATAGGAATGCCCAGTCCCGGAGTCATCAGAACGCGGAAGCCCTGGACCAAATCAGAATATAAAGGTATGTACGAAAAAAAAAAAGACCTGACGAATGTAAATGCCCTTACTATGCTTAGTCTAATGTTAAAAATTTGTTTTTAGGGTGAACCTCCACTTTAAGGATTTTAAATGATCTGGGTTAGTTAGAGGTGTATTTTATATCTACCTACATATGTGTTGTTAACCAATTCAAAATCAATATAGGTCTGGCTCACCCCCAAAATTCAGTGCTATGTAAATTACTAGCTTAAGAACAACTATTTGGTATGTATCAAATGTACTTAAATAGGGTTAAAAAAACAAACGTGCTCTAAGCATAAACATATATACTGTTGCAAGGGATACTTGTTGATCTGCACCCTGGGGTCAGTGCCTGATTTCTTGTTTGCCTCTCTAGAACTTTACATTCCATGAAAAACAAACCACATACAGAGAACATCCAAGTTTGGAGATTAGTGCATCATGAACAGCAGTATAGTACAAAGAACATTACCGCAAGTCTTATAATTAAGCTGTATTAGCAAAACACATCCAAGCACCTCATGTCATACTCGTGCTTATGTTCATGATGCACTGATTTAATAAAGAATCTCCAACTCCAGATGTTCCTCTGTAGGAAAGGTAGACTTATATTCTACAGTTCCTTAAAATGTCCTCTAGCCTCGAACCTAGTGCTTCTTAAAAAGGAGTCCATACAAAGTCTTTTTTCACTAATCTTGCAGCCTCTGTGATGTGCATGGCCAAAGTATTATGGTGCCTCACGCTGAAGGCATATGTCACAGTTTCAAGTAACAATTCTGTACGTAAGAAACAATAAAAATGCTGCAAAGACCATCCTTATTAGAATAATTTATCCAGGAGAGCCAAATAACAAAAGACAACAAATAAAAAAATAAATAAAATAAAACAGTCATGTGTTATAATTATAGCACATTTTTATAAGTCATTAGAAAAGTGTAGTGACAGCATATGTAAAAACTCACACTGAATTATTCTTTGCAACTCTTTAATACTTTGCTGGATTTAGAAATATTCCTGATGGTAACCCTGCAAGACAGCAATGGAAAATGACCTGCATTCCCCACTGCTTGATAAAACATTTTTGCTGATATGAATTCAGTTTAGCTGTAGTGAACTCAAATGCTGATGTTGAATACATAAGGCAACCTGCTGTTAGGAAGCAGAAAGATACCTTATAGGCTGTTTTGTTACACATCTAATGCTTATATACATGGAATGATTTTCAAGACCAGATATGCATTGCTGTTCCCAACAATTCAGCCCCCTCCGGCTGTGTCATTACAACACATGATATAAGAGGGGGAAGTAACTATGTCAAACTGCAGATGATACACAAGAAATATTTACCTGAGCAAAACATGTCATTTTACAAATATAAGACTGTCCAGTCTTCGTTGAAATATATAGACAGTGGCCCAGATTCAGGTAGATTCGCGCAATATTTGCGTGGGCAAAGAGCAAACATTTTTCTCTGCGCCCACGCAAATATTGCGCTTTGCCCGCGATTCACGGAGCAGTTGCTCCGTAAATTGCGCGGGCGATATGCTAAACAGCCGGGCGTAAGGCTGCCTAATGTAAATGATCCCGCCGGGGGCGGGAATCATTTAAATTAGGCGCGCTCCCACGCCGAGCGAACAGCGCATGCTCCGTCGGGAAACTTTCCCGACGTGCATTGCGGCAAATGACGTCGCAAGGACGTCATTTGCTTCTAAGTGAACGTGAATGGCGTCCGGCGCCATTCACGGTTCACTTACGTAAACGACGTAAAATTTGAACGTCGCGAGCGGGAAGCGCAGCTATACTTTAGCATTGGTTGCGCCTGCTATTAGCAGGAGCAGCCTTATGCTAAAGTCGCCGTACGGAAACTCCGTACCTTGCGTGCGCAGGGCCCGCGCAACTTTTGTGAATCGGTGGTAGTATGCAATTTGCATACTATACGCCGATCACAATGGCCGTGCCCCCTAGCGGCCAACGCAAGAATGCAGCCTGGGATGTGAAGGCATAAGGAGGCTTATGTCTGTCACATCCTAGGCTGCAGTCGGTGTAACGAGGTTCCTGAATCAGGAGCACTCGTTACACCGGAGCAAGTAAGCCCTTGCGCCGCGCAACCTATGGTTGCGCGGGCGCAAGTGCTTCTTGAATCTGGCCCACTGTATTTGTTACAATGGGCAAACATTTTTGGATGTTAACTAGAGTATACTGTATATTATATATGCACTTTTAAAAGAAACAAACAAGTGTTCTAAAGAATTCACAACTTTATTTTTAAATTAGGTAAGATTTACATTGTGTAGGGATTTGCTGCCCTCTACTGTTTTTAAATGGCTCTGCTCCACCCACCCCTTTAATAATTAAAAATCAGCAGCTACACATACAGTAGCTGCTGATTTTTAACATTTGGACACTTACCTGTCCTGGAGTCCAGCAATGTTGGCACCACAGCCAATGTTCACATCGGCTAGTCGGGTGCGGCCACCACCGTTGATAGTAAAGAAACCTGGCAGTGTAGCCTTTCGGCTTCACAGCTGGATCCCTACTGTGCATGCGCAAACTGCGCTGCGCTCTCTTACTGGCCCAGCAGAAGGGGAGGGAGGAGGACTTGCTGCTGACGTACTTTGTCGCGGCCCAGTCTCCCAGAGGAGGGGAAGGGGACCTGTCAAATACAGGTCCCCATTCCACCCCCCCCTGAAAAGGTGGCACTGGAGAGGGGTAGGAGATGAATAAGTGGAAGTTCCGCTTTTGGGTGGGCCTCCGCTTTTATGTTCACAGAGATTAATTATGTATCTGTGTGTCCGCCTAGGTTCACACTGCTGCGAATTCAAAATCGCGGTAAAATGCGCGATTTTACCGCGATTTCGCGGCCGCGATTTTGCCGCGATTTGCCGCGATTTTGGCCGCAATTTAATGTAAATTAAAATCGCAAAATCGCAAAAAGTAGTACAGGAACTACTTTTTGAAATCGCAGATGCGGCGTCGCACTGATTAGGACAGTGCCATTGCCGAAAATTGCCGCCGATTTGAGATGCGATTTGACATGTCAAATCGCATCTCAAATCGTACCCAGTGTGAACCAGGGCTCCAGGTCAGAAACCCTATAAGGAAAATGTAGAGAGGAAGGCAGAGAACTGAGAAACATGACCTTGACACACAGAGCTGCTACTGCTGCTATATTTTCACCCAGACCAGAGAAAGAGAATGTTAGGCAAGCATTTTTATATTCTAATAGTTTACCTGCAGCTACCTGGAAGCTTTAGTGTGCATCTAAGTCCTTGTGACAGACTTATCTCTGTCCTATTGTTATTACCTCACATAAAGAGTGCCAGATAGCTACAGTAGGTAGTGTGTGTTGGTTACCTTCTAGTATATTAGTAGGTGAGCCTGTTGGAATATAGTATACATGCAGCTCCTATTTTTTTAGTTAACCTTGTAGATAGTTTTATTTCAGAGTTCAATAACCAGCATAGGCTAGAGCCAGGTTGGGTGTCTGATGATGACTTCAGGCAGTAAGAGGTCTGGCTGCATTTTAGATTAGAAACTACTAGGGACAAAAGCGCAAAGTTCCAATGCCATACCACTGTCTCTGTGTGTGACAAGCTGTGTTCCCGGCTAGCTTGACAATGGCTGGAGGGTCTCCCCATTACTGCAGATCTTGGCTTCAGGTTTCCAGCACAAAAATGGATCATTGTGATCATCCTTAGGGGCACCTGCAAATCTCTATTAATAACAATATATACCCTGGTATAAGTGCACAATTTCACCAGGATTCCTATCTGAAAGTCATGTGAAGAAATGACCATTGTGTTCACTTCTCCTTATTAACCAGTAGGGATGAGCTTCGTGTTCGAGTCAAACTCACGTTTAACTCGAACATCGTATGTTCAACAGTTCGTCGAAATACGAACGTTACGGGCCGTTCGCGTCAAATTCGAGTGGCGTGTCACGGCCCATAATTCACTGCAGCATCGCAGTGCATTGCTGGCTAATGATTGGCCAAGCATACACTATGACCCGCATGCTTGGCCAATCACAGCTTGCAAAAAACGGAGAGACATAATTGGCCAAAGCTAGGGTGGCTTTTGACAATTATGGCCCAGGGGGTTTAGTACACGCCCCACATTATAAAAGGCCGCCTTCAAGTCGGCCTTGTGTGTTGTGTTGCGTTGGTTAAGAGAAGACAGAGAGAGATTGTTATTTATTGCAGGTAGATAGAGCAGGCAGGCAGGCTAGTCAGTTAGTTACAGTGGCCCGGATTCAGATAGAGATACAACGGCGTATCTCCTGATACGCTGTCGTATCTCTGAGTTCCGACGGTCGGATCTATGTGGCTGATTCATAGAATCAGGTTCCGCATAGATCTCCCTAAGATCCGACAGGTGTAAGTGACTTACACCATCGGATCTTAGGCTGCAATCTCCCGCTGGCCGCTAGGTGGCATTTCGTTTTTTGTATGCGACGAATATGCAAATGAGGATTTCTGCCGATTCAGAAACGAACGCCCGCCCATCGCTTTTTTTTTATGTTGCTTGCGTTCGGCTTTTTCCGGCGTAAAGTTACCCCTGCTATGTGAGGGGTATCCTATGTTAAGTATGGCCGTCGTTCCCGCGCCGGGTTTTGAATTTTGACGTCGTTTGCGTAAGTCGTTTCAGAATACGGCCGGACGCAAGTTACGCTCACGCCGAAACCAATGACGTCCTAGCGACGTCATTAGGAGCAATGCACGCTGGGAAAAATCGCGGACGGCGCATACGCTGTTTGATCGGCGCGGGAACGTGCCTGATTTAAATTGTAGACACCTCCTAGCCGCGGAATTTGAATTCCGCCGAGGGATTTACGATACGCCGCCGCAAGTTTTGAGGTAAGTGCTTTCTGAATACAGCACTAGCCTCAAAAACTTGCACCGGCGGATCGTAAATCAGATAGATTACGCGGATCTAAAGATCTGCTAATCTATCTGAATCTACCCCAGTGTGTGAGAGAGAGAGAGAGAGAGACTTGTAAAGCGCAACACATGCAAACTGAATCGCCTCTGGGCGCTGTATCCATTTCATGGGTAAGGAACCCCTTGACCTCAGAAGAGATGGGTTTTAATCTTTCTCCTGAAGGCCAAGTGGTCCGACTCCAGTCGGATGGTGGTTGGTAGTGCATTCCACAGGCGAGGTCCCTGGACTGCAAATCTTCGATCTCCTTTGGACTTGTATCTGGCCTTGGGTATCTGGAGGAGGTTTTGATTGGTGGATCGCAGAATGAGATTGGGGTTATGAGCTTTTATTTTTTCGCATAGATATTGGGGGGCGTTGCCTTGAATACACTTATGTATTAGGCAGAGTGCCTTGAAAGTGATTCTGTCTTTTACTGGCAACCAATTAAGGGATCTCAGTGAAGGTGAGATTGATTCCCATGTTTTTTTCCCAGTCACTAGTCGAGCGGCCGTATTTTGAACGACTTGCAGATGAGTAGAGGATATATATGCATCCCAGGTGTTGTATATATATTTATACACTGTATTGAGTTTAGCTAGATCCGCTTTTCCTAATTTACTGACAGACAGGTAGGTGATTGTGCTAGCTGCAGTATTCTCACGTTGTGGACTGTCTGTGTCCTCTGCAGTGTGCACCTAAAGCTACGTGGTGTGTGTACTGTCTGTGTCCTCTGCACATTGTGCACCTAACGTAAAGCTGGTGTTTCTCATATTTACTCCTAGAGGCAGGGATCTTCTCATATTAATACTACAGGCAGGGGATATTTCTGCAAGTGCTTTCACGTGGTGTACTGTCTGTGTCCTCTGCAGTGTGCACCTAAAGCTACGTGGTGTGTGTACTGTCTGTGTCCTCTGCACATTGTGCACCTAACGTAAAGCTGGTGTTTCTCATATTTACTCCTAGAGGCAGGGATCTTCTCATATTAATACTACAGGCAGGAGATATTTCTGCAAGTACTTTCATGTGGTGTACTGTCTGTGTCCTCTGCAGTGTGCACCTAAAGCTACGTGGTGTGTGTACTGTCTGTGTCCTCTGCACATTGTGCACCTAACGTAAAGCTGGTGTTTCTCATATTTACTCCTAGAGGCAGGGATCTGCTCATAATAATACTACAGGCAGGGAATATTTCTGCAAGTACTTTCACGTGGTGTACTGTCTGTGTTCTTTGCAGTGTGCACCTAAATCTACATGTGGTGTGTGTACTGTCTGTGTCCTCTGCACATTGTGCAACTAAAGCTACGTAAAGCTGGTCTTTCTCATATTTACTCCTAGAGGCAGGGATCTGCTCATATTAATACTACAGACAGGGGATATTTCTGCAAGTACTTTTACGTGGTGTACTGTCTGTGTCCTCTGCAGGCCATTAGTATGTCTGGAAGGACAACAAGGAGAGGCAGAGAGTCACGAGCCGATAAAAGGGGGCAAGCAGGCTCTGCATCTAGAGGCAACAGTGCTGGTTGTGGACACGTTGCATCCTCATCAGCACGTGGCCATGGGTCACGCTCGTCATTTTTTTCGGCAGCTGGCCGCGTTGAGCCGCAACATGCCGAAGACTTCGTAGAGTGGAGGACCAAGCCGTCCTCCTCCTCCTCCTCTCTCACCCAGGCTCAGGGTACTTTGTCTGGCAAAGCAGCTGCCAACGCGGCCTCTTCCCTCTACTCAATGGCATCAGTCACTCCTTCCCTAGCCCCACCATGTCCTCCTGAGGAGTCCCCCGAACTGTTTGACCACAGTGTTGCATACATGCTGCAGGAGGATGCGCAGCGTTTTGAAGGCTCGGATGATGGTACACAGCTAGAGGAAGGCAGTAACATGAGCCCAGAAAGAGGGGTGCCCAAGAAGGACAGCAATCTGGCAGTCATGTTCCCCCAGCTGCAGCATACTGCCAGGTTTTCTACAGTAATGAGGAGGGAGGGCATGATGAGGTCACTGACTCTACATGGGTGACTGATAAGAGAGAGGAGGAGGAGGAGGCACATCTCCAACGAGGCAGGATGCCCTCCAGGCAGGGTTGGACTGGCCATTGGGACTACCGGGAGTTTCCCTGTCGGCCGATAGCTCAGTGGGCCAGTTGTCACTCAGGGGCGTCGGGAGGGGGTGGCTAAAGCCCCGAATGGGTCCCCAAAAAGCCCGGAGTCTCGCCCTGAGTGTAAACATCCAGTGATTGGTGGGCAAGCGGGGGCGTGCGACCGCAGTGAGAGTGGAGCTGTCAAAACGAAGCACTGATGTCGGGGATGGGCGGAGCCAATATGCGGGGGCACCCCCATCCCTGACATCAGTGCTTAGATTTGACAGCTCCACTCTCACTGCAGCAGCAAGCCCGATACCAACGTGCGGGACCCCTTCGTCCAGTACATTTGCAAACACTGCCTGTATACACTCTGACAGTCAGAATGTATACAGGCAGTGTTTGCTATGTACTCAACGAAAGGGCCCCGCACATTGGTATCGGGTCGTGCGGCTGCAGAGTCTGACTGCTGGCTGGGGAGGAAGGTGGTGGCCGCACCCGTTGCAACTACTGCACGTGCACGGTTCCAGTGCAGGCTGCAGAGTATCGCTGCTGGAGGGGGTGCATGGTGGGTGGAGTGCATGTGCAGGGTGACAACAGGGAACTTGTTGGACATCCTGCCTGGGTGTCCTCTTCTCTCCCGTGTAACTCCTCCTTCCCCCCCCACAGCCGCTTTTGTCCATACAATACAATAGAAGACAGACTGTCCAAGCAGAAGGCGGAGCTGTCCAACTTTTCAAGTTAAAAAGCCTGTGATTTGTTGCTAGGGGCAGTCCTAGCAACCAATCGTCTGTCTGTTACATGGAAAGTTGAACAGCTCCCGCCTTATGCTTGGACAGGTCGCATCCTCTGTCTTCTCCCTGCTGTGTAAGGTAAGGGAGGGGGCACTGACATAAAGGGAACTGTGTTTGTTGCAAAGAAAGAAGATGGCTGTAAAGGATACCAGAAAGGAGGGGACTGTGAAAGGAAGTGGGTGTCAGTGTATGTGTAAGGAGGGGGGGTCAGTGTATGTGTAATGAGGGGGGGGTTAGTGTATGTGTAAGGAGGGGGGGGGTCAGTGTATGTGTCAGGAGGGGGGTCAGTGTATGTGTAAGGAGGGGGGGGGGTTCAGTGTATGTGTAAGGAGGGGGGGTCAGTGTATGTGTAAGGAGGGGGGTCAGTGTATGTGTAAGGAGGGGGGGTCAGTGTATGTTTAAGGAGGGGGGGTCAGTGTATGTGTAAGGAGGGGGGGTCAGTGTATGTGTAAGGAGGGGGGGTCAGTGTATGTGTAAGGAGGGGGGTCAGTGTATGTGTAAGGAGGGGGGCGGTCAGTTTATGTGTAAGGAGGGGGTCAGTGTATGTGTAAGGAGGGGGGGTCAGTGTATGTGTAAGGAGGGGGGGTCAGTGTATGTGTAAGGAGGGGGGTCAGTGTATGCGTAAGGAGGGGGGACAGTGTTTGTGTCAGGAGGGGGGTCAGTGTATGTGTAAGGAGGGGGGCGGTCAGTTTATGTGTAAGGAGGGGGTCAGTGTATGTGTAAGGAGGGGGGGTCAGTGTATGTGTAAGGAGGGGGGGTCAGTGTATGTGTAAGGAGGGGGGTCAGTGTATGCGTAAGGAGGGGGGACAGTGTTTGTGTCAGGAGGGGGGTCAGTGTATGTGTCTGTGATTTTTTTAATATGCAGCATGGCGGGGGGGGGGTAAATGCACTGCCACTGGTCATAGTAACTGATTTATTAATGTACTGCCACTGGTCATAGTAACTGATGTATTAGACCCCCTTCACACTGAGCCGCCCATAGCGTCGGCGGTAAAACGCCGCTATTTTTATCGCCGACAATTGCGTATAGTTTACTGTTTTTGTGTGTGTGTTTGCAAAAATTAAGTGGGCCGGTCTTGATGTAGTCCAGGGCCAAATTTTTGTCCCAGTCCACCCCTGCCTCCAGGGGCCAGCTTAACTGCTTGCCGACCGCGCACCGCCGTTCTACGTCGGCAAGCTGGCTCTCCTGGGCGAGAGCACGTCATTCTACGTCGGCTCTTTCAGCCGCCACTAGGGGCGCGCCCCCCGCTCGCCCCTGACTCCCGTGCGTGTGCCCGGCGGGCGCGATCGCCGCCGGGCACACGGGATCGCTCGTTACAGAGCGGAGACCGGGAGCTGTGTGTGTAAACACACAGCTCCCGGTCCTGTCAGCAGGGGAAATGCTGATCTTCTGTTCATACAATGTATGAACAAAGGATCAGTGTTTCCCCTAGTGAGGCCACCCCCCCCCACAGTAAGAACACACCCAGGCATAATTAACCCCTTCCCCGCCCCCTAGTGTTAACCCCTTCACTGCCAGTGGCATTTTTATAGTAATCCAATGCATTTTTATAGCACTGATCGCTATAAAAATGCCAATGGTCCCAAAAATGTGTCAGAAGTGTCCGAAGTGTCCGCCATAATGTCGCAATACCGAAAAAAAAATCGCTGATCGCCGCCATTACTAGTAAAAAAAAAATATTAATAAAAATGACATAAAAATACCCCCTATTTTGTAAACGCTATAACTTTAGCGCAAACCAATCATAAACGCTTATTGCGATTTTTTTTATGAAAAATAGGTAGAAGAATACGTATCGGCCTAAACTGAGGAAAAAAAATGTTTTTTTATATATTTTTGGGGGATATTTATTATGGCAAAAAGTTAAAAATATTATTTTTTTTCAAAATTGTCGCTCTATTTTTGTTTATAGCGCAAAAAAAAAAAAAAAGCGCAGAGGTGATCAAATACCACCAAAAGAAAGCTCTATTTGTGGGAAAAAAAGGACGTCAATTTTGTTTTTCACTCCTCACCATGCTGCACCTGCTGCATGTGCATCCTTAAAATGAATTGGCAATTTATTTACATTTTTTCTGTTCACTTACCTGATTTATGCCTATTTTTGATTCATGCCTAATTTCACTTTCTCCTCTAGGGAGCCGCAGGCACCGTGGATCATTTCCGGTTTTGCATTGGCTCCTGAGAGATCTTGGTCTGGGTGGCATGGCGTCTATGGAAATTCTTCGCCAGCTTGGCATTGCACGGCTCCAGTAACATTTAACATTGGCATCTATGGAAAATTTTGGTTAGCTTTGCATGGCTGTGTCAGGCCAAGCTGACAAAAATTGCACCGCACTGCACATGCGCAAGATTGGCAGGTGCATGCTGGGTAGCCAGCATGCACACTGCGGCTTCAGATGCCCACACTGGAGATGGCTGTGCTGTGCAGAAACTTTACAAAATAAGAAAACAATTCTGAACAAATAGAAAACTGGGCATCGTTTACAGCATACCTTTGTTACATTGAATGAGGCATGAGTATTTTAGGGGTATTTTTTATCTTAACCACTTCTGGACCGCCGCATGTACATATACGTCTGCAGAATGGCACATACAGGCACATTGGCGTACCTGTACGTCCCTGCCTAGACGTGGGTCGGGGGTCCAATCGGGACCCCCCCCCCATTCCTGCGGCGGTCCCCGTGGCTGTCCGAGTGATCCGGGATGAGGGTGCGGCTGTTTGTTTTTGTCCGCCCCCTCCGGATCGCTCTCAGTCAATCCGCGTGCTCCCCCTGCGTGTCACTTCCTCCTCCTGTGTAAACACAGGAGGAGGAAGTGATGTGATCTCTGCTCTCGGCGGTATTTTCAACCGCCACTGAGGAGAGATCACATCACACAGTAAGTCGCACCAACACTACACTGACACACACTACACATAGGCACATTAACCCCCCCGATCAACCCCCCACCCCCCCTGTCACAGTGTCACTGAATGCAGTGATCATATATGTACTGATCACTGCATTTAGTGTCAGTGTGACAGGCAGTGTGACAGGCAGTTAGTGTTAGGTTCAGGGTAGCCCCCGTACCCCCCCTAATAAAGTTTTAACCCCTTGATCACCGCCCTAGTTAACCCTTTCACTCCCTATTGCCAGTGTCACTAAGCGATCATTTTTCTGATCGCTGTATTAGTGTCGCTGTTCCCGCTAGGTAGTTATTTTTTTTTACTAAAGACATGTGGCTGAATACATTTTGGCCTAAATGTTTCACTAACATTTAGTTTATTTGATTTTTCTTATAACAAAAAGTAAAAAATATTGATTTGTTTTAAAAAATGTCGCTCTATTTTTGTATATAGCGCAAAAAAAAAATCGCATAGGCGATCAAATACCACCAAAAGAAAGCTCTATTTGTGGGAAGAAAAGGACGCAAATTTTGTTTGGGAGCCACGTCGCACGACCGCGCAATTGTCTGTTAAAGGGACGCAGTCCCGAATCGCAAAAAGTACTCTGGTCTTTGGGCAGCAATATGGTCTGGGGGTGAAGTGGTTAAGGGCAGCACACCGACTGCATCACAATGCAGAGCTCCGCATGTGCAGGGCGCTGCTGTCTCTCAGCGTTATTCCAAAAGTTCTTTGGTGTGGGCCTTTTTTGAGACACCGCTGCTATTTGCAACACATGTCTCAAGCGTATCTCGTGTGGCCAAAACATCACCCACTTGGGCACCACATGCTTGACCAGACATATGTCGACCTGCCATGCAGTTCGTTGGCAAGCATACCTCAAAGTTATGCGCGAGTAATAGCTCGTCGTGTTTGGTTTCCAGAACATCTGTGCGACCTCCCAGGGTTGCTATTTGTTGTGTGAGTGTGTTTTTTGTTTTTTGAAGTTCACATTGTATTTTGTCTACAAGTTTTTCATAAATCTTGGTTAAACTGGAGTCCAAATCTGCTTTTGTGATCTGAGCGCAAGGCTCATTTTTATTTTGTGAGGAAGCAGAATTCTGCAGGGGGTCACTAGCTGATGATGAGGACTGTACAGGCGATGAGTCATTGCCTTTATGAGCCATTTTCTTCTGTTCCTTATTGCGCAAAGAGTACGTAATAAGAGCGTGCTGATGCGCACGCCGATTGTACGCCTTCTTGTCCGACTGCATGCACAGGTGTAAACTGTAGGGGTGTATGTAAAAGATATAGCTAATTATCGTGCTTTTCCCTTACAGTGTGAGTAAGATCCTCGCTGAATCGATGGGGTGCTTAATAACTGATTGTGTGCTGCATCGCACCACGCATGCGTCCCCACTTAGTTGTGAATGATTCCTTCAGTTCATTATAGTTCCTATAAATTGGGTAAAGGACTTGCTTTCAAGCCTTTATGTGGCTGTTTGCCAGCCAAAGAGGAGGCCACGGGACACTGACAGGATTAAGAACTAATGCATAAGGTTTGTTGATCCACAAGGACTGTGGGGTGTAGCAAGATGGCCGCTCTTGATTGTGTCGCAGACTGCAGCTCAATCCAAATTAGTGATGGGGATCTTAGGTGAGAGTAGTAAGAGGTAGTTACAAAAGCTGGGTAGTTCTTGTGTCACTGAAAACAGCTATTTTGACCAGGGAACAGATTAGCTCCAACCACAGTGCTGGTGGGGGTAGTAAGATGGCCGCTCCACTTAGGTACGGGGACAGTGAGTGTAGCAATATGGCCGCTCCACATGGGTATGGGGACAGGGCCGTTTTATGGCTAAAAACTTTAAATTGCGGCCCGGGACACCCCCTTCACAAGCGGGGTGTATTTTTATGGCTGTGAGGCTTGTTTTGGGCTCAGGGGGAGCGGGGAGGCTGCTGGTGGAAATGAAGAGCAGCAAGATGGCCGCCGGATCTCTCCACTCACCTCCATAGACAGAGCGCCGTTATCTGCAGGGCGCCTAGGCCCGGTCACCCTGTCTCCTCAGAACTGTCTTCCAGGCGCCGGGGATACACCTCCGATGGGCCCGGAGGGGGGGTCGTCTCTCGTCCCGCGAATCACAGCACTCGGGTGCCGCGGACTCCGAGGCCTTGTAGGCCGCAAGATGGCGGCGGGACGCCCGTGGATGGGGCTGGCCGCGGGATGGATTGCAGGACGAGCAGCTGTACTCAGAACAAAATTAAGGTAGGAAATGCCTTAGGGGGGCCAAAAATCAGGACGCTGGCCAAGGATGGCTGTGGATAATGTCTGGGTATGCAGAGCACAGCCAAAACACGCCCTCCTCTGCCTGTAACCGGACACACCCCCTCTATGTATGTACAGGGAGTGCAGAATTATTAGGCAAATGAGTATTTTGACCACATCATCCTCTTTATGCATGTTGTCTTACTCCAAGCTGTATAGGCTCGAAAGCCTACTACCAATTAAGCATATTAGGTGATGTGCATCTCTGTAATGAGAAGGGGTGTGGTCTAATGACATTAACACCCTATATCAGGTGTGCATAATTATTAGTCAACTTCCTTTCCTTTGGCAAAATGGGTCAAAAGAAGGACTTGACAGGCTCAGAAAAGTCAAAAATAGTGAGATATCTTGCAGAGGGATGCAGCACTCTTAAAATTGCAAAGCTTCTGAAGCGTGATCATCGAACAATCAAGCGTTTCATTTAAAATAGTCAACGGGGTCGCAAGAAGCGTGTGGAAAAACCAAGGCGCAAAATAACTGCCCATGAACTGAGAAAAGTCAAGCGTGCAGCTGCCAAGATGCCACTTGCCACCAGTTTGGCCATATTTCAGAGCTGCAACATCACTGGAGTGCCCAAAAGCACAAGGTGTGCAATACTCAGAGACATGGCCAAGGTAAGAAAGGCTGAAAGACGACCACCACTGAACAAGACACACAAGCTGAAACGTCAAGACTGTGCCAAGAAATATCTCAAGACTGATTTTTCTAAGGTTTTATGGACTGCTGAAATGAGAGTGAGTCTTGATGGGCCAAATGGATGGGCCCGTGGCTGGATTGGTAAAGGGCAGAGAGCTCCAGTCCGACTCAGACGCCAGCAAGGTGGAGGTGGAGTACTGGTTTGGGCTGGTATCATCAAAGATGAGCTTGTGGGACCTTTTCGGGTTGAGGATGGAGTCAAACTCAACTCCCAGTCCTACTGCCAGTTTCTGGAAGACACCTTCTTCAAGCAGTGGTACAGGAAGAAGTCTGCATCCTTCAAGAAAAACATGATTTTCATGCAGGACAATGCTCAATCACACGCGTCCAAGTACTCCACAGCGTAGCTGGCAAGAAAGGGTATAAAAGAAGAAAAACTAATGACATGGCCTCCTTGTTCACCTGATCTGAACCCCATTGAGAACCTGTGGTCCATCATCAAATGTGAGATTTACAAGGAGGGAAAACAGTACACCTCTCTGAACAGTGTCTGGGAGGCTGTGGTTGCTGCTGCAGGCAATGTTGATGGTGAACAGATCAAAACACTGACAGAATCCATGGGTGGCAGGCTTTTGAGTGTCCTTGCAAAGAAAGGTGGCTATATTGGTCACTGATTTGTTTTTGTTTTGTTTTTGAATGTCAGAAATGTATATTTGTGAATGTTGAGATGTTATATTGGTTTCACTGGTAAAAATAAATAATTGAAATGGGTATATATATATTTTTTGTTAAATTGCCTAATAATTATGCACAGTAATAGTCACCTGCACACACAGATATCCCCCTAAAATAGCTAAAACTAAAAACAAACTAAAAACTATTTCCAAAAATATTCAGCTTTGATATTAATGAGTTTTTTGGGTTCATTGAGAACATGGTTGTTGTTCAATAATAAAAGTAATCCTCAAAAATACAACTTTCCTAATAATTCTGCACTCCCTGTATATACTTTTAATTCTTACTTTCTAAAGAGCAGCAAGTAATGTTCTCACATATTCTTTATAAATCTTTATATGCTAGAAAGCTTTGCAGGAGAGCCTGTGAATCTACTTGAACTGTTCACAAATATTTATATGGATATTTATATAATCTATCTATCTATCTATCTATCTATCTATCTATCTATCTATCTATCTATCTATCTATCTATCTATCTATCTATCTATCTATCTATCTATCTATCTATCTATCTATCTATCTATCTATCTATCTATCTACTTCTAAAATTTGTATTTTTTTCTGTAGGTGTCTATTGTTAATTTATACAACAGGGAAGAATTGTTTTATATTTCTGCAATTTATTATCCACTGAATACATTATCCTTTAAAATACAGTACATAACTACACTCTCTACAGCTGTGTGGAGGTGATAAGGGCATAGTTTTTATTTCCTCAGGTGGGTTTTCCAATAACATTTTAAAGTGTGATTTCCTTTAAGTGCCGATTCACACTGATGCAGTGCGGGATTCACAGCAATTTCTGTGTGTCTCCCACACCCCATCACAATCGCACTCTGTTCATGCAAACCGCTGTAGTTGTCTATGTTGCAGTGTTACTAAACCCAGGAGCCTGCATTCACTTTATCCCATCTCCCACAGTACACAGAACATAGAAATGCAATTATTTTAGTAAATATAAAAGGCTAAATACCTTTACTCATTAGCAGTATATAGCAGTCTTGTGACTTCTATCAGTTTCAGGTTAAAGTTTGTAGAGGGAGTTTTCATTCTCCTCTGACAGTCCTATGACGCTGAATGACCCCTGACCCTCTGTCTGAACAGTGCTGATTGGCCCTGTGCTGATGGCCTGCACCCTCCCCAACAAAAACTCTCTAGCACTACACACCGATCTGAGCATGTGCAGAGTGTCTCCAAGGCTCTTTACAATCGGCAAATGGATTGGGGACAGCAAAAGAAGGGGAGGATCACAGAAGACAGGATGAAAGAGCCTTTTTGCAGAATGCAGAGAATCAACCCCTTAGGTTCCACATTGAGTATGCCAAGCATGCTTTACTGCATATACAGACAGGTTTGGATCAAATGTCAGTGCTCATGTGATTGCTTTACACAAACCCTGACACACAACTGCATAAGGCCACCTCTCCTATTGCATATGAATGGGTGACTGTATGCAGCGGTGTGTCCTGAGAATGTCGTTACACAAGCTTTGCAAGCTGTACCGCCCCTGTTTGGCCATGTGCATAAGGCATTATAACGACATAAAACCTGCATGCACTTCACAGGCGTACTGAGTATATTTTCTTTGTTTTTATTTTGCCTTGATATACACTCTAATAGAATGGATGCATAGAATGAATTTTAAATATATTTCAAAAAACAAAAACACAAACAAATAATAATTATTATACTAGGAAGATCTCATATATTGCAAAAGTTAAAACATTTACATTTTTTTGGGCCCATAGCTAAAAAAAATCTAAACTGTGATTGATTTTGTTTGTCACCTTTGCCAGTAATGTTTCTGCAGAAGTTATTAGATTTTGTCATCTCATGAAATGACATTTGTGTTTACAGGTAAAACAAGTAATTTTCAAGTTGTGGAAAATGGGAGAGTACTTTCTCTCTTATTGATCTTTTTTTATCAATGTAACAAAATGTGAAACTTTACAAGTAGTATCACTACTTTTTCTACAGTGTTAAGGATACATACCTTTTTTGTTATTTGGAATACGAGTTATTTTTGGGGCATAGCAAGCAAATAAAGCAAAAGCTCCTTTATAAAAATAGTCTTAATTTAAATGATTAAAAATCTTTAGCTTCCTTCAATATCACTTATTAAAATCTTTCACAGAGAATACAATACAATGCAGATGAGAAAGTGGCACCTATTACTATGCAGAGAGAAGACAAATAAAACCAATTAAAGAATTAATCATTTTTCTGAATGCGTTATAAAGGACGTATTCACTGGAGTCCAAATAATATGTGTAACTTTATATGAAACTAATTAGCACAATATGGCAGATACGTTTTTTTCTGTATGTAGAAATTGAAGAATCTAATGTGACATGCTCAACAGAATCTGTAGATTTTGGTATTAGAGAACTACACCTGGGATGTGTGTGTAATATATATATATATATATATATATATACATATTGGCCCAGATTCAAGAAGCAATTGCGCCTGTGTAACCATAGGTTACACAGCGCAATTGCTTACTTGCTCCGGCGTTACGAATGCTCCTGATTCAGGAACATCGTAACGCCGACTGCAGCCTAAAATCTGCGTGGCATAAGGCTCTTATGCCACGCATATTTTAGGCTGCATTCTTGCGATGACCGCTAGGGGGCGCTCCCATTGTGCTCAGTGTATAGTATGCAAATTGCATACTAACACCGATTCACAATGTTGCGCGAGCCCTGCGTACGCAAGTTACGTAGTTTCCATACGGCGTGTTTAGCGTAAGGCTGCCCCTTCTAATAGTAGGGGCAGCCAATGCTAAAGTATACCCGTCGTTCCCGCGTCGTGAAATGTGTATTTCACGTCGTTTGCGTAAGTGATTCCTGAATGGCGCTGGACGCCATTCACGTTCACTTGGAAGCAAATGACGTCCTTGCGACGTCATTTGCCGCAATGCACGTCGGGAAAGTTTCCCGACGGAGCATGCGCTCTACGCTCAGCGCGGGAGCGCTCCTAATTTAAATGATTCCCGCCCCCTACGGGATCATTTAAATTGCGTGCTCTAGCGCCGGGCAATTTTGCCGGCGCGCTCGCACAATTCACGGAGCTTCTGCTCCGTGAATCAAGGGCAGCAGAGCAAATTTGCGGGGGCGCAGGGCAAAATCGTTGCCCTGCGCCTCCGCAAAAAAAGCGCAAATCTCTTTGAATCCGGGCCATTGTATATGACCCTTGAACAGTCATGCATGTGCAGCAATTATTCTCCCAAATTATTGTTTCAATAGAAATGCCATTTTAATTCTTTGCCTTGTGATAGATATAATTAGGGCAGATTGTACTTTACGAAATGCAACCTAATTCTTTTTGGCTCTTGGGTTCACTCTTCATAGTGCTCTTATCTCCAACATAGTGCTGGTCATTTTTCTTGATACAAGTAGTTTCTCAAAATCAGTGGTCCTGTAATCTTAACACCAACATAAAAGACCCATCATTTTAAAACAAGTCTTTATAAAAACATTCCTTCCAATATAGCTTATTACTATTCTAAAAATGTTGTCACATTGACTTTAACCCTTATGCCCTGTACACACGATTGGACCTTTGTCCGACCAAATTCACATCGGAATTCCGTCAGAATTCCATCTGAGTAAAATAGAACATGTTCTCTATGTAAACTCTGATGGAATTCATCGGAATTTCTCATGGAAATACTCCGATGGGGCATACACACGGTCTAAATTTCCGATGGAAAAAGTCTGACTGAATTTTTCCATCGGAAATTCCGATCATGTGTACGGGGCTTAAGAGTTTTCTTAATACTTTGTCACATTGAACTGAACCCTGTAAGTTTATATAATACTAATAAGAATTGATGTCCCTAAAAAATCAGATTTCACTGATAACTAGGGATGAGCTCAGGATTTTGTCCAATTTTTGCCTGTTTCCAGGATTTTTGCCTATTTTCCTTCCCTAAAACGCTCCAAGTATTTGCCATTGTGTTTCTATATGTCTTAGAAAGGAATCTATTGTCATCCACAGTTATCGCTTGTTGTCAGTATTGGGTGACTAAACAAGCAGTTTCGGTATCTGTGGATCTACCACGGCCCACATTTAAGACTCTCTCAGTTGCCCCTGTTCTGTACTATCAGAGAACGTCTAGTGGAAAACAATTTTTTTGAAGTTCCAACTGTATTATTCCTGTGTCCAATATGGGTGACATAGTGAACCTGGATGTTACCCACTGATTTGTATAGCTGTGCTCAGGCTAATGCAATTACAGGGTATTTTCCCAGGATCTCGCTTCTGAACCTTTGCATTAATCATTACATGTTAATACAGCTTGTCTGTGCGGGTGTGAATGAGACCCCGGGGGTTGTTTTAATGACAACATTGTCAGTTTCAATTCCTGCTGTGTCACCAACCTTTTTGCACATGTTTTTTTGTATATTGATTGTTAATAAAGATTATTGAGGAGAGGTTGCGGTTTGTCCCCTGCATAGAACAATAGCAGGTTTTCCCAACTTCTTTTACTGTCTATTATCTAATTTGTTTTAGGGGATACCACCTATGCATTTGTGGATATGATATAAAACAGCTGATATTGAATTTTTTTTTGAAGGAAAAAATTGTACAGGTACACAAATAGTAGTTGTACATTAAAGGATCACTAATGGAAAACATATTTTTTGCTGAAATGACTGTTTACAGGGTATAGAGACATAATAGTTAACTGATTCCTTTTAAAAACGATTAAAAATAGATAAAAATCAATCATATAATGTGCCTCCTAGATGCAAAAACGAAACTGAAACTAGTTTAGTCTTTGCGTGTTATTTTATGCCTCTGTGCTGGACAGTGCCATAGAGAGTCATGGCTGGGAAAACTAAACTAAACTCTCCCATGACTTTTTTCATAAGGAGCCAGACAATCAGGAAGTGTCCAGAACAGAGTAGTATTACAGCAACATCAGAGCAAAAACGAGCAATGAGGACATGAAACCAGGACTGCAGTAAGGTAAAGGAAGCTATTTAGCTAAAAAAAAAATCCTTTAGTGACCCTTTAATGTTAATAAATTCAGCAGTAAACAATACAGAATACAGTAGAAGATAAATCTGCTTATTTTGGTTCTTTATGAGAATGTTGGAGACTTTAATCTGAATAGTAGGTCCTGGATAAATTAGTAAAGGCGAAATAAATTTGAAGAGCCCGTCACCCCTATCGGGAACATACTGTGAGCAGGCTGACTATACGCTTTTCCAGGTATAAAGAATGCGGCCCAGCATATGGCCATCCCGAGTTGGATACTAGAGTATATCAAAAGTATGTTACTAGAACAAAATAACACTGAGAGTAACATTGCCATTGTTTAGAGTGAAAAAGATATATACGTTTTGTATAAACATTAGCTAACCATTCGAAACAAAAATACCCGTGTTCAAACATAGAAAGATGACAATGCTGAGTTCTAATCCACTGCTCTGGATTTGCTGGGGCACCATAAGATGCAAATTTGTTCTATTCAACATAATATACGAGGTAATCAATGCTAGAGGGTATTATGCGGTAAAGGCCAAATATTCCAGAATTTCCGGTAGACATGCACTCGGCCTTCTTTGTATGCCAACATTCTTTCCATGAAGCTCTGTGTATTTACCCTGTTTATGACTTCCATTATAGCTGGAGGAGTTGTGGTTCTCCATTTCGCTGCTATAGAGATACGGGCCGCGTGAAGGATATGTACCACTACTTTCCTGTAATTATATGGGTAGGATTCTATCCCTAGGCTCAGTAGTGCTAGCTCCGGGGCGGGGGTGCACTTTATTTTAGTAATGTCTGAAACAAGCAAAAATACATCTCTCCAAAAGTCTTTTAGGATGCTGCAATGCCACATAATATGCAGAAGATTGCCATTGTGGTGACAATCCCTCCAACATAGTGGGGACAAGATAGGATTCATAGTGTGTAGCTGCATGGGGGTAATATACCATCTATGGAGGATCTTACTCGAATTGTCCCAATGGTCTACGCACGCTGAAGAAGTGCTGTTGTACTTAATAGCTGATAGCCATTGCGGCAGTGTAAAGAATCTTTGTAATTCCGCCTCCCACTTAAGCATGGTCGGAATTTTGGAGTGTATAGAGTGGAGGTTGCAGTATCGGTAGCATAGTGAAATACCCCTGGTGGTAGTTTTGCTTTTGTTCACTAGGAATATGTGGGTTATTTTTATTATATAGTTTAATTTGCTGCATCATGAAGGTGTCTAGTGCTGCAGGGTTCGTTATATCTGCAGTGTTGTAATGTATGCCCTTTTTTTTCCAATGATGGGTTGAAAAGTTTTGTATGAGGAAAGTATAGGTCGTTATAGCAAGTTTATGAGAGGGTTCATCCGGAAAAGTTTTTCTGGTTAAAAGGGACCATGCCTCCAGTTGCTCAAATGACTGTTTACAGGGTATAGAGACATAATAGTTAACTGATTCCTTTTAAAAACTATTAAAAATAGATACAAATCAATCATATAATGTACCTGTAGTTTCAGTTTTGTTTTTGCATGTTATCCTGCCTCTGTGCTGTATAGAGCCATAGAGAAGTGATGGTTTGGAAAACGAAACTAGAAGCTCCCAGTACTGTGGTCATCAGGAAACAGACAACAAGGAAGTGTCCAGAACAGAGCAGAATTACAGCAACATCAGAGCAAAACTGAACAATGAGGACATGAAACCAGGACTGCAGTAAGGTAAAGGAAAAAAATAATATTTTAGTGACCCTTTAATGGTTTATGGTGAATAGTGGGTGCCATTAGTAGTGCTGATAGATCATGTCCTGGTGTGGCTTCTCATTCTATGTGTGTCCAGAGGTTGTCCTGCTGCCTTTTTTTACCCCACGCTGATGAAGTCCCGCTCATAGGGACGTAACGTCGTACGAGGGGAAGGGGCCACATGTGACGTCAACCGCGATCGCCGACCTAGACTGAAACCCATGCTCTTATGGATGTTTTATGCTGTTTCGCTGCACTCGTTTGAGAGTGCTTATACAGTGAGTGTATTCGTTTTTTATTCTTAAATAAATGTATTTTGGCTTCAGAGAGCACTAGATTTCCTCTCCTTTGTTTTTTATGCCCTGATTGCCATGTCCTGATCCTGAGTCTGACTGATATAGTGGTTCTACTGCTGCATTGCTTGCTGTCCTCTGAGAACAGGTGGTTCTCTGATTATGCTTTGTGACCTATTGCAGGTCGAAGTTGTAAGGTGAGAGGCCATTCCTGCTATTTGGTGGAGGTTCCTTCTGGATATCACCCTTTGGATTTTTGCACTATTTTATTCCGTTTTGGATCATCTTTTTGCACTTGAGCACTTTATATGGACTCTATTATATAATTTTTAATTATATATCATATATCATATGTTCTAATTTTCTGTATGTATAGTTTAAAATTGTTTGTTTTGCGCTGCACTATTATTATTTTAGGAAAACCAATACTTCAGCTGGTCCAGTAACGAAGCTTGGTAATAAGCGTGAGCGTTTGGTAATCCCCATCTTCCTATTTTCTTATGTAAAAAGAGAGTCTTTAATGCTACTCTGGGATTTTTGTTTTGCCATATGAATTTATTTAGATGCTTTGCTAGTTCAGAGAAAAATGTTTGTGGTATGGAGACCGGAATAGTTCTGAATAAATAAAGTATCTTTGGGAGTACTTGCATCTGATAAGCTGCAATCCGCCCAACCCAGGATAATTGGATTTTGGAGATTTGGGAGAATTCTGTCTTAATGTGATCTAGAAGGGGTGGGAAGTTGGTGGTGTATAGGTTGGATGTTGGGTGGGTCAGTTGAATACCCAAATAGGTAATAGAGGGTGCGTCCCACGAACAGGCAAATATCTTCTTGAGTTTGGTTATATTTTTCTTGGAGATATTTAGTGGTAGGGCAAAGCACTTAGAAGTATTAACTTTGTAATATGTTATTTTCCCAAAGTCGTGTATAAGTTCCATGGCTCTGATAAGAGAAGTCTTGGGATTGGTCATGGTAAGAATCACATTGTTGGCGAAAAGTCCTATTTTGTGCTCTTCGTGTCCTATTTGGAGTCCTGTGATATCCTTAGGCCGCGTACACACCATCGGTCCAAATCGATTAAAACGGACTGAAGTTCAGTTTCATCGATCCAAACCGTGTGTACGCCCCATCGGTCTGTTGTCCTTCGGACAAAAATTAGAGAACTTGCTTTAAAATCTAACCGATGGGCCACTGACCGATAGGTCCAAACCGATGGTTAGTACACAAAAGCATCGGTTCAAAACCCACGCATGCTCAGAATCAAGTCGACACATGCTTGGAAGCATTGAACTTAGTTTTTTTCAGCACGTTGTGTGTTTTACGTTACCGCGTTCTGACCCGATCGTTTTTTGAAACGATGGTGTGTACGTACATCAGACCATCAGTCTGCTTCATCGGTGAACCGATGAAAACGGTCCGTCGGACCATTCTCATCGGATGGACTGACCGTGTGTACGCGGCCTTAGTGTTCCTAATAAGTTCTGCTAGGTGTTCTATGGCCAGGGAGAAAATAATGGGCGATAGTGGGCAACCCTGCTGGGCATCGTTTGTAAGGTTGAAAGGGTCAGTATAATGAACATTTTTAGTGGTTTGTTAATACTATATTATGATTAGAATAAACAAAATATTTAAAGGTTTTCTTTTTTGTCAGATTAAAAACGTTTTGCCTTTTAAATTATGTATTTCCTTTTAAGCCAGCAAGTGTGGCTTTATGCTCCATTTAACATGTTTTACACTCCTTACCTTTTGTAAAAAAAAAATGTGGTTTTCAGAGGCCAGTAGCTCAAACTGAAATTTAGATACACACGTTAATATGTTAGAACTGTAATCCATGCATTACTAAATAGCAAAGCAAGTCAAAAGGCAGGCTGTCTCTTTGGGTAACCTTCAGTGCTGTGAGAATCCTATGTTGTTTAATAATATTTATTTGTAAAACAGAAATTATGCAAAAAAATGATATAAAACATTTGTTTAAAGATGTATAAATGTAAAAAAATAAAAATAACTTTACATAAAACCATATCATTGTATTTGATTATTTTTAAGGAAAATAATTGTGTGGGTAATTAAAAACCTACAATTATCGCATTGTTTGTACTAGAACAAAATAATTCCGTAGGATTAACCTTACCCAAAGCAACAAAAAAAGTGTATCCTGTTACTATTATTTTCCTAAGTTCTGACAATATTGGTCATAAGTGTGTTCATTTTAGTTTTAGCATATTAAATATTGTAAAATGTTGACACTGACGTTTTTCCTACACTATTTTCTTACTATTTATTCAACTGTATTTCCTTTTCTCAGGTTATTTTTCAGAGCCTTCTATTGCTTTGTCCTTGTTTTCAAATATATTCTGACATACCAATCTCCATGAAAATGTTCCCATCAAATGTTAGAACTGTTGGTTAAATTTGTTGTCCAATTACAGAAATAATTCATTAATGTCAAAGGCGGCCATATTTTCTGCTATGAAAAAAAAATAGCCTGTAAGGGCAGTCATGTGGAACCAGACAACATGTAATTGGAGTCACTGGTATGCAAGATATATCTTCTTACTTTTTCAATAGAATTTATTTCTATAACACAACCTAGTCAAGTAATATGTAGCACTGTATTAAGACTGTTTTTTTAAGTATGTGTGTAGTGTAAAGAGCACATAGCCACACTTTTTTTGCATTAATTTTGCCAAGACTGATGCCGCGTACACACGATAATTTTTCGGCATTAAAAAAACTTAGTTTTTAAAAAATGTAATTTAAAATGATCGTGTATGGGCTTCACATCATTTTTCAGGTTCTGAAAAACGACAAAAAAAAAAATCGAACATGCTGCATTTTTTAACGTCGTTTTAAACTATGTAGTTTTTCGGGTTGTAAAAAATGATCGTGTGTCGGCTAAAACGATGTTAAAAACCCGCGCATGCTCAGAAGCAAGTTATGAGACGGGAGCGCTCGTTCTGGTAAAACTACCATTCATAATGGAGTAAGCACATTCATCACGCTGTAAAAGACAAAAAAGCGCAAATCGTCTTTTACTAACACGGAATCAGCTAAAGCTAATAGAACTTCCCCTTTATAGTGCCGTCGTACGTGTTGTATGTCACCGCGCTTTGCTATATAATTTTTAAAAACGGTGTGTGGGCAACGTCGTTTTAATGATGAAGTTGAAAAAACTTTGTTTTTTCAACATGCTGAAAACCAACGTTTTTTTTTCATGTCGAAAAATGATCGTGTGTACGCGGCATTAGACTTTACTTTGACTTTACACAGTACATTTTAGTATACTAAAATCTAATGGGTTAAGTTAAAATTTAATGCATTATTTAAGTATTTTTTAAGAATTGCCAACCTCATTATATACTCCTGGAGTATAAATCTAAGTATAAATCTAATAACATGTTATTATTTCTGGTATTAAAGCGGAGTTCCACCCAAAAGTGGAACTTCTGCTCACTGGATACCTGTCTTTGAGAGGTATCCTTTCCCACTTCCCGAGAGTCCGGGCCACGGCCTGTGATGTCACCACGGGGCTCCCTCCTCCTCCAATGGCGGCGGCAACACCCAACAGCTGATGGAAACATCAGCTGCGGGTGCCGACATCGCTGAACTCCAGGACAGGTGGGTGTCCTATTATTAAAAGCCAGCAGCTGCAGGAGGCATGTATATCCTTATTGATAACCACTATGGCGGTTGTTTAGAAAGGATGAGAAGCCACTTTAAGGCCTTTTTATCTTTGAACAATTTTTGATAGTACAAATGGAACTCTTTTAAATTCACCTGAGGGTTCTGTGTAAAGTGTGTTTTAAGGAGATTTTGGTGTTCCTTTTATTGCTGAAGAAATTCCATCTATGTTTTCCTAACAAAAATGAGTAAAGACTTGGGAATAAAACCTCTTTATCCCTATAATGCTGAAGAGATTCCACCCATGTTTTCCTAAAGCCTGTAGCAGGGGGGATGCCATAAGTAACTATGAGTGGAAACTCAGCTCCTACAACCAAACAGGGACCTGTTCCCTTTTCTCTTATCCTTCTTCCCATTCTCTTCTAGGTGTTCTTCCATTCCATCAGTTGGCACATATTTTCAATTGAAATTTGGGCATGCTCAATAAAAGAACTCCTGATGTGCTTTACACTTATCTACAACTTGTAGCATATAGGCAAAGCTGTCTGTCTTGTTGGGACTCTGAAAAGCTATCCTATGAATATCCTTGTCTGGTACTGTGTGTTAAATGTATAGTAACTAGAGTTGAGCGGACACCTGGATGTTCGGGTTCGGACCCGAACCCGGACTTTGAAAAAAAAAATTCGGGTTCGGGTTCGGGACCGAACTTTGACCCGGACCCGAACCCCATTGAAGTCAATGGGGACCCGGACTTTTGACTACAAAAATGTCTCTAAAAAACTAAGGGAAAGGGCTGGAGGGCTGCAAATGGCAGCAAAATGTCGGGAAGAGCATGGCAAGTACTGTGGAAATAAATGTGGATAGGGAAATAACTCAAAATAACCAAAAAAAATAAAAATAAAAAATATAATGATTTTGACCTTGGAGGACGAGGTCCATACAGTTTTGTTCAAAATGATTCAACCCCCCAATGCTGTAAAGGGTTTTAGGGAATTCAGTGTACATTTGTAATTTTATTCAGAATGAAATCCTACAATAGGGTGACCAGACATCCCCGGTTTCAGGGGACAGTCCCCGGATTGAGGACACTGTCCCCGGACAAAGTCTGTCCCCGGTTTTGTCCCCAGATTTTGTCACCTTATCCTACAAGGACTTCATAAACAACCATATGCAACTAAAATGATATCAATTGGTTTTGTAATACAGTAGTAAATGCAAAATTCAAGGCAATGGGCACTGTTGAAATGCTACCTGGTCGTGGCAGAAAGAAGATGCTGACTTTTGACTGCTGTGCGCTTACCTGAAGCGTAGAGTGGAGAAAAGTCCCTGTGTGACTGCTGAGGAACTGAGAAAATATTTACCTCCAACTCCAGTAGAGCATGGTTGCTGATTAAAGGCCGGAACATTTTGGAGTGGCCATCGCAGTCACCAGACTTAAATCCAATTGAGAACCTCTGGTGGGACTTAAAGAAAGCAGTTGCAGTGCGCAACCCTAACAATGTGACTGAAGGTGGAAGTGGCGGTGGAGGAGGAGGAGGAGGAGGTAGCCAACACAGCAGGTTTTGGTTTTTAATAGATTTATTTTTAAAATTAGGGTAAACCCCAAAATAGTTAGACAGATCTAGGGTTGCTACCTCATCCCTTTAAACCTGAATACAGAGTTACACAGGTTCTGGGGCAAATTTAATGTCGATAGACTCGATAAGGCACCAAGTGTGTTTAATTAACAGCACCTTAATCAGCCAAAGAACCTGTGTAAATAATATGTTTTTGCTTTGAAAGGGATGAGATGGCAACCCTAGAAAGCTCAGAAAAAAACAATGGCTGGGTAAGGCCGGCCCGGTGTCTATTCGGCATGAGGTACGGAAAACTCCTCTGGGATCCATGCCTGGTTCATTTTAATGAACGTGAGCTTGTCCACATTGGATCTGGACAGGCGGCTGCGCTTGTCTGTGATAACGTCCCCTGCCGTGCTAAATACACGTTCAGACAATACACTGGCCGCAGGGCAGGCCAGCACCTCCAAGGCGTAAAGGGCAAGCTCAGGCCATGTGCCCAATTTGGAGACCCAGAAGTTTAAGGGGGCATTGCCGTCATTCAGTACGTGTTGGGGTGTGCTGACATACTGCTCCACCATGTTGCTGAAATGCTGCCTCCTGCTAAAACGTTCCATATCAGCTGGTGGTGCTGTTTGTTGTGGCGTGCTGACAAAGCTTTTCCACATTTCGGCCATGCTAACCCTGCCTTCTGAGGTGCTGGCGGTGCCCATGCTGCGTTGGCGACCTCTTCCTCCTCCTCTGCCTTCACCTTCTGCTTCCACTGTGGCCCCGCTGCCAGGTGGGAATTGCACCAGCAGCGCGTCTAACAGCGTGCGCTTGTACTCGCGCATCTTGCGTTCACGCTCCAGTGAGGGGATTAAGGACGGTACATTGTCCTTGTAACGGGGATCCAGCAGCGTGGCCACCCAGTAATCAGCACCTGCCATAATGTGCGAAACACGCCGGTCGTTGCGGAGACACTGCAGCATGTAATTGCTCATGTGCGCTAGGCTGCCCACAGGCAATGAAAAGCTGTCCTCTGTGGGAGGTGTATCATCTGTGTCCTCTGTATCCCCCCAGCCACGCACCAGTAATGGCCATGAGCTGGTCTGGATGCCATCCTGCTGTGAACATGGTTCCTCCTCCTCCTCCATGTCTTCCTCCTCCTCATCCTCCACCGCGTCATCCTCCAGAACTGTGCCCTTGCTAGACAATTGTGTACCTGGCCTTTGTTGGTGCACGAACCCACCCTCGGAGCCACTTGTGAATGACTGCCCTGAAAGCCTTGCAAATGATCCCGATTCCTCCTCCTCCTCCTCCTCCTGTGCCACATCCTCTTCCATCATCGCCCGTAGCGTTTTTTCAAGGAGGCATAGGAGAGGGATAGTCACACTGAGAGCGGCGTCATTGGCACTGGCCATGTTGGTGGAGTACTCAAAACAGCGCAACAAGGCACACAGGTCTCGCATGGAGGCCCAGTTATTGGTGGTAAAGTGGTTGTGTTCTGCAGAGCGACTCACGCGTGCGTGCTGCAGCTGGAACTCCACTATCGCCTGCTGCTGCTCGCACAGTCTGGCCAGCATGTGCAAGGTGGAGTTCCACCTTGTGGGCACATCACATATGAGGCGGTGAGCAGGAAGGCCGAAGTTACGCTGCAGCGCTGCCAGGCAAGCAGCAGCAGGGTGAGAATGCCGAAAGTGCGCACAGACGGCCCGCACTTTCTGCAGCAGCTGTGGCATATTGGGGTAACTTCTCAGGAAACTCTGCACCACCAAATTCAGCACATGCGCCAGACAAGGAATGTGCGTCAAACCGGCTAGGCCCAGAGCTGCTACGAGATTTCGCCCGTTATCGCACACCACCAGGCCCGGCTTGAGGCTCAATGACGCCAACCACTCATCGGTCTGTTGTTCCATGTCCCTCCACAACTCCTGCGCAGTGTGTGGTTTTTCCCCCAAACAGGAACGTTTTAAAACTGCCTGCTGGCGTTTACCCATGGCTGTGCTGAAGTTGGTGGTGAGTTTCTTAAGCTGACTGGATGAGGAGGCGGCAGAGGATGAGGAAGCGGAGTAGAAGGAGTTAGGAACAGGAGGCAAACTGAAGCGCCCTGCAATCCTCGGTGGTGGAAGGACATGCGCCAAACTGCTATCCGCCTCAGGCCCAGCCGCCACTGCATTTACCCAGTGCGCTGTTAGGGAGATATAACGTCCCTGACCGTGCTTACTGGTCCACGTATCCGTAGTTAGGTGGACCTTAGCAGAGATGGCGTTGCGCAGTGCCCACCTGATTTTGTCCCCCACTTGGTTGTGCAGGGAAGGGATAGCTCGCCTGGAAAAGTAGTGGCGGCTGGGCACGACATACTGTGGAACAGCCAATGCCATCAGGCTTTTAAAACTCTGCGTCTCCACCAGACGGAATGACAGCATTTCAAAGGCCAGTAATTTTGAAATGCTGCCATTCAGGGCCAGGGCTCGGGGGTGGGTAGAGGGGTACTTCCTCTTACGCTCCAGTGTTTGGGAGATGGAGAGCTGAATGCTTCCATGGGACATTGTGGAGATGTTTGGTGACCCAGGTGGTAGTGTTGCCTGCCGGTCCCCTAATTGAGGGGTGGCAGGTGGCACTGTCACTACAGAGGTGGATGAAGAGGCAGAGAGGCCCAAGACTGATGCAGAAGAGGAAGCAGGAAGAGCCAGAGACCTTTCTTGGTTTTTGCGGTGTCTACTCCACTGCAGCTCGTGCTTTGCACTTAGATGCCTGGTCATGCAGGTTGTGCTCAGGTTGAGAACGTTTATGCCTCGCTTCAGGCTCTGATTGCACAACGTGCAAACCACGCGTGTCTTGTCATCAGCACATTGTGTAAAGAACTGCCACGCTAGGGAACTCCTTGGACCTGCCTTTGGTGTGCTCGGTCCCTTGCTGGGTTGGGCTGTAGCAGGCGTACTGTCTAGGGGACGGACGCTCTGCTTTGGCACCCTGCTCCCTCTTCTGCTGTGCTGGTGGCTCTGTGCGACCACCGCCTCTTCCTCCGAACTACATGGGTCACCTGCACGACCTTGATTCCATGTCGGGTCGAGGACCTCATCGTCCTGCACATCATCTTCCACCCAGTCTTCACCACTGCCCTCCTTGTCGCACTGCACAATTGCAAAAGCACCAGCAGTTGGCAACTGTGTTTCATCATCATCATCATGCAAGACGTGCTGTGATGGTCCCCCCATGAACTCATCCTGAAATAGAAGTGGTTGGGCATCAGTGCACTCAATCTCTTCCCCTTCTGGGCCTGGGCTAGTTGGATGGCCCTGGGAACACATGCTAACAGATCAAAATCATCAAAGATCATTCTTTTATTGAGCATGCCCAAGATCATCAAAAAGAAGAAGAGACTGCTGCATGCTTTGGGGCTCAGACTGCTTGGCTGATTTAAAAGGGGGTGAGGTGAAAGACTGATGGTGGACATCGGCTGCAGGCGCCAACTCTGAGCTTTCAGCACAAGACTGGTTGGAAAACAATGTGAAGGAACTGGAGGCACTGTCAGCAACCCAATCTACTACCGCCTGCTCTGCTCCTGGCCTCAACATTCGTAGAGCTGGATTAGGCCCCACCAAATACCGCTGCATGCTCTGTCGGCTACTCGCACCTGAGAAAGGTGTTTCACTTGTGCTTGTAGCTGGCACAGATCGACCACATCCTCTCCCTCTAACAGGAGCTCCACCAGCAGCACCACGCCCGCGGCCACGTCCCTTATTTGACGGTTTCCTCATATTTCTCAAATTTAGGGTCTTGCCCTAATTTTGAGAAATTGTAAATACAACAAAAATGTAAGCTGGTGAAATAGGTAGAGATTCAACTATATATTTCTCCACCTATAGAAAGAAGCAGGAAGCCAGCACTAAACAATGTACTGCACAGACAGTATATCACAGGGGACAGGTGCAGTGCTGTTTTAAATATACAGAGTCACCTATAGAGTGCTGGTGCCCCTATAGAAAAAATAGTTCAGAAACCTGTGCCTGCCTGACTATGTACTTGACAGAAACTCAGTATATGACAGGTGAACAGTCACCTATACAGTAATGACTGCCCCCACCCCACAGAAATTATTTTTTTTTTCCTGAAAAATCTCACTGAGTATGGAACTGTTACTTGACAGAAACTCAGTATATGGCAGGTGAACAGTCACCTATACAGTAATGACTGCCCCCACCCCACAGAATTTTTTTTTTTTCTGAAAAATCTCGCTGAGTATGGAACTGTTACTTGACAGAAACTCAGTATATGACAGGTGAACAGTCACCTATACAGTAATGACTGCCCCCACCCCACAGAAATTATTTTTTTTTTCTGAAAAATCTCACTGAGTATGGAACTGTTACTTGACAGAAACTCAGTATATGACAGGTGAACAGTCACCTATACAGTAATGACTGCCCCCACCCCACAGAAATTATTTTTTTTCTGAAAAATCTCACTGAGTATGGAACTGTTACTTGACAGAAACTCAGTATATGACAGGTGAACAGTCACCTATACAGTAATGACTGCCCCCACCCCACAGAAATTATTTTTTTTTCTAAAAAATCTCACTGAGTATGGAACTGTTACTTGACAGAAACTCAGTATATGACAGGTGAACAGTCACCTATACAGTAATGACTGCCCCCACCCCACAGAATTTTTTTTTTTTTCTGAAAAATCTCACTGAGTATGGAACTGTTACTTGACAGAAACTCAGTATATGACAGGTGAACAGTCACCTATACAGTAATGACTGCCCCCACCCCACAGAAATTATTTTTTTTTTCTGAAAAATCTCACTGAGTATGGAACTGTTACTTGACAGAAACTCAGTATATGACAGGTGAACAGTTGCTGTGGCAGGTCTGGTGTTATTGTAATATGCAGCCAGTTAGCTATAGATTGCAAACAGCCACTATAGATGAAGCAAATGCCTGAAGTATATAGCAGCACAGCAGATGTCAGAGGAATACAGTGCTTCTTGATATTTAAGAAACAAACTAAGACCTACAACTGTCCCTATGAGAATCAGCAGCAAGCAACCATCCCCTCACATAACTGAAGCAGCCAGATACGATAAGATGATGCAGAGCTCAAATGAATAAAGTGTTCCCTCTTGAAATTTCTGGAGCAGTAATTAATCACAGCACACACCTAACACTCTCCCTAAAGAACAATCAGGAACCTTGCCCTCACATAAGTAGAATACAGCCAGATCACCTAACTTTCCCTAAGCAGCAGATTCCACCAGCCTTTCCCTATCTAGAGTAAAGCAGAGTGACGATCTGTGCTGTGTGCCTGTATCTAATATAGAAGCATGTCACATGATGGGCCACATGCTGCACTGGCCAATCACAGCCATGCCATAAGTAGGCATGGCTGTGATCAGATTACAGTCACAGTTGTAAAAAGAAAGGCGATTGGCTGCCGTGCCGCGAGCCAAATATACCCGAACCCGAACTTTTTCCAACTATTCGGGTTCCGGTCCGGGTTCGGGAAAAACCCAACGTCCGTACCGAACCCGAACTTTACAGTTCGGGTTCGCTCAACCCTAATAGTAACCCATTATAACTATAACTATATCAGTATAATCACAATGTGTTTACTTTACCAGTGGACTTTATTTTGTTGTACTTTTTTTTTGTATTAAGCCTTAATTTAAAAATATACAAAAAAATTAGTGTTTTTTTATCATATTTTTTGCTCCCCACTCTGTAGAACAGAGATTAAAAACAACATTCTAATAAAATCACAATGATGAGCAAAATCTTAAAGATTTTGTTTTCTTTGTTTATTTGTCCTTAAACATCATTAAATGCACTGAGAATTACTGAACAGTTTGTACTCGTGTAAGCTTTTCTCCATTCTGTGGGAAAAGTAATAACATTAATTTTATTTCAAACTTTCTGTATGAATTCAAAACTGTCACATTAACCACACATACGTATTAGATTTAATAAATACAGAACACAGAAATGATGTTTTGCTGAAGGCAGTCATCAGGCCATAGAAAATATAACTACTTTGCTATTCTAATGTTGCTATTCCAATTCAGATTCTTCAAGGCAAAATAGTCAACAAAGTGTAAGCATATGCACACTGCTTTCTCCAGGCTTGTTATTGTTTTCAAGCACTTGAGAAATTGAATTCTTGGGATATAATTTGCACACATTGTTTTAGGAACTTTTTTAACTTAATGTTTAATAGTTTTTTTTTCTCCGTATCTATCAACTTGGCTTCTTGTCTTTATTTACAAAGGATGGTTTATCTCTCCTCTCTTAAGCTAGTCATGTGTTAAATTATGCTAAGGATTACATTTTTTTTCACTGTATGTATTTTTTGTAAGGGTACCCATTTGCATACAGTCCATATGTCTCTTGTTTGTTGTAGTTCTTCAGAAAGGGAACAATATATATTTTTAGGGCAACTCAGGGACTAGATCCACTCCACAAACATAATTAAAGTGTGCATTACATGATGATGCAAAGACCACTTATATGGGAGCCCCCTCTACCCTGATGAAATAAAACAAGGTGAAAGCCTTGAAAATGAAAATAAAATAAAAAAAAAAGTCTAAAAGGTACACATGGGCCGAATTCCGGGTGAAATCGGTCAAGGAAAGGCCAACATTGGGCCCATGTGTATGCCAGCCAGTCCAACAGAAGCTGTTTGGCTGGCTTCTGTCGGACAAGCATGATTTTAAACCAGCATCCAACTGGCTCCCAATCAGCGCTCACTGCCAATAATGGAGAGCGCTAATTAAAGTGTTCTGGTGATCTGGTGAAGGGGGGGTGCCCCCTGTCAGAACACAACAGCTCAAAGGGGGAAATCACTGCACTAATATAGGATTGTTAGTACAGTGGCTCTGATTGGAGCTGGGTTGAACAGAAAAAACAAATAGTGTGTACCAGGCTTGCCTTACACCTTGGCATCTGTCAGGCTTGCCTAGGTGAGAATTAGGTCACCGAGTCTCATTGTGGGATCCTGGAGAAGCTGAAGATCCTTAACCCAAGAGAATATGGTCCTACATAGTGCTTCCTGCTTTTTAATTGCCATTTTGTAAGCAGGGAGTATGGGGCTACCAGATAAGTATACCTTTGAATTTTTATGATAAGTCTACTGAATGGGAGTATCAGTTCATACCTCTTTTTTTAGTTAGAAATGTCCAGTTTTGGGCTCCTAAATGGAGTAAGGCCTCTTACACACAATAGGTTAACCAGAGGACAACGGTCTGATGGACCATTTTCATCGATCAAAACTTATCGTGTGTGGGCCCCATAGGTTATTTAACCATCGGTTAAAAAAAGTCAACTTGCTTTAAATTTAACCAATGGATTCCTAACCGATAGGTCAAAACTGATCGTTAGTAGGCACAACCATCGGTTAAAAATCCACGCATGCTCAGAATCAAGTCGACACATGCTTGGAAGCATTGAACTTCGTTTTTTTCAGCACGTCGTTGTGTTTTACGTCTCCGCGTTCTGACACAATCGTTTTTTTTTAACCGATGGTGTGTAGGCGCGACGGACCATCAGTCAGCTTCATCGGTTAACCGATGACAACGGTCCTCCAGACCATTCTCATCGGATGGACTGATCGTGTGTACGAGGCTTAACACTTGTGAAAAATGTTTTCCCCCCAAAATGATCATACAAAGGCTGGAGTATGGATGGATAAGGATGGAACTTTATCTTTTTTTACTCAAAAATAACTGGGCAGTGTAAGAAGCTTTGGACCACTTTACTAGTACACTGAGTGAAACAGATGTGAAATGTTTCACCAGCATGATTCGCTGTGAGTTCTGATTTATGCTCATTGATTCTCAGAGCTTTCTATCTATTAGCCTTTCAGCATTTCTGCTACATCTAGTTCCACAATCGTCACAGTACTAGGTTCAGTTGTTATAAATGAAAACGCTTGTTACCCTAAAAAAAAAAAGGATTCTGTTTACTTAAAGCATTTTACACAGCACAGTGCTTGTGCTCTGTAATGTGGCCCCCTATATCACCTAAAATACCTGACTGATCCTGCCTGGCTATTCCTTCCCCCTGTAAACTGGCCACAGTTTATCATGGCTGCTGAGCCCTGACACTGTGGTCAGTTTATGTGCCTCTGTCATCTGCAGCCCTGATTTCTGCTCTCCTGTGTCCTCCTCTGTCCTCCTCGTCCTCCGCTCCCTGCCTGTCAGCTCCGCCCACTCCACGATCCTCCCCTCCTCATGCAATCAAATGTATAATATAAGCATGCCATCCCTTCTATTATATAACGATATGTGTCCCTGTGTTTGTGCTTGTGTAAAAAAGATGCAGATTATACCGTATATCAGAGCGTTTCCAGTCGCTCACATGACTCCTGGATCACTCTCCTCTTAAAGAGACATGTGAGCGCCGGGAGACGCTCTGATATAAGATATAATCAGCATTTTTTTATATATATATCAGAGAGCATGGCATGATAATCATATAGTGAGTTAACAACCACTTTAACTCTAAACATTATTGCAAAAGTTGTCTTGCATTTATCTTTTTTAGCACATTTGTAGACCTATAGATCAAATATAACAACTAATAATAATGATTATAAATGGCTGACTAGTTACAATTATTATAATAGTTAAAAAAAATCTTATGTTGAAAAAAAGTTATATCTGAGACATTCTGTTATTTTCAACTTTGAAAGGTATGTATTTATTCGTTTCTTTCATATTCTGGGTCGTTCTGTGTAGTTGTAGGATGCTCTGGGTCATTTTATAATGAAAAAAAGGTGTTTGGGCACACAACAGAATAATGAAAGCAAGTGAACTTTCTTTTTCTCAAGCCTAAATACTTATCACTACAGTATTTCTTTTTTTATAACAGACAGAAAGCCTGCCAAGCTGTACCCACCAAAGAATAGCTTACAAAATATAAGACAGCAGAAAAGGGTAAAGACAGCCTCAAGACACAAGTCCAGAGAACACAGGAGAAAATAATAAAGTGAGTGGGGTTAAAGAAAATAACTCATATGCTATGGCCTTTTTAAAATGTGTAAATACAGTCTGATGTGTATATAAAACATATTCTGAAATGCATGGTATTAAAGGAATCTAACTGTGTCAGAAATCATATTATCCTCCTAAAAGGAAGATTACATTTTATTGATTGTTGTCTGGTATCACAGACACTTTTTATTAAAACACCTCAGGTAAGGATGTCCATTGTATTTCCTTTGTAATGCTGTATACAAATAATGAAGAAGTTAAATCTAAACTCCAGCTAAAATGAATAGCCCTATTTGCTATTAATTCAGAGCTGTCC